>NC_080768.1:15822508-16125538 GCF_020826845.1 Diceros bicornis minor
GCAAATGCTGGGCTGCCGAAGCAGAGCACATAAACTTAATCGCTGTGCCACCGGGCCGGCCCCTGATGTTACTATATTTTATGTTTGATTTGAAATGGTTAAATACCATATTCGATTCTGAACCCAAAATACAGGTCTAAGTCTGTTGCTCCCTTCTTTAAATCCTTTCAATGGTCAAAATTAGGTCAATCAGATCCAACTCTACTACAGCTTGTAAGGTCCCTCCTGCCCTGGCCCGTACCTTTGTCTCTCTACCCTTATATCCCATTCCTGGGAGTGTTCCAGCCAGAGCCTTTCCTCAGGCTCCCCGCGGCCTCCAGATCACTTCAAATCCTAGTCTCTAGAACTAGAACAGTCTTTTGCTCTCGTTGCCCATCAGAGCACTCACTCACTATTTAATCTTTAGGTTTCACTGACCTGGATTGCAAGAAGTTTGCCCGGCTTGCAGAACCTGGAGAAGATTACTGCTTAGAGTTGGGGACTATTTCTTGTCACAGTCTAGGTTCCCCGGGATGCAGACTGAGATGAAGATTTGTACAGGAGGGAATGCTCCTGGGATAGGTCCCCATGGGGAAAGAAACAGGCCTGGCCAAGGAGAGGTTGGGCCTTATCAATACTCTTCACCTAAAGACCACCAGGAACACACCTGGAGTTACACACATTGAATCTTTGCAGAGGGAGGGCACACTCCATGAAGAACCATGGGCCTCTCAGTAAAAGAGTGTTAAAAATAACCTGGTAAAAAATTTTGGCTTCGGAGGGGTGGTTTGGAAGGCGATCTAAGGTTCACAGCAGACTGGATGCTGCCAATCCAATCTAGAAAAAAAAAGTGGCAGCCCTTCTATGATGGGGTGTCTCAGTTAGTCCTATCACTAGGGAGGGCAGAATAGAATGAGGAGAAAGCTGTAATTGGTATAGAAGTGGCAGTCGCTCATTCTAGCCAAGAAGGGGAGAGGGGAGAATTTGGTGTTTTTTTTAAGTGGCACAGCGACCTTCTCTTTGTGCTTAAATGAAATTATGAAAAGGCCTTGCTTTTTCCCATTGTGTCATGGTCTCAGAGTAGCCTCCTTTGAGGAGGTATTCTGTGAAATTGTTTACAGTCAATAGGAGAATGACATGGCCTAGCTGTGAGAGCCAGGCCAGCTCCTGATGGTCAGGGGCTGATCTCTTCTTCTGTCACGGTTGTGATGCAGGCTCATCAAAGCCCTCCCACTGACCCCCAAAAGAAGCTCCAAACCTGGGCTGACCCTGCGGAGTGGTCTCCCAATGGGGCAAGGGAGTCAGGCCTTTCTGCTCCCACGTCTATCAGTCGTTGGATGCAGGCTGACCCTGAGAGGGAAGGGCATCCTGGGCAAGGTGCTTCTCTTCAGCTCTGACAATTCCTGAAGAGGACTCCAGCTGAGGCCTGACTGACAGCAGCACTCCCAACAGCTAAGTCCTTTGTGTTCTGTGTTCCAGAGGTGGATGGTGTGGCGCATCAGAGCAGCCACTTCACCTCTTGACTTCACTCTCTTCTCTATTTGACAATAAGCTCTGTGACGACCAGGACTGACACTCCCTTGATCTTCATTGTACCTGCAAACCCTAACACTGTGTCTGGCCCATACGAGGTCCTCCATAAATATTTGCTAAATAAATTAAAGAGCTGTACGTCATGAGATCTTGATTTTGCTCTGGACTAAATGCTTTACTCCTGGTCTTTGACACCTTTCTTTCCAGTTGACAACTTATTTCCTGTGGACTCTTAGTGCACCATCTAGAATGTCTAGAGCAATAGTTCTCATCAGGGAGCAGAGGATGGCGTGAATTAGTTACTGGAGATACTTTTTCAATGTATACTTGCTTGGCCCCCAAGGAGACCCTATTCACTCAGGATTCTGACTCATTATGTTAGAGTGGTGCCCAGGCATGGGGATTTTGAAAAAACTCCCTAAGATGAAGTCTGTGTTTCCTTCACCACCCTCCCCCTCCAGCCAAAAAAGAAGTAGCTTGAAGTTTGGTGGTGGTTTCTTAAAATGGCCTTTAGGAATCAGGGAACATTTCCCCCCCTTTTTGTGCCTCCTCAGACATGGTTCTAGAAAGCCAACATGAAGTTGTGTCACTGCCAAGCTGCGAGGTCTTCGGCTGAACATTGTTCTACTGAGACATTCTGTACAACCACTAACATTTTCCAAGGACAAGAAATTAAATTAAATTTACAAATTCTTTCCTACAATTACAAGAACTCTATTTAAAATGAAGACGTCATCCTTAGGTATTCTAATGACTATCTGGAGATGTTAAGGTTTCTACCACAGATGAATAACACGCTGGCACATCCTCTCCACTAACACAGATCCCTGGAACCATTGCTTCTGGATTCGATGTCACAGTCACCCTTTTAAATATGTTTCTGTAGAAGAGAAAGCCATACCCGAGCCTTCCCCTTGGGCAACATGAGAAGCAGTGAATTTGTCTTGACCACTTTCCTCCATCCATCAGTCCTTTCCTACAGCCCTGTCTCTCGTATACAGGAGGAAAGCCAGTAACTATCTAGAAAAGTTCTCTTTTCCAAAGGTATTCATATTATAAAGGAACCTATAATAGGAGGATGCCAGTGAACATGACTGTCTACATAATTTCATAATAATCTGTTATGTGTCTGTCTGCCCCATTAGTCTGTAAGGAGCTTCTTGAGGAGAGGGGCTGTGCCTTAGTCATCTTTGTATATATGTGCTGACCCAGACGTAGATGTTTATGAATGAATGAATAATTGCATGCATGAGACTGTTGGAGGTAATGTAGGCATTTGGGGTATCTTTGGTGAAGTCTCAGATCCATAATAGTTACCTGGAACTCATTTTATTCTAATTTATTTTAAAGTTTGAACAGCTTAATGAAGAGCCTAAGAAATAGAGGTCCATTTTTTCAAGAAGCTTCTAAGCAAAATCTTATGGCTGTGGTACTGATATATTCCTAGGGAGGCCTTATTTTCAGTATTTTTTAAACAAAACAATGGTATTTGAAAAGTATTTGAAATAGAACATATTTGTATATTTGAAAAATAACTTGAGTAAAGTTAGAATAAGCTAATAATATGAATCTATCTTGAACCAACTTTAGCTTTGTCTCTGAATTACTGACCCCGTGGACTACCCCACTGTGCATGGCCTGAGAGATTCCAACACACGTGTGTATTCACACATACAAACAATGCAGGTGCAGTATTAGGAAAATAGCATGAAGAATTGGGGTGCTGTTCATAGGTGGGGAACAGGTAAAACATTTGGAATGCCTGATCTGTATGTTATGCCTCACTGATATTAATGTTTATTATTATTTTTTGATTAAAGACCACTACACGTTTATTATAGAAAATCTGAAAATTACAGGAAAGCAAACAAGAATTAACCATCATCATATCACCAAAGATGATCATAAGTATTACTTTGATATACTGTATTTCCTTTTAACATTTTTATGTGTTTTTGAACAAAAATTGGGACCATACAGTCCAAACTATTTTGTAACCTGCCCGTTTCCCATAGTTATCGTGAACGTTTCTCAAGACTTGAAACATTCTTCTGCCACGTTACTCTAAATGGCTGCATAGTGGTTCTTTCCTTGAATTGTTGTTCCTTCTGTTCCTCTTTGTCAGACATTTCTTTAAACATTAGCCTGATGTCAAATTTTTAGGCTGCAACGAACATCCTTGAAGAAATCTGAATGTTTCCTGGAATTAGAATTCCTAGGTCAAAAGCTATATGCAGGTTTAAGGCTTTTAAAATATTTTGTCAAATTACCCTTCACAATTTGTTGTATCCAGTTACACTCCCACCAGCAATTATCATAAAATTTATTTTCTAACACATTTGAAGGTCACACATAAAAGTACTTTTGCAACTGTATCCATTCTCTACTATCTGCCTCCAAGGGTTGGGTTCTGGTGTATAATCTGTGAAATTAATCTGCCTATTGATTGAGTCTTTAGCAGGTAAGATATCACACATCTCCTAATTAAGTTTTAATAAAACAGTATTATGATAAATGATTTCTTGACTTTTTCACCTCTAGAAGTATACCACAGCAAACTGAATTAGTCATTTCTAATCATAAATATTTTGAGAGATAGTAACTATTTTGCTTATGTATCTTTTTCATCTGGATGGCCAGAAACAGTATCTTCAAATTCAAAATTGTTTCTACTTTATTAGGTACCCAAGCACAATGCAAGTAAGATTTGGTCTCCAGTTTGGTAGGGCAAAATTTACATTACAACCCAGATATTTTCATCCTGTCTAGATGGGTTGAATGAAAGCATTTCTAATTCCCATGAGGTTGCACCCTCTAGTATAAGATGTTTTTCATTTTAGCCCAGAGTGAAAGCTGCATAGAAACGACTTGACAATCTTCTCTGTTTGTAACATTAGATTCCCAAGATGCAACAGGTTTTCAGATCTATTATTCTCCTATAATGAAGAAACTCAAGGATACTTAAACCTGGAGGAGGTTTTCATTTGACATTTTTCTTTCAAGGTAACAGCTCTGCTGTGTTGTTTAGCATACACCCGCTTATTAGTGGTAGCTTTTTGTGAAAACGCGGTTATCAAAAAAAGGATGATATACAGTGAAGAACAGCTGCTCCAAATCACAAATGATTCATAAATAGCTTTTTCTCTCCCCTAGAATGAGGCCCTCTATTCTCAAGTTATAACAGTCAGCAGAAAATTAAAACCCTGTAGGATGATAAATAGTTTAAAAAATATTTCTCCCTCGTGTTTTGAATGTTGCCTTGTAATGCAGTGCACTTTCACTGAACCAGAAATTGTCTGTAATAAAAGAATATTGGGGAAAAATGTTTAGATTCTCATTGAATTCTAGAACTTAGAAGGAATGTTCTGGTTTCACTGTTAAAGGTTAATAGCTGAGTATATGTCATAAGCTTCAATAAAATGAGAGTTTTGGGTCTCGTGCCCCAGTTACAATTTTGAACACATAAAAGCTGGAGACCTCTTTTGCTAGTTTAAAGCAACAGTCAAATGAATTTCTTGGCAATAAGTAAGTGATTGCTTTTTAAGAATCCTATAAATATTTCAATTTTATCAAGTCATCAAAAAGAAAAGACCACTTCTTTCGGCTGCCTTTTGACTTAAAACCATCTTTTCTATATACACAGGGAACAAATATTATTGTTCCTGGTAATTATGCTGATGTCTTTTCTGGTTATTAATCATCTGTTTATACATCGTATTGACCACACTCCAGAGGCACTCTGAACTGGCCACTGCCTTCCTTTTAAAAGGAAATCAAGACATCACGGAAATAATTTCAGAATTTTCCTGAGACCTCTTGAGACTGAGGTGACCTCCGAATGATCATCCATGATAGTAAATTCACTGTCAGTTCTAGATTGTGCTTTTCTACTTGGACCAACTTGTTTCCGCTAGAGGTTAATTGAATATCGGTCTTTCCTGTGAGTGACTCTTCTGACTATTAACAATCATCGATATCTACAGAAGAGAATCTCAGTTGGAAAAGACTTGACTGAGTCTAGAAAATGCGACTTTGTTCTTGCCTAGCAGACTAAAGTCTCAAAAGTCCTTGATCTCTTACCTACTCTTTCGAGTGTATGCACAAAACAAAGAATATGAGCTTGTTTTCTGCAGTCAGAGTTTCCCTCCCTAGAAGAGATGGGACTTGTGCTTATCTGGACGGGAGAGTCCTGGAGACTCCCACCTTGACACTGCAAGGAAAACTTTCCCTCAAATCTCTAAATTCTCTCATCTGGCACGGTAAGTTAGAAAAGCCTGCTGTGGTAGGCTTCTAGACTGCCCCCATGTTAGATTAATATCCAAAAATCATCTCTTCTCTCGTGTAGCAGAAAGCAGATGATGAGTCCCAGACGTTTCTGCAAGACTGTCATTCCCAGACATAAGAGATGACATCAGGG
This sequence comes from Diceros bicornis minor, assembly GCF_020826845.1. Lineage (NCBI taxonomy): Eukaryota > Metazoa > Chordata > Mammalia > Perissodactyla > Rhinocerotidae > Diceros > Diceros bicornis. The sequence continues at coordinate 15,828,438 of NC_080768.1, forward strand.
AGACCAACAATGAAGAGTTGTGCACTTTCTTTTTCTCTCTCTTTTTTCTTCCTTCCTTCCTTCCCTCCGGCTTTTTCTCTCTCCCTCCCTCCCTCCCTTCCCTTCCTTCCCTCTTTCTCCTCTCCTTCATCCTCCTCCTTCCCCTCCCCCTCCTCCTCTTCCCCCTCCTCCTCCCCCTTCTCCTTTCCCCCTGCGCCTCTTCTTCTTTTTCTCCTTCTCCTTCTCCTTCTTCTTCTCTCTCTCTCTCTCACAGACACACACACACACACACACACACACACACGTCTTTTCTAAAGGATTCAGAGGGTTTGACTGTTGACTAGTAACCTCACTTTATGGAATAACATGCCCCACATTTCAGTAACTACAACTGCACTGACAAAGGACTTTGGGTTGGTGGGAGATGTTTCAGATGTGGCAAACTTGCACATCACATAGGAGTCCGGTGGTGGTGGGGGGCTAGATTGTGGGATGACAGCACCTGAGGGCAGTGACCCACTGGCCACTTCTAGCCTTCCTCATGGCTGAGCCTCCCGCAATTCTAATTTGGAGAAGAGAGCTCTGGTTGATTCCTTCCTACTTGCTTTATCCCTTGTTGCCTTAAAATCATAGGGAAAGCTCTCAGAGCTCCCTGGAAAATTCCAGAAACTCTTCAACTGCCTTAGGGAAAGTGAGCTTAATAATTGAACCTCTCTTATTTCTCCATTACTATGCTAGGCACTTTTCATAGAGTAGAGATGATGACCTTCAAGATGAATTCATCACCCTGATTTCATAGATGAGGGAGGGGCCTAAGATTCATGAGAACACAGGGAACTTACTCATGGTACAAAGCTAATAAGATTGTGAACCCAGGATGCAAACCCAAACCTGTCTAACTGCAAAGCATGTGTGCAGTGGCCTGTTCGTCATGAGGACTCCCAGCATGGCTGATTTCAAGCTATCAGCATGACATCACCGAACCCCACAGACCCAGGAAGAGATGTGTACAATCCACCCTTGGGGGCTGTAGTTGTGGGCTACAGTGCATGCTGCCTGTGCCCCTGTAGCATGGATTCCACAAGCCTCCTTCTAGTGAGGGGGAAGAACAGGGACGGGCACAGAGATGAGCTGTAGGGCTTTCTCGTGGCTACAGAGATTAGAAAATGCTTTCCTAACTGCAAGGCTGTCTCTTTTATAGCTCTGAAGCCTCATTTACCTGGGACATGCTGGGGTTTATCTTTCTTAGATTAAGGCATTTCCCAAATAAAAGTAGAGAACAGAGAGGAAAGTATGTGCGAGGCTAGAGCACTTCCTGTGTTGCTTTCACTAGAGTAGACTTGCTCCATAATCTTAAAAATCTGTAAACACCACTTTCTTATTCTGTGGTTTCGCATCTCACTGTATGAGCATTGACGGTGACTGGAGATTCATTTGCACCCAGATTTGAGTGTAACCTCCTGAGGAATCGGGGCTCCAAGGGAGAGGGGAGGCGCTTACCAGGATTCCCCTTACCCCCCTGTTTCAGGTAGCCAACCTATGCTCATGACTCAGTCAATCACAGTCTGTTGGGCAGAAGATAAATGGAGACTTTTGAATCCCTTTCTTGCTGATGAAAGTAAGCAGCATTTCAGAGCTTGGAAAGGTTGAGCCAGCTCCTCGTTCCATCCCCATCATCCACCCTCCCTTACCGTGCATGCGAGTATCAAATAGAGCTCCTGCTGTGAGCTCAGGACTGGTAGATAGATACCTTACATAACTTACCACTTTTAATTATTTTGATCATATTATAGGGATAGCATTAGGTGGTTGCCATCATCTCCTTTTCAAAAAGAGGAAATTTGGACACGGAAGTCAGTTGTGTTATCCAAAGTCATACGGCTAGTAAACAGCCGAGTCCAACACCAGCCAGACTCACCCCAAAGCCTATATCTTTCAGTGACCCCACGCTGTCTTGTGTACTTTTAGATCAACAGAAAGCCTCTCATTCTGCGTTCTATTTATATAACTGAATCAGTTATAAAGAGCATGACTCCACTGTCTTTGGTACACAGCCTGCCAAACCACGCTCACAAAGGGTCATAATGGAACGTGTCCATGGACTAACCGCAATGTTGCTTACAGAAGACAGACTTCAGGCAAAATAAACTCCACAAAGCATGCTGAACATGTTTCTATGATGCCAAGCCATAAGGAAGTTTCTTTTTAAAATAATACTTAACTTTTTTTCCTGTTTATAACAATAACACACAATCATTGAACAAAATCTAGGAATATATAAGGAAGAAAATAAAAACCAACAATAATGTTAACATTATGACATACATAGTTTTAATTTTATGATTGTATATATATCTTTTAATAAAATCAGACTAATATTATATAAACATGTGGAGTTTTTTAACCATAACATTGTCTCTGAACATATGGCCAACTGTTACCCCTCCATGGATCAATGCAGGGCCTTACTCCAGGCCATCTCCTCTTACAGGCGAAGTGCTGCCCACTGGGAGGATTTTCTTTCCTTGATGTTCAGGGCTACCCCTAAGTGGGGCTATAATGCCTGCAACAGTCCATGTTGGGCTGGTGCTGGCATATGGTACAGAGCCATCTACATCTGGCTTGAATTGTTTTGCTCGTTAGTCAGTTGGTCATTGGGAATTTGCCATGAGGTCATGGGTACAGGCCAGATTGCCAGTGTGGCCATGGTAAGCATGTTGAGCCTGTGAGCAACTTGCCACTGTGCCTTATTTATGCCTTCGGGAGCTGTGAGTTATAGACTTGTATATATCATCTTTCGGTAATGGTTGGGCACTTCTTGGAATTTCCAACTTTATGGCCAAGTTGATCAGATAACACTCAGGTCGTGAATGGCAAATATCCAGTGTCCGGTCACCTAGAGTCCCATGGTCAGTTGTCTCCCCCAGGGTCCAGTGGCAAGCCAGGAGCTGTTACTCTCAAAAGGAGAAGGGTTATTTGTCGGAGGCCTAGCTTTATTCATAAATCTTAAGGTCCCTTCACTTTTGATGCTCCAATGAAGCTTGCGATAGGCTCCACACAGCCTCTTGATGTGTCCAGGTCCTCAGGCTCCATTGTGTTTCTGGAGTCATGAGGTTCTAGCAACAACACCTATTGCTCTGCACCCTGATCAGCATAAGAGCTTCTCCAGGCTCCAAGTCTCACTCAAGGCCAGCAACTGTTTGTATCACCAGATATGTTTCCTTTTCATTACACTTACCTTCAAATTTTTCAACTCACTCTTCACAAACTATCAAAGTTGAGATTATGCATTATCCTCTGATTTCCCCAGTATAAAATGAGGAATTTAGCTCATATTTCACCCATTTTCCAGATTTTGTTAATAAACATCCAGCTTGTGATTTCTTACATTGTTTTACATTACATATCTTCTCTAGCTATGAGAAATCTAAATTTCATTTGCATTTACTTACAATGATTTTTTGAGATTTAACGCTATTAATTGGCTTTAACGACAAGTGGACAATTCTTTTATTCAACAACTCTCTCACGGTGGAACTGGAGTTATAATTCTCTCTCAATCTATTGCAACGCATCTTCGGATCATTTTTTAAGAAGCACATAGCTGATATATTTTCTGAGTCCTCAAATGTACGAGATAGTTTTTCTGATGTCTTCACAAAAGAAAAATAACTTCTTGACTGAGGATAAAAGTATATTACTTCAAACTTCTATAATATGATTTCATTTTTTCTGGCACATAATGTAACAAAAAGAAATCTAAGTCCGGTTTGATATTTGTTCTTTTGAAGGAAACTCTCTGTTATAACTAAATATGCTTGGAATTGTTTTGTCATTTGTGGAACAACTTTTACAAATATTTTTTATCTTTTTAAACATATTTCCAACTTACAAAAAAGTTGCAAGAATAAGATTAGTACAAAGATCACCCACACACATTTTACCCAAATTCACCTATCATGAAATTTGACCCCATTTATCTTTGTTCTCTCTCTCGACATAAACATGCACAAACACACACACACACACACACACACTACTTTTTTCTGAACCATTTGAGGGTTAGTTATGCACCTTTTACCCCTAAATACTTCAGTGAATTTCCTAAGACTTGGGAGAGTTTATTTTCAACTTCAGTAAATTTAACACTGAAAAATATTTTTTATCTAAGCTAACCATCCATATTCCACTTTTGTCAATTAATCCACATGTTATAGTGTGTGTTTCCCTCCAGCATGGGATCCAGTCTAGGGTCAAATGTTGTGCTTCATTGCTGTCTCTCTTTAGCTTCCTTTGATCTAGAATATTTTATTGCCTTTTGTTGTCTCTTATAACATTGACATATTTTGAAGAATACACTCCCTCCTCCTTTTTAATGGAATATTCCTCATTTTGGATTTGTCTGACATTTCCTCAAGATGAGATTCAAGTTAGGCAGTCTTGGCTGGAATACTACACAGGTGACGCTGCGCCTTTCTTAGGGTATCTCATTTAGAGGCATAGGAAGTCCATCTGCCCCGCACTGGTGATATTAGTTTTGATCACCTGGTCAAGATATTTTCTAATTTTCCAATGTTTAATTGCAATTTTTTCCCTTGCCACTAATTAACAGCCTATGCAGAGACAACTTAAAGCCATGCAGATATCTTACTCCTCACAAAAAAATTTCCCCCTATCTTTAGCACTCATAGTTGATTCCTGCATGAACCAGTCTTTACTAGATGGTTGTAAAATGCTGATTTTATATCTCCAGCACTCCCTCCATATTTACCAGTTAGCACTTGACATTCTACTGTAAGTAAAAGTCCCTCTTGCCACCTATCTATCTATCTATCTATCTATCTATCATCTAGCTATCTACCTATCATCTGTCTCATTGGTAAGTACTGGTGTTTTCTTACTTTCAAAAATATTTACAATGTATTACTCTACTTAATTATTTTGTTGCTCAAATCGTCCTAGACTTGGCCAGTGGGAATCTCTTCAAGTTGACTTTTGTGTCCTTCTGCCATGCTCTCATAATTTTTTTTTTTTAGCACGTTCCTACTTTCTGGCTTCACAAGATGTTCCAGGATCATTTTGTACCTACCGCGTTCCAGACCTGGAATCAGTCATTTCTCCAAGGAGCCCTAGTTCCTTTTAGTGGGAAATTGTAGTAGAGACCAAGATCTGGGTGCTAGGTATGCTCATTACTACTGGATTATCTTTGGTTCTGAGTGCTTTCAGTGAACAGAGCTAAGAAATACAACCTTGTACATACACATGCTTATATATACATGTATGTGTGCATGTATACATGCATATACTCAAACATATACACATTTTAGAAATCATGAGTGCACATTTATAACTCCAGTTACAATCTCTCTCCACGGGGCTCTTTCTTTCCTTCTCCCATTCCATATTTATATATCATTTTTTTCTCAGCGACAACCCTGGCTCCTAGCAACATTAACATATTTATTCATTGGCTCAATTTGATAAGCCACCTAAAATTATTTCAGAATTGTTCCACTCTTACCACCACAGAAAACAAACCTACTTAAAAGAGTTTAGAATTTCTTTGCAATTCTTCCCTACCGCCCACCTTACTGAAGCCTGAGCAGTTTATAGTCAAATGCTATGCTCATAAGTTGCGTTGGTCTATAACCTGGATTAGTTCATTCTCTTTTTTTCATTTGAAATATGTGTATGGTTATGGTATCCATTTGCAATAAAATTGGGTTTGTTTCAGTTTGCTTCTAGTTTTAGTTTCCCTTTCTCCCCGTCATAACTGATTTAAATTTATTTTGTGAATATGTACAACATTCATGATTCCAAAAGTCAAAATTACACAAAAAAGTATACAGAGTGTCATTCCCTTCCATGTGCTCTCTGTCCTGCTTCCCATCTTCCACTTCTTGTAGATGAGCAACTTTATTTGATTTCTCCAAACTTAATTTGGTTTATCCTTTCTGTGTTTCTTTCTTTCTTGTTTTTTTTTCTGAGGAAGATTGGCCCTGGGCTAACATCTGTGCCCATCTTCCTCTTCTTTTTTTAAAGGTAAGCAAATATATGTATGTATTCTTATTTTCCCTTCTTTCTCACACAATACTATATGTGTTCTTTTGCACTTTCCTTTTTTCACTTAATATCTCCTGGAAGTCCATATCAGTTCATAGAGATGGTCCTTATTCTTTTTCCAAAACTGTGTATTACTCCATCATGGATAGGTACCGTAGTTTCTTCAACTTGTCTCCTGTATTTGGACATTTGGGTAGTTTCCAGTGGTTTTCAATTACAATGAGTAACCTTGTGCATATGTATTTTCATGTTGTTGGAGGTATATCTTCAGAATAAATTCCTATAAATGGGATTACTGGGTCAAAGGGTAAATGAATATGTAGTTTAGTTATATATTTCCAACCTTCCCAATTGCCATCATAGGAGTTGTACTATTATGCACTCCTACCAGCAACATATGAGGGTGCCTGTTTCCTCAGGTTGCTGCTGACAGAGTACACCTTTTCATGTGTGTCAGAGCCATTTTTAATCTCTTTTTATGAATTGCCTGTTCATGTCTTTTGCCCATTTTTCTATACAATTTTGGTCTTTTTCCCTCAGTTTAAAAAATTTCTTTGTATTTTAGTAATATTAGCTCCTTAACTGTGATAAATATTTTCTCCCAGTTTGTCGCATGTCTTTTGTCTTTATTTATGGTTTTTTTTTTTTCCTGTTCAATTGTGGTATTTCATTTTTACGTAGTCAAATTTAGCAATCTTTGCTTTTATTGCATATGGATGTTTAGTCATAGAGTTTTTCTCTATAATCAGATTATAGGAGAATTCATGATATTTTCCTAAAGCACTTGTAAAGTTTCATATTTTTTTACCTTTAGTTCTCTGATCCATTTGAATTTTATTCTGATATATGATGTGAAGAATGGATCGCTTTACTTTTGGCCTGTTTGAATAACTGTGTTTAGGTTAACTCTTTTATATATCAAAGAATTGAGTTTTGTTCACAAACCAGTTTGAAAATATTTTTCTTTAAAAGGCAGTCTAAGCCAATTCACATTTACTGATATGCCTGCGATGCTTGGTCTCAATGCTAGCACATTATCTTATGTTGTAATTACTTTTTGTATTGTAATTACTGTATTTGTTTTTTATTCATTTGGGGGATTTTTAGGAAGGTTTGTACTTCTATTCAAGTGATTACTTTATACTGATACTATTCATAGGGCCTTTAATCATCTGTTTTTGTCTTACTATCTGACACAGTTTTAAACGGTATCTTTAGAATCTCAGCTATTACCTATACAACAGCCTTATTCTATTTTCCCATTTTTTATTTCTCCCATTTCCTCACATTCTCTTAGTTGAATTCTTTTTCACTTTGTCATAACATGTAACATTTATATGTTATTCTTTTACTCATGACCCTAGCTTGTTTTAGCCTTAGCTCTATAATTAATTATGAAATGTTCACATCAGTCCTTTTATCAAACTTTCCCTGATTTTTGATTGGAGGAAGCTCATCTTCTGGTAGATTCATCAGAAAACGTACATGTGTATAGCATTCCCTAAGCTCTGGCGCATTCAAAACTAGTTTTCTTTACCTTTACTTGAAAGACAGCTGTCTAGATATCACATCCTTGGTTCAACCTTATTTCCTTCAATTTCTTGAAAATCTTGCTCTACTGTTGCCATGTGTTGCATTTTGGAATTCTGATATCAATCTAATTCTCTTCATTTTAATTTCTTTAACCTTTTTGCTTGGAGGCCCTGAAGACTTGTTCCTTATTTTTAAAATCTTATAATTTTACTAGGATTTTGTTTTGTTTTGTTTTGTTTTGTTTTGTGAGGGAGATCAGCCCCGAGCTAACATCCGTGCTAATCCTCCTCTTTTTGCTGAGGAAGACTGGCTCTGAGCTAACATCTATTGCCAATCCTCCTCCTTTTTTTCTTCCCCAAAGCCCCAGCAGATAGTTGTATGTCATAGTTGCACATCCTGCTAGTTGCTGTATGTGGGACACGGCCTCAGCATGGCTGGAGAAGCAGTGTGTTGGTGCACGCCTGGGACCCAAACCCGGGCCGCCAGTAGCGGAGCATGCGCACTTAACTGCTAAGCCACCGGACCGGCCCAGGATGTATTTTGGAGTTGATCATTCTGGGTCAATTTTCCCTAGTACCCACTGGATTTCTTTGATGTGTAGATTCAGTTCTTCTATTTCTGGACGGTTTTTTTCGATTATCATTTTAAACATTAGTTCCATTTCATTGTTGTTATTTTCTTTCTCAGGGATACCAATTATACCTATGTTGTCCCTGCTTTGCTAGTCTTCCATTTCAATCATTTTTTCTCAGACTCTTTTTGCTTTTTACTTTATCCCACTTTCATTCTTTTGTTTTTTTTTAATTGCTCTTCTTCAATGTCCTCTATTAGACTTTCATTTGAATCTATTCTTACCTGCATATCATAAAATTTAGTTTTCATTTCTGATATAATGTTGTCTTTTACTTTTTTTTTTCCTGAGTTCAATCAACTCTCATTTTATTTCTCCTAGGCGTTTGTTGTTGTTGCTGTTATTTCTCTTCTTAGTTTTTATATTTCTTAACCAAGTTGATTTTAATATCCCAAATGCTTGTTTGAGGATATTTAGTTCAGTTGGAGCATTATGTTATAATTTTCTTCAGCTGCATATTTGGAATTTGGGAGAGTATTTTTCATAGGCAGAGAGCTTTTATTAACTTGTTCTGTTTTTTTTACAGTGGTTTTATATGAATGGAGCCTGCTTTTTTTTCCGATTCCTGTTGATTTTATGGGCAGAGCCCCTAGTTCACCATCACACTCTTTGATCAGTTCTGGTCTTGCTGTGCAATTTCTTTTATGGATGAGGTTGTTAGTGGTGAATCAGAAGAGAGAAAAGTGTTGGTGTGTCTTATTTCTCTTTTATTACTGCAGGATACCTTATTATTTCTTTCTCTTCCCTTCCTCATCTATCTAATTCTACCCCAGAAGCAATCCTTCTCTGAAGTTGCCACTTCTAATTCTGCCTTTTTCAGGCCCATTCTCTGTAGCTAGAACTGTGGACTACCAAGTTGTGATGATTTGTGTTTAGTACTTTGACATTTGTTTCACTTTTTCTTTCTGGGAGTAATTTGGTCTGCACTTGATCTAAATCCTTCATTACTATCTATTGTTTTTCACAGACTCTTACATCTCCCTTCTCCTGTTCTCCACACCCCCAAGGCTTGCAGTGGCAGGCAGGAAGTGGGCGGTCTGTTGACATTTTTTTTTTTACCTACTTACAGATAATTTGAAGGTTGTATGACTCTCTGCCTCTTTATAATGCTGAAAGGAGACGTCCTGTGTTGTCTTATTTGCTTCCTTTGTTGATTTTATTTTTTTCCCGAAAGGTGTAGGAGGAGACGCGGAACCAATTGACTGCCGTTTTTCTCAAAACCTAGATCTCTCAATGGGTGTGAGTGTCTTTTTATTAATTATGCCTGAAACATAGTGAACTTTTTCTGTCTTTATGCCCAGATTATTTTTTACTCCAGAAATTTTTATTTAATTATGTCTTTGATATTGATTCTGGTTCAGTTTTTACAAATTTTTCTTTCTAACATACAAAGAACTGGGATCTTTGTTCTTTGTCCTTCATGTCCATCATCTTCTTTTATATAGATTCTCTCTCTGTTCTTTTTCTCTGCAGCATGAGAGAATGTCTTATATTTGTCCTCCATATCACGGCTTTGGTTTTCCACATCAGTTTGTATTAATTAGCATAATGATACCAAAATCTTAGTAGTTTAGCATAATAGTTGTTTATTTCTCACTTTCTCAATTAAAGTCAAAAACAAGTGTTCCTCAATGGGGGGAATGTTTTTCACAAGCAGTGATTTAGGCCTCCTTCCATCTTATAGCTACACTATTGATAGGATCTCAGAGTTCTCTGCTAGATCCTCAGCATCTGATTGGCTAAGAAAAAAGAGAGAAAATGGAAGAAGTTTTATGGACCTGGCCTGGAAGTAGCATATATGTCTTCAATCCATGTTTTATTGACCAGAACTCAGTCATGTGACCATGCCTAACTGCAAAGGATACCAGGAAATGTAACCATGTGCACAGGAGGAAATGGAAAGAGATTAGGTAAACACATAGTGGTGTTAGCAAAACATCTCTCTTTACTAACTCCAATTTGGATTTTAATTCTACAATTGTAGTTATAATTTTGAAATTATGGCTTTGTATCTTATTCATTTCCACTTTATTTTTAGCTTGTTGCTCTTGTAATTTATTGTGTTGTTTTGTCAACTCTTTCTTTGTCTTTCCAATTCATCCTGTTATCTCTTCTAATTCTATTGTGAATGCCAATTATATTTCTGGTTCCTGTAATAAATTCTTTCTCCTATGTCATTAAAATTGCATTCCATTTCTTGTGTTCTACAGTTTCTTCCATAGGAACTATGTTGGTTATTTTCTGTTTATTCATCCTCAAATAGAGAGTGAGCTATGTAATGTTTAGTCTTGGATGAGTGAGTTTCTCTCAACTCTACTTAATGTGCTTTCAATAACTACTGCTGGAGGGCATTTTGATATGTACAATTCCCAGTTCAATTTCTGTTGTCTGTTATTTAAACCTCTGGTGTAACTTTGCACCAGTCAGTCATTTTCCTACCCTTGCTGCCTGGCTCTTATAGAATTTCCCAGGAGGATTGATCAGCAGGTTCAGGCTTCAGGCCTGTCTGGAGTTCACCTGTGCAAGTGTTTTTATGGTTATTAATATGTAATTATTGTTCACTACAAAGTAACAGAGTCACTTGAACGACCCTATGAACAAACTAACCTACCAGACATATACAGAACACTCCACCCAACAATAGTAGAATATACGTTCTTCTCAAGTGACATGGAAAATTCTCCAGGATAGACCACAGGTTAGCCACAAAACAAGTCTCAATAGTTTTTTATTTAAATAAAAAATTTAATTAAAAAAATTTTTTTGGTTTTATGATTGAAATCATACAATGTATCTTCTCTGACCACAATGGAATAAAACTAGAAATCAATAACACAGGAAAAAATGAAAAATTCACAAATATGTTGAAATTAAATAAAACACTTTTAAACAACCAATGAATCAAAGACAAAATCACAAGGGAAATTAGAAAATACTTTGAGAGACACAACATACTCAAACTTATGGGATGCAGTGAAAGCAGTGCTCAGAGGGAAATTTATGGCTGTAAACACCTACATTAAAAAAGAATAAAGATCTCAAATCAATAACCTACCTTTACACCTTGAAGAATTGCAAAAAGAAGAGCACCTAAACCCAAAACTAGCAGAAGGAAGGAAATAATAAAGATTAGAGTGGAGATATATGAAATAGCACTAGAAAAACAATAGAGAGAATCAATGAAACCAAAAGTTAGTTCTTTAAAAAGATAAATAGGGCCGGCCCCATGGCTTAGCAGTTAAGTGCTCATGCTCCGCTGCTGGCTGCCCGGGTTCAGATCCCGGGTGCGCACCGACGTGCCACTTCTCTGGCCGTGCTGAGGCTGCGTCCCACATACAGCAACTAGAAGGATGTGCAGCTATGACAACTACTATCTACTGGGGCTTTGGGGGAAAAATAAATAAATAAATAAAATTAAAGGAAAAAAAACCCACAATGAGATATCACCTCATTCTTGTCAGAATGACTATTAAAAAAAAAAGATAAATAAAATTGACAAGCTTTTACTGGAATAATGAAAAAAGAAAGAAGACTCAAATTAGTAAATTCAGAAATGAAGGTGGGAAAATTACTACTGGCCTTACATAAATAAAAATAACTATAAGAAAATATTGTGAACAATTGCATGCCAACAGATTAGATAACCTAGATGAAACAGACAAATTCCTAGAAACACACAAACTACCAAAATGGACTCAAGAAGAAATAGAAAATCTAAACAGACCTATAACAAGTAAAGAGATTTAATCAGTAATCAAAAACCTCCCCCAAGAAAAGCCCAGATGGCTTCACTGGTGAATTTTTTCAAACATTTATAGAAGATATGATAGAATATAGACACCAATCCTTCTGAAAATCTTCCAAAAAATTAAAGAAGAGGAAACATTTTCTAACTCATTCTAGGAGGCTAGCATTACCCTTGACACCAAATCCAGACAGACATCACAAAAAAAGAAAACTACAGACCAATATTTTTTATCAATATAGGTGTAAAAATCCTCATCAAAATACCAGCAAGCTAAATTCAGCAGCATATTAAAAAAATTATACACCATGACCAAGTGGGATTTATCCCAAAATGCAAGGGTGGCTCAACATACAAAACTCAATCACTGTAATACACCATTTTAAAAGAATGAAGAAAAAAATCCACATGGTCATCTCAGTTGATGCAGAAAGAACATTTGACAACATCCAACACCCTTACATGATAAAAACACACAAAAAATAGAATGGAGAGGCACTTACTCAACATAATAAAAGGCATTTATGAAAACTCACAGCTAATATCATACTTAATGATAAAAGATATTGAAAACTTTTCTCCTAAGGTCAGGAACAAAGCAAGAATGCCCACTTTCACCACTTCTATTCAACGTTGTACTGGAAGTACTAGCCAGAGCAATTAGACAAGAAAAAGAAATAAAAGGCATCCACATTGAAAAGGAGAAGTAAAACTATTTCTATTTGCAGATGACATGATCTTATATACAGATAATACTAGAGAATTACACGCAGACACACATACACACACACACACTATTAAAGCTAATAAATGGGATTAAATGTTTATTAAAGGTAACAAACAGGATACAAGATCAACATATAAAAATCTGTTGTATTTCTATATACTAGTAAAAAACAATCCAGAAAGGAAATTAAGAAACAATTCCATTTGTGATGGCAACAACAACAACAAAATACTTAGGAACAAATTTAACTGGGGAAGTACATGACTTATACACTGAAAACTACTAAACATTGTTGAAATAAATCAGTGAAGATCTAAATAAATGGAAAGATGTCCTGTGTTCATGGACTGTAAGATAATATTGCTAAGATGCAATTTTAGTCAAAGTGAGCTAAAGATTCAATGCAATCTCTATTGAAATCCCAATGGCCTTTTTTTTTTTTTTCAAAAAGCTGATCCTAAAATTCATATAAAATGGCAAGGGATCCTAAATATAAAAAACAATATTGAAAAAGAACAAAATTAGAGGACTCACACAACCTGATTTCAAAACTTACTGCAAAGCTACAGTAAACAGAACAGTGTGATGTTGGCATAAGAATAGACATATAGATCAAAGAAACAGAACTGAGATTCCAGAAATAAATCCATACATCTATGGTCAATTGATTTTTGATAAGAGTACCATGACAATTTAATGGGGGAAAGAATAGTTTCTTCAACAAGTGCTGCTGAAACAACCGTATATCCAAATGTAAGAGAACGAAATTGGACCCTTACCTAACACCGTATACAAAAATTAACTCAAAATGGATCAAAGACCTACTCTTAAGAGCTAAAACTATAAAATTCTTAGAAGAAAACATAGGAGAAACTCTTCATGACAGTGGATTTGGCAGTGATTTCTTTGCTATGACAGCAAAAGAACAAGCCACAAAAGAAAAGATCAGTAAATTGCACATCATCAACTTTAAAAACGTTTGTGCACCAAAGAACACTATCAAGAGAGTGAAAAGACAACCTACAGAGTTGGAGAAAATATTTGCAAATCATGTTATCTGATAAAAGATTAATATGCAGAATATATAAAGAACTCCTATAATTCAACAACAACAAAAAAATCCAAGCAACCCGATTCAAAGATGGGCAGACAACTGGAAGAAACATTTTTTCAAAGAAGATATACAAATGGCCAATAAGCACATGAAAAGTCACTCAACATCACTTGTCATTAGGGAAATGTGAATCAAAACTACCATGAGATATTACTTCACATCTATTAGGATGATTATTATTTTAAAAGTGGAAAATAACAAGTGTTGGCAAGGATGTGGAGAAATTGGAACCCTTGTGCATTACAGGTGGGAATGTAAAATGGTGCAGCCACTGTGGAAAATGGTATGGCAGATCCTTAAAAATTTAAACAGAATTACCATATGATCTAGCAATTCCATTTCTAAGTATATAGCCAAAAGAATTGAAAGCAGGGACTCAAACGGATACTTGTACATGAATGTTCATAGTGGCCCTCTTCACAACAGCCCCAAAGTAGAAACAACCCAAATGTCCATCAACTGGTGAACAGATATGGTGTATCCATGCAATGGAATATTATTCAGCCATAAAAAGGAATGAAGTACCAATATATGCTACAAAATAGATGAACCTTGAAAGCATTATGCAAATTGAAAGAAGTGAGACACAAAAGATCAAATATTTTATTATTCCATTTATATGAGATATCCAGAATAGGCAAATCCATAGAAACAGACAGCAGAAAAGCGGTTGCCAGGGGCTAGGAGAAGGGGAGAATGGGGGGATGTGCGACTGCTTAATGGGCATGGGGTTTCCCTTGGGGGTGATGAGAAAGTTCCAGAACTAGATAGAAGTGATGGTTGTACAACGTCGTGAATATACCAAATGCCAATGCACTATGGTTAAAATGGTGAATTTTATGTTATGTGCATTTTACCACAATTTTTAAAAAGTCACAAAATCATATCTGAGATTTCTTTTTGTCTACGGCCTTTTGTTTATCTTGGAGTTTCTAATTATTATTATCTTTTTACATTGCTTTCCTTTATGATGTCCTCAAGCTTGTCAAATGTTCTATAACATGAGGCACTCTCGTGTGCCCAGTGTTTTCCAGGAAACCCCTCATTCACAGCCCTGATGCCCCATGAAATTCCCTTCACCTACCTCTATCTGCACCTTGACTGAGCCTACATTTCCCCTCACCTTCTATTTTTCTGTTCTTTAACTTCAGCATATCTTCAAGTAATTGCAGATTGTTGTATCTGAAAATGTATATAATCCAACCTGAGAACTGATTAATTATTTGCCTAATTCCAGGTTAGATACACTGTTCCCTCTACTTTTTCCTAGGTGGTAGTGTTGTTTCTGATTTCTGATATTTTGTATGTTACTTGTTTTTTCTCTCGAGAAGTTATTATATTCTTCTTATTATCCATAGTATTCTGAAATTTCCTTATGATGGGCTTGATGCAAGTCTTTTTTCATTCATTCATTTGTTCATTTATTAAATGGGCTCTTTAAATGTGGACACATTTTCAATTCAGAAATTTCCCTCATCATGTCTTTGCCAATTTTCACTCCTCCGTTTTCTCTATAACTTTCCTCCCCAAACCCCTATTTATTGGATGGAAGACCTCATGTATTATTTCTCTTCATTTCTTATTATTTCTCTCATACCATCTCTCTGTCAATCAGTTTTATTTTTTAGGAGATTTCCTTGACTCCATCTTTCAATTACCCTATTGATTTATTTCATTTTGGCTCTCATGTTTTTAATTTGTTAAGAATTTTTATCTTGTCTCATACCCATTCTTTATTAAAACATCCTGCTTTCATTTTATAGATACAATGTAATTCTGCTATTTCTTTGAGAATGCCAGAGTTTTGGTTTATTTAGTTCTTTCCTATTTTCTACATTATCTCTTCCTTCTGGGATCATCTTTTCTATCTGTTTATCATGAGCTCTGTTCCTTATATTTTTTATTGATGCCAGGTTGTCCATTCATGTTTAACAGTAGGATTCTAACAGTGGACTGGGAGTTCATATATGTGGGTAAGGTTTTGCTTTCGGACCATCAGGCATGGTGGCAGCTGTTAGGATGGGATTCCACCAAAAGCCAGAATGTGGAGGTCTTCTGGGGGAAGGGTGCCTATTTAATTTTCCAAAAAAGAAACCTTTGATTCATCAGCTTTGGGATGCTTGGGTAATAGCATTCTGTGTAATAGGTTAGGAACATTGACTGCTTAATTTACTTATCTTTAAAGATTCCATTTGTTTTCAGCCTCAATTTTAACTCCCACTTTTGTCATACTGAAGTCTCCAAATCCTAAGCCTCTGAGAAGTCCTGCAGAGCAAGCCACCTCTCCCTCCTTTTGATCCAACTTCCCCTTGATGAGCACTGTGCCCCCCTTCCTCCACCTGGCATAGTTCATTCATCACTTCTCCACTGCCTTTCTGCCTTGCCAATTTTGTTGAGATCACTCATCTGCAGATAGCCTCTCTCTAGTCTCTTTGACATTGTAGGTTAATATATTTTTTAATCTTTTATTATCCTTACATTATACGGTGTCTCAAGACAGAAGATCTTTTTTTTTTTTCCTTTTTGCTGTGGACTTAACCTCTCAATTTATTAATTTTTCTCAACTGCAAAGTGATCATTTCTAAAGTCATTTATAATTTTAAAAATCTGTTATAAATCTGTCCCCTACTTGTGAGCTGACCTTATATCTCAAAAGCCTGTGCTTCTCCAGTTTTCAGCAAGTCTCCTCAGACTTGATGTTGAATGAATAATTTAACTTTTTTTTCCTAGAAGGACGGATTTATTTTTACCTGCTACATGATCTCCCTAGAGTTGCTTTGGAGAAGGATTAACCATTATTAAACAACTCCTTCTGTCTCACCTGGGTCAGCCTGCATAGAGTTACTCATGTGAAAAGCAGCTTGAAAGCAACTCAGTGTCTGCTGTTGAGAGTGTTGGCTCTGGTAACTTGCAGTTTAGGGTTTATGTTCAAAATACCTCTGATGTTCTCTGTCCAGAGCATCTTCATATTAGTAGCTTGTCTCACTCAATTTTCAGTCCTATGAGTCTTTTGTTATATTTTCTGCTGTTTCGGACAAAGACAGCCTCATTTTGCAGTTTCCTTTGGCATTTTCCCAAAGTGAATTTTGACCATGCCACTGATTCTATATTTAAATCAGATCATTCCAAATTTGGTGAAAATCTGTCCAGAGATTTTGTGTAAGGCAGATAGACAGAATTTTTATTTTTGTCTTTCTTCATTTTGGATTATGTTGATCAATACAATTTAAAACCAAGTAAAAGTAATACAGTATATATCGAACTTAAATTTCTTTATAATATGATAATATTGAGAAGAAAAATAGCTAACACTTAGATCATTCTTATTATACACCAGGCACTGTTTCAGGGAATTTGCATTAATTAATTGCCTTAATCCTCTCAGGACCACATGGGATAGCTACTATTACATTGTACAGATGAGACGGTGAAGCCAGAGTACAAATTCAGACTGTCTGGCTCCAGAAGGACGTTTTTGTGGAAAATTTTCTTTTAGAAATTGTCCAGAAAATTCCTGGTCCTAAGTAAGAGAGATGAACCCTGGAGTTCTTCAGGTGGAGAATTAGGAAGAAGGTGAACAGTTATCTTAGAAATCAGAAGATGAAACACTAGTTTGTTAGGATTTGTGAAAGTTTTCCAGAAAGAACCAGATGGAGGAAGCCACCAGAGCAGAATATGCAGAGACTAGACCATCTTCCTTTAGAAGCAACACCCCCACACAAATGTTTTACAATTCCTTCATTAAATTAAATTCCTACATTAAATACCACTTTTTGAGGTACTGTTGAAAAGTGTTGAAAAGAATTTGATACTTTTGTTCACTCATCCACTCATTCATTCAACAACTATTCACTGAGTGCCACCTGTGTGGCAGGCTTCAGTCCAAGTGAAGAGGACACACTCGTGAACAAAACACGGAGCTTACCTGCAGCAGGGGGTGGGCGGGTGGGGGCAGCACTAGCAATAAACGTAATAAATGGATGGCATTTTAGAAGGTGGTAAGTGCTATGGAAGGAAGGGAGAGCAGACCAGGGTAAGGGAGATTTGTTAACGCCCGGAGTGGGGATGGGGACAGGTTACAGTTTCCAATATGGTGGCCAGGATAGGCCTTTTAGAGAAGGTTAGGTCTGAGCTAAGACTTGAAGGAGGTCAGGGAGTTAGCCTTGCTCTGTCTAGAGGAAGACTGTTCCCAGCAGGGGAAATTGCTAAGGGAGGAGCACCCCGACATGTTGGAGGCCCACATGACTGGGCAAGGGGGAGAGTGGGCAGAGATGAGCTCCAAGAGGGAGCAGGGAGCCAGAACATTATGGGCTTTGTAGGTCGTTTGGGGGCCTTGGCTTTTACTCTGAATGAAGCAGAAAAGCAAACAGGGTTTGACATGGTCTGACTTACATATACAAGGGCCGCTCTGGCTGCCGTGTTGAGAATAGACTATAGAGGGAGAAGTGTGGCAGCGGAGTGACTGTTAGGACACCAAAGCAGTAACCAGGCAAGAGATAATGATGGGGAGAATTGTTCAGGGGAGGTGGGGAGAAGTGTTCAGACAGGAATGTATTTCGAAGTTGGAGCCAGAGGATTTCCTTATATGCTGGATTTGGGCTGAGAGAAAACTCAGGATCCAGAATTGGACTCCATGGTTTTGACCTGAGCAACGATGGTGCTGCCATCAGCATGATGTGGGAAGTTGCAGGTGGAGCAGGTCTGAGAGGTTTGCAGCTGCTGAGGTTGAGATGTCACTGAGCCAAGTGTCGAACACGCAGTTTGGTTATACAAGGCTAGAGTGTGGAAGAGAAGTGTGGGCTAGAAATACAAATCGCTTCTGTGAATACCTGGCTACAGATAATTTATCTAATTTACAATTGGGTATAATTTTTTAAATAATCATTGGGAACACCCAGGAATTCTTATAAAGTGAGAAACTTTAACCTACAAACTGTTTCAAGTAAATAAAATATTTGTGAATTCTAAATTTAATAATCATATGCACATAATATACTTTATAAATATTATGAACTGAATTGTCTCCCCAAAATTCATATGTTGAAGTTCTAACTCCCAGTACCTCAGAATGTGGCTATTTGGAGACAAGGCCTTTAAAGAAGAGATTAAGGTAAAATGATGGCTATATGTGTGGGTCTTAATCCAATATGACTGGTGTCCTTCTAAGAAGAGATTAGGACTCAGACACACATGCTGGGAAGAATATATGAAGACACAGGGAGAAGATGGCCATCTACAAGCCAAGGAGAGAGGTCTCAGAAGAAACCAACCCTGCTGACACCTTGATCTCAGACTTCGAGCCTCCAGAACCCTGAGAAAATACGTTTCTGTTGTTTAAGCCACCCAGTCTGTGGTTCTTTGTAATGTATTAGCAACTAAAACAATAGATATAGAATTGAACCTTAATTAATTTCAATTATGTAATTTTATTTTTGAGGCAGTTACCTTTTCTTTTAATTTCTCAGTGTTTTGTAAGCACTGAAATATACATAGCCCGGGCGTGGAGCCCAAGGCTGAAATGGCACTGGTGGTGTCAGAGAAGACAGAGAAGCCTTTAATAGAATGTTCGGAAGTTTCGACTTTCCTCATGCCAGGATGGAATATCCTGGTTTTCAGTGTGTATCTATAGTGACGACACATTTGTGTTTTCTTTATTTTCCAGATCTGCCTTTCCGCTTTCTTCCTGTCTGGCTGTTGCCTTTCAGAGGGAGCGCTGGGGAACAATGACTTTTTCACTCCACTCTCTTGAGAATAAGGCTTTATTAGCATATTTATCTTACCAAGGGCCAGGAAAGTCATTGTAACTTAATAGAGTTTATTACCCCAAATCTGTGTCAATTTATTTATTAGTGGGCAAGATATTGTTAAAAGAGTTGTTAGGAGATTTAACTTAGCGCAGTTAAGAGTCTGGCAGCTGGGGTGCAGCAAGTTTCTGCCTGTTAATTACTCACAGGTAAACAGATCCAGTTGCTTGGTAATGTGCTAAATACCAACATTTGATCGGTGTTGTAGAGCAATGAAAGAGAATGAGGGCAGCTGGGATCCGTGCCCCAGACTGGCCTTGCCAAGATCTAAGGGTCCAGAAAACGTCCCTGAACTGCTGGTGACATCAGATATTCCTTTAACAGAGGATAAAACATTTTCATTCACAATCAGAGATAAGGCTTAGAATGGAACTACCTGGGGAGGTGGCACTCGCCAGTGAGAGTCTTGGCAGGAAGTAGGCAGGAGTGAATCATGTGGTAGCCTCCAGAACATTTCCTGGAGCTGGTACACAGTAACCCTTGAATATGTTGGCTGAATAAAAAGATCTGATTTTTTGTCTTAGGAGCAAGTTTTGTTAGGAGGTAAGGGGAAAGAGCCTGGAATATAAGATCTGGATAAAACAAAAATCAGAACCAAGAGTCAGAATCCAAAAATCCTTGAATCAAGCCTTAAATCCAGAAGGAGACTATCTATGCAGAGAGGGACAGCTGGACTCCTTTCAAAAAGGTGTCAACTTCTGCTGGGGTTCTCTTATCTCACTGAACTCGGTGCTGTCCCTGGCCCCAGAAGCATGTGGTCCATCCATACTTGCAAGTTCTTGCCCAAGCCTGGACACCATTGCCTTCTCTGTGTTCCCTTTAATACAGCTACAGTAGGTGGGGCCCTTCAATCACTGTTCCAAGAGGTGAAGCAGATGAAAAATAAAGCACAGTTACGCATGAGCATTGAAACATCCCTACTTTCAAAGGCTGAGCTAATTGCCTTCCAGCTCCAAAGACCTGGCACAAACTGGGTCACCCTGTCTGGGTTCTCGAGTCCCATCTCTTGGCCTGTCTCCGAGAGCATACTCATCCGTCAAGATTATGGCCCTCACAACCAGAGTCCCTCTCTCTGTCCTCTCGAAGGCTCTCTCTCCAAATTCCAGGTTCAAATTTGAGATATGGGCTCCCTCCCCTGATGACTGGCCCCCCAAAATGACTCTTTCTCCAGATGGGCCCCCCACCCTTACATGCAGAGAGGGGCCCTGTGACAGCACAGGGTGTAAACATCTACAGCCCATGACCAGAGCAGCAGCACAGAGGTGCATATCACACACAGCACAGGCAGACTGTCCAGCACCATTCTGGGTGTCACATGCAGACCCCGACATATTTGGAGGAAAGAAACACAAAAACAGCTCAGGTGGCGTCAGCTGGCCAGTTCTAGGTACTTTGACTGGAAGCATCTTCGTGTAGACATCTTTACCACAAGCATTTTCACTCCGTAACTAATTGACCATAAGACAATTGTGCCAAAAAACATAAAAGAACTGGTTGACAGTTTACTCCCATTTTTATATTATATAAATCTTAGCTCCACATTTCCCATAGACCTGTGGAATGTCTGTCAACGGACATGTGACAAGATGCCAAGAACAAACAACGCAGAAGGCTTTCACAGTGCAGTACAAAGCTCGGTAACGAATACGCATGCTAGTATTTGGAAACTAATATTTCTCGTAATGAAGGAAGAAAATTTAGAGAAAAAGAAAAATGTGATGGATGACAACCAAGGAGATGAGTCAACCAGCGAAAAAAAAAATGTATAAGACTCTGAACGAAAGTCTTTGAAGACAAGTGCTTAGATACAACCAACCCACAAAATTAAATCCGTTATTTGCACAGTATTGCCATGAATCTGCACACATTGTAAATGTATTCAAATATTTTATATTTATTTCACAATAAAGTCTTTTTAATTTTGTTACTCATTTTTCGTGTTTCATCATGTCCTTTTTAATGTCCCTCTTATGTTTTGTTATTTTATCTTTTACGGGAAAATTGCCTTACGGCCAACTTGTTATGTTACAAAAATGCTCGCAGTGTAGATGTCTTTGCGAAGACGCTTACAGTGAAAATACCGGACTCGAGCCGGGGCCACCCAAGAAGCCAACTTTGCCTGCTTTACAATTCCGCCCCAGGCCCCCTCTGCGTGTATGATATTTGCTGGTAATCTGAGGATTGAAACTGAGAGATTGTGTCTTTAAAGTGGTCACAGGAATGTCAGAAACAAGTAGCAGCTCTGTTTTAATGGCTCTTCGTAGGGAAGCTAGGCAGTCTGCCTGCCAGGCCCCCAAACTCTGGATCCCAAGTCAGGGCTCCCCTCCTGCGAAGGCAGAGCCCTCTCTGCAGAGAAACAAGTGGGTCCGGTTTTCTTTCCTTGTGGGGATTTGGTGTGTAAAATGCTGGAAAACAAGGCTGGCCTCTCACACCTGTCATCCTCCCTCCCTCAGCCTGTTTGTTTGTCTTCGAGGCCTGTATGGAGTTGTCACTGGATAAGGGATGCCAGTGGCTGCGCGTTCTAATCCTCCCTCCACCAGCTTCTCCGTCAGCGTCGCACCCGCCTTCCTAATAGGCCTGAACTTGCCATTGTCCAAACATGAGCTACCGAACTGAAAACTCAGCTTTATGATTTAATGCACACTTTGTTGGTTTTTTTCCTCCTAAGAAAATTTATCGGATCTTTGCCAGGTTTATAGTTTGTCATTATGCTGCATGTAATGTTCTCATATTAATCTTCCTTTTCACTCCCTTAGCTTTGGTTTACATCCGTCAGATCTTGTTTAAAAATACTTTATTCACATTCTGAATATACCAATATTTCAAATAGACATAGTCTCTTTGAAATGGGTCACAGAATTTTCACTTGGCCAGGTAAGGTACTGGAGGAGAAACTATCTTCCTATAACTTGTAAGATATAAAAAGTGCTTTTCTGAGTTTTTCTTTCTTTCTTTTTTTTAAGTAAGTTTTTAAAGGATGACTTGGGCTTGAGGCTTCCTGCGAGTCTGAGTATGTCTTAGGATAGACTGTGGCTTCCTCACAGTCTGGCATTCCATCTTGTACTACCTCCTGTCTCCATTTTATTCTGTGTGGGAAAAATGAGCGTCAAGCAAAAAGTGGACGTTGATACAAAAAGTTAGTCTGAGGTGAACCCTTTGTTCTTTACCAAAACGTAGGAGACAAGGGAGATTCAGTATTTAGATTTTCCCCCTTTTCCTTCATAGAAATAGCAGCTCTTCTCTGGAAACAGCTCAATACCACAGATTCTTCTTAATCACATGTGTCTTTTTATCTTTGTGACTTTTAGTCTAAATAAAGCAAACGTCTTTGACTTTCAGTTCAGTTTCTAAATGGGGAAAACATGTACAGAGGTCCTCTGTGGGGCTTTTTGTTATTTTAAACTTTTTTTCCTCCCAAATTATGACTGTTCCTCAGTGAGTCTTGACAATAATTTCTGAATTAGCCCTGTCTGAACTTGTGCTTGGTAATGTTAGGTATTTAATTGTAAGTGTCATAGATTCCTGGCATTTCCAGTGCAGGTGTCAAATTAAAAAAGAGAGTTTGACATCCTCATTGTGCAGGTCATTTTAGTCATTTTCCACGCCAGGAGCAAGGTAATTAATATTGCTCTCTCATTGCACAGCTAGAGCTGTGACTTTCTAAATGTCACACTTCACGTCTATGGACTGGGATGTGCATCCTACTCGCTGTTTGTCTAACGTGGTACCACAAAGGATACTGTGGTTAGAAAGCTGTACCTTGGAAGGATTGAGGCAATTCTATCAAGACGCAGGGTAGCCAAAGCTAATATACAGTCATGTCTGCTGAAATGTTTATTTTACACAGTCCTTGAAACATGAACAGAAACCAGGCTTTTAAATTGGATTAAGAGAGATTACGTTATAGGGGAAATCAGATGTGCAAAGTGTTTAAAGGAGAACAGGTTGGAGCTTCGAGTCAGATTTTTTGTGAGGGTTCATCTTCCTACACATTGCTTTCCAAAGCTCATAGCTGGTTTTGCAATCAATAGGAGTGCTGGATGGAGTATGGATAGAAACAGCAATGGGGAACTAGAGGTTTCTGGGTACTGATTCTCAAGCTGTTGTACAGTTAGCATTTTTCAGTGCTTCCCAATATGTATCCTTTTCCAGGGATCAGAATGCTCGTGCCCCTATCCCTTTCCTGTTGGAATTTCACTGGAGGATTTAAATAAGCAATCACTAGATTGCTTGGTGAGCAAAGAATTCAGAGCCAAGGGAAGAGAATTGTTTTAGGAGAGGTTGCATGCAGGTGAGAAAGTGACACCTGTCACTCCTGCCTGCAGACAGAGCTTGTGTCCATTACGTTCCTGTCTCTCTGCACAGGTTGTGCCCCATCAATCTTGTCAATCCCTGGTATTTGGCACCTCTTTTTCCAAGTTCTGGACTGTGTGTTCACCTACTGCCCAAGCTGGCCCATGAAAATATTTATTGTGTGCCTGCCTGCCCGCTTTCGTTTACGGTCTTTCTCCACTCAAGACCCCACACTCTTGATTACATGTTTCCTTATTAAATCACATCCTAGGCCTTGCCTTCTGAGATTGCCCCATATTGATTTTAATTGGATTAGATATATTCTCAAACACATTTTAGTTTATTGAATGAAAATTTACATGGCATATACACACCCTTGAAATGGAAAAAAATCAAATGTCATTTTGGGAGACATTCAAAGGAAATCAGAGCCCAGTGAAAATGGGTAGAATGGAAAACTGTTTTAAAATTCCTAAGTGGTATTCCTCACTTCATGGAGTCATATAATTACTATTATTTTATAATATGGAAAAATTTCCAGTCCATCACATTTCCTACTGTAAAGAAAAATCAGTGAATGGTGCATTTTGGACAGAATTTGAAATAGACTAGTTGTTCCTTTTCTGATCACCTGCATGCAGAGTTGTTTATTATGAGATAAGAGAAATCACTGGCCAACTTCAGAATATCCCAAATTAATGTTTTTCAATAGAGGAATACATATAGATCTGAATTTTTTCCAGCTTTATTGAGGTATAATTGACAAATAAAATTGTAAGATGAAGTGTACAATGTGATGATCTGATATACATATACATTGTGAAAGGATTCCCTCCATTGAGTTAATTAACACATCCATCACCTCACATATTTGCCTTTTTTTTGATGAGAACATTTAAGTTCTACTCTCTTAGCAAATTTGAGTTATACAATACAGTGTTATCAGTTATGGTCACCATATTATACCTTATATACCACAGACCTTATTCATGTAATAACTGAAAGTTTGTATCCTTTTTAGAATCTTTCCCTATTTCCCCCACACCCAGCACCTGACAACGACTTTACTGTTTCTGAGTTCAACTTTTTTTTTTGAAGTTTCCACGTATAAGTGATACCATGTGGTATTTGTCTTTCTCTGTCTGGCTTATTTCACTTAGCATAATTTCCTCCAGGTTCATCCATGTTGTTGCAAATGGCAGGATTTCTTTCTTTTTTTAAGGCTGAATAATATTCCAATGTACATATACCATACCACATTTTCTTTATCTATTTACCTGTTGGTGGACACTTAGGTTGTTTCCATGTCTTTGCTATTGTGAATAATGCTGCAATGAATATGGGAGTGCAGATGTGTCTTCGAGATAATGATTTCCTTTCCTTTGGATAAATACCCAGAAGTGAGATTCCTGGATGATATGGTAGTTCTATTTTTAATTTCTTGAGGAAACTCCATACTGTTTTCCATAGTGGCTGCACCCATTTACATTCTCACCAACAGTGTACACGGGTTTCCTTTTCTCCACATCCTTGCCGGCACTTATTTTCTCTTGTCTTTTTGATAATAGGTATCCTAACAGGTGTGAGGTGATATCTCGTCATGATTTTGATTTGCGTTTCCCTGATTTGGTGATGTTGAGGACCTTTTCCTGTACCTGTTGGCCATTTGTATATCTTCTTTGGGAAAAAATGTCTATTTAGGTGCTTTGCCCCCCCCTCCTTTTTTTTCTGGTGAGGAAGATCAGCCCTGAGCTAACATCTGATGCCAATCCTCCTCTTTTTTTTTGCTGAGGAAGACTGGCCCTGGGATAACATCTGTGCCCATCTTCCTCTACTTTATATGGGACACCGCCACAGCATGGCTTGACCAGTGGTGCATCAGTGTGTGCCCAGGATCCGAACCTGCAAACCCCGGGCAGCCAAAGCAGAGCATGCTCACTTAACCGCTGCACCACTGGGCCAGCCCCCCTTTGCCATTTTTTTAATTGGGTTGTTTGTTTTCGGGTATTGAGTTGTATGAGTTTCTTGTATATTTTAGATATTAACCCTTATCAGATATGTGGTTTGCAAATATTTTCTCCCATTCAGTAGGATGCATTTTCATTTTATTGATGGTTTCCTATGTTGTGCAGAAGGTTTTAGTTTGATGTAGTCCCATTTGTTTATTTTTGCTTTTGTTGCCTTTGCTTTTGGTGTCAAATCCAAAAAATCATTGCCAAGACCAATGTCAAGGAGCTTACTCCTTGTTTTCTTCTAGGAATTTTACAGTTTTAGGTCTTACATTCAAGTCTTTAATCCATTTTGAGTTAATTTTTGTGTACGGTGTGGAATAGTAGTCCAGTTTCATTCTTTTGCATGTGGCTATCTAGTGTTCCCAACACCATTTATTGAAGAGACTATCCTTTTCTCATTGTATATTCTTGGCTCCTTTGTCAAAAATTAATTGACCATCTATGGGTGGATTTATTTCTGGGTTCTCTATACTGCTCCACTGATCTATGTGTCTGCTTTTATGTCAATATCATACTGTTCTGATTCCTATGACTTTGTAATATAGTTTAAAATCAGGGAGTGTGATGCCTCCAGATTTGTTCTTTTTTCTCAAGATTGCTTTGGCTATTTGGGGTCTTTTTGTGGTTCTATACAAATTTTAGGATTGCTTTTTCTATTTCTGTGAAAAATGCCATTAGAATTTTCATAGGGAGTTCATTGGATCTGTAGATTGCTTTGGGTAGTATGGACATTTTAACAATACTAATTCTTCCAATCCACGAACACAGAATATCTTTCCATCTATTTGTGCCTCCTTTAGTTTCTTTCATCAATGTCTTATAGTTTTCACCTCCTTGGTTAAATTTATTTCCAAGTGTTTTTATTCTTTTTGATGCAATTGTAAATGCAACTGTTTTCTTAATTTCTCTTTCTGATAGTTCATTGTTGGTGTATAGAAATGTTTTGTATATTGATTTTGTATCCTGCAACTTTACTGAAATCATTTACTAGTTCTAACAGTTTTTTGGTGGAGTCTTCAGGTTTTTCTGTATATAATATCATGTCATCTGCAAATAGAGACAATTTTACTTTTTCCTTTCTGATTTTGATAACCTTTTTTTTCTTTTTCTTGCCTAATTGCTCTGGCTGGGACAGGACTTCCCGTACTAGGCTGAATAGGAGTGGTGAGAGTGGGCATCCTTGTCTTGTTCCTGATCTTATAGGAAAAGCTTTCGGTCTTCACCATTGAGTATGATGTTAGCTGTGGGCGTGTCATATATGGCCTTTATTACATTGAGGTACATTCCCTCTGTACCCACTTTGTTGAGAGTTTTTAATCATGAAAGTATGTTGAATTTTGTCAAATGCTTTTTCTTTGTCTACTGAAATGATCATATGATTTTTATCCTTTATTTTGTTAATGGGATGTATCACATTAATTGATTTGTGGATGTTGAAACATCCTGGCATCCCTGAAATAAATCTCACTTGATCATAGTATATGATCCTTTTAATGTATTGTCAAATTCAGTTTGCAAATATTTTGTTGAGGATTTTTGCCTCTATGTTCATCAGGGATATTAGCCTGTAATATTCTTTTTTTGTAGTGTCCTTGTCTTGTTTTTGTATCAGGGTAATGACTCATAAAATGAGTTTGGAAGTGTTCCCTCCTCTTCTATATTTTGGAAGATTTTGAGAAAGATTGGTATTAACTCTTCTTTAAATGTTTGGTAGAATTGACCAGTGAAGCCGTCTGGGCCTGGACTTTTGTTTGTTGGGAGGTTTTTGATTACTCATTCAATTACCTTGCTACTAATTGGTCTATTCAGATTTTCTATTTCTTCATGATTCAGTCTTGGTAGGTTGTATGTTTCTAGGAATTTATCTATTTTTTTTCTAGGTTGTCTAATTTGTTGGCATATAAGTAAGTGTTCATAGTAGTCTCTTACAATTCTTTGTATTTCTGTAGTATGAATCTGAATATTTCAGACTATATTGAAGGTCAATAGCATCAGAAACATTTTAGTCATGCCCCTGTACCACTAGCACCACCACCAAAAAAAGAGACATATTATTGTAATTTTCAGATAATGAGTGTGCTTTAGATGCATGTAAGATGCCTTTGGTGCCTTCCATGTCTGTAGCTCCTTCTGGGGAGTTCACGGTTGCAGAGCAAAGGCAGTGAGCAGAGCCTCTAAGCAGTGTAAGCCTTGCATAAGTGAGGCAGGAAGAAGAGTTGGTATTCAGCAGTGGCCTTGGAATGGCTGGATCCCCAGAATGACAGAGCCCTAGTGTAAGGAACAGTGGGCAAATCCCACCAAGGGGACTGATGCCGGCATCTCTAGAACTGTGTTGCTCTTTGGCTTCTCTGCCAGGGCTGGGTGAAGTCTGGCTGTACTGCTACTGATGGTGCCCTGGTCTCTCTGGACTCCCTGCGCATCCCCACCCCAAATGTCTGAGACTAAGGGAGCGTGAGTGTGCTCTGCTCCTCGTGGCATGAAAGAACGTATTTACCAGCAAGCATCAGGAGCTTTGGGGGAGCAGGGCCATGTGAGTGTGGCTTTGCCTGTGCTGAGCCCTGTCCTGTCACTGAAACTTCTGGGCTTCACTTCCTCATCATAAGGTAGTTTTTTGAGGAGGGCTCCTCATCTGTACAGGGGTCACTGTGTGTGAGGCACAGAGCTGAGACCTTTACGTGCTTACCTCTTTCAATAATTACAGCAGCCCTGTGCAGTAGGGGTTGCTGTGAGCATTTCACAGGCATGGAAACAGGACAGAGAGCTCAGTGACTTGCCTAACGTCACTCATGAGTGAGTGACAGAGCCAAGTTCTGCATCCTAATCTGATGAAATCCAAAGCCAGTGTTTCTAATCACTATGCTGGGCTACTCTGTGGTCTTTTTTATCATTTATGTTTATCACGGGTGTTGATATAGGCTACTACAACCAATGTCATCCGTGGATTGAGAATGTGAAACATTATGGCAAAACACTTCATGTTTTTAATAGGGTGTATGCAGACAAGGCTCTTAACTCTGCCAGTACAGCACACACATTGAGCTTTTTTTTTTTTTTTTAAGAGCAGTAGGAGAATTCTGTGTATTCACCTATATTCTAAATGGGTTACACTTGTCTTGTGCCCACCAGCTCACATTTTTGCAATATTTGGCATTTAAAAAGTAGTTTCATGAAATAAAGATCGGAGGTGAGTGGCCTAAGGGAGGAGTTTGGAAAGACTAGAAAAGGAAAATTTCTCATACCGTCAGTGAATGTGATATTTTCTATTCCAAATAGCAAAGTCTAATTCATCAATTTATGGCTCAGAGAATGATTTGATAAAGACCGACAGAGAGAATCACTGATTTGCCCATTACAATGCTGTGTGTTTATGTCTGTGTGTGTGTGTGTGTGTGTGTGTGTGTGTGTGTGTGTTACCCACAGAAAACCATCATGTCCAGTTCCCATGGGTGTCAGGTTCCCGGGAAATGTGTGTCAAGATGGGAGATACAGGACTAAAATGCGTGTGATTTTCAGAGAAGAATTATCAGTTTTACATTTGATGGAGATGGAAACTTGCTTTTAATTTAGCATTTTTCTTTTCTTCTTTTTTTAACTAAAAACATTACTTTATAATCTTATTACAAAGGTAACATGTCTTCATCCTGGAGAAATTGGAAAATACAGAAAGCCCCAAACTTACAGGAAATAAATATCTTGACTTTCATTCTCAGTCCCTTTACATTTCCTCCTAAGAGTGCTTAAGAAATTTCCAGAAAGATAGAATGCCCAAATCTAAATCTTGCCTTCTCAACACTCGCCTCCCTTGAGGGAGCTGACTTCTCGCTCTCCATCAGCCCCCACTTGCCAAAGGGCAGCAAAGCTGTGCGTGGACCTCACTCCTTTCTCCCTTGGCAGGCTCTCATGGTTTCAAATACCACCTCTTGACTCCAAAATCTGGATTTCCAATCCTGACATTCCATGCAATTAATCGTCTACAGAAAATTTAGTGTTCATCTCTACTTTTCACTCTCCTTCTGTCACATTAATACAGCTCTTATTACCAAATGCCAAGACTGTTACAACATCCTCTTAACTGGTCTCCCTGACTCTGGTGCCTTCCCCCTCTAATCCACCCTTCATACTGGGATTAATTTACATTTTTTAAAGCAACATTTTTAACGTTGGCCTTCCCCTCATGCCTCTCTGATGCCTCTAGGGTAGTGTACTAACACTTTAAACTGGAAATCAAAATTCTTTGCAATCTTGCCCTTATTTACCTGATCAACTTATCTTTCCGTCACAGTCCAGGTATGGCAGAAACACTGTAGTGTTTACTGAAAATCCACGTGCTCCCCTGCATTTCCCGGCCTCTCTTACCATTAGACTGGGCCTAAGTGTCTGAGTTCTGACTAAAGAGACATGGGTAGAAACAAGGCTTGTCACTTCCAGGGCTGGCCATAATAGCCCCTGTGTGGCTCTCCAGTCTTCCCTTCATGTTTCACAGTATCGTCTGAGGCCACATGTTTCAGAAGGTGCAGCTACAGAATGGTGGAGCCTCCATCAGCCTGGTCTCTGAGTGACCATGTGGAGTAGAGCCCCCTGTTGACCCATGTTGGATGTGCAATATGAGTAAGGAAGAGGTTTTTTTGTATTAACCCTTTGAGATTTTGGGCTTAGTTTATCACCGCAGCATAGCCTATGCTATCCTGGCAAACACCCATGTGAACGCACCTCAAGTACCTTAGGATTTCGTCAGAGGCCTAATTTACCTCTGACCAAGGAGAGAGAGAAAATGGAGAAATCGTCCACAGCTCTCATTCCAGATGACCACTGCAATGATCCCCAGACTTTGAGATTTCACCAACTAATAACAGTTCAAAATAAAAACTGAAATCTTGCCAGAAGTTACCAAATTATAATTTAGCCAAGAAAAGGCATTTTAAAAAATCCTGTCATCT
Organism: Diceros bicornis minor; assembly: GCF_020826845.1. NCBI lineage: Eukaryota > Metazoa > Chordata > Mammalia > Perissodactyla > Rhinocerotidae > Diceros > Diceros bicornis. The sequence goes on from NC_080768.1 coordinate 15,859,276, forward strand.
ATTCCTACCATCGGTTCGTGAAATAAAGGACACGCAACACCGCATATCCCTCCCAGAAGGGGGAACGTATACTGTCAAAATTAAGGGCAAATTTTTAAATTGAATATATTTGCTTCATAAAAAATGGAACTCCCTACCTTGTGCTTATTTTTCCTATTTCCTTATTTCCCAGTAAGCACACTGTCATGGAAGGGTACTGACCCAAGGACCAGAGTTTGAAAAGTGCTGAAGACTCAGTTCCCTAAATAAAAGCTGAAGACCTGGGAGGAGGTGGGTCAAGTTTTCCTCTGATGTTGACCAGCCCCTGGGAAGCCCCTGTTGGCTGAGTGCTGGACTTTGGGGGAACTTTGAATGCTATTGAGACTCCTTGATTCTAAGTTAAGAGGTAGGCAAACTCTCCAGCAGTTACACCAAAATGTGTGGGCACATAGAGGCTGAGGGTGTATGGGGGTGGGGCAAGGCCTCTCACATAGCTAATAAGTGGCAGAGGTGGGACTTGAACCTAGGTCCAACTCCACCATCTGAGTGCCACACTACTCTCGAGACACCGAAGACTCAGATCTGCAGGGCAACCACACAGGTTGCCCGAGGGTCTGGAACTGGCTCTGCTGGGGTCCTCATTTGGAGCCTGTGTTGCCTATTCTGAGATCCTGGATGCTGCCTCAACCTACCCCCTTGTGCCTAGTTAGGTCCTTCCAGGCTCAGCTATGGGTCTCTTCTCCTGGGAACATTCCCTAACCTCCAAGTGAGGACCTGAGCCTCTCCCTTGTGCTCTCATGGCATCCTGAATCTATGTCATAGTAGGGTACCTCCCAGTCTGCTGTAATTATCTACTTCCTGTGTTCCCTGAGTGAGTCGCTCCAGGGCAGACAAGGGGAGACCCTTATCTCTGTGTTCCCACCACCTCCTTAATCTGCACATCCTAAACCTTTGACATGTTTGTTGAATAAATGCATGAACAAGTGTCTGAACAGCCACATCTAAAAGACGCCACCCTTTTATTTTGCTGTCTTGTATTAGAAGGAATATATGCTAAGTGTTTGAGATTTTTTTCACTATGGTTACTTTAAAGGGTTGAAATTTTCTAATTTCCATTATCTCTGACTATAACTTATTTCCATCTTAAGTCTAAAATAGTATCTAGCAGCTTTTCCTTTGTGCCTGTTTTCGGAGCCTCCTGATGGCACATTTCCGAAGGTGATGTGTAAATAGCTCTTGCTCGTTTTCACAAACAGGCGCCAGACCCAGCTTCTGCCCCACTTCCTGTTATCTTTCATTGTTGTTGAAGGCACTAGAGATTTTAAATTTCAACTTCTTGACCTGAAACTGAAAATGACGGTTTTCTCTTCCCAATTCCAATTCTGGTACTTAGACGGAATAACAGAAGAGGGAGCTCTGAGTTAGGTAATAGGGGGCCGTTAGTGGGGAAGCTTTGCCTTGCTTTAAACCCTAACGACAGATGGTTTAGTAACTCTTCAGAATGGAAAAGAATCTGGGAGGGAGCAAGTATCAGTATTTAGCACCGCGACCTGGAACCGTCCTGTGCGGGGAGGAGGCGACTACCTGTGTGGTAAAAAAGACCTCACCAGCCTGCTCAGGAGTTAAGTTACCTTCCCAGTGGTGGATGATCCATCGTCATTCAGCATCCCCTATCCAGAAAAGAGCACTGAGGAGCAGAGAGAGGTGAACAAGCAATCTCTTGAGCACCCACCACCTCCACCCCACGTCTTTTATTCACTGTAGGTCTTTAATTGTGCCAAGAGGCAGGGCAGAGTGGTCCAGGCCAGAGCTGGGCCCCAGCAGCAGAACACACCCCTTCATCGTCTGCCCACAGTCTGGAGAGGCTGCTGGAAAGGGAAGGAGAGCCCCGGAAACGAGGCACAAGATTAAATTGACTCCCAGCTTGTCATTTTGAAAACTGCCACATCCCAGGCCCTGTTGTCATGGCCTCAGTGCCTCAAGAAACTGATGAGACAGGGCCGTGTCGCACGTAAAACCTCACACGTTGCATTGCACTGCTCCCCTGCTGGGTTTACGTGAGATCGAAACAACTGGTCAGGTTAGTCAAGGCAATCAACATTGCCATCAATTTTCCGGCTGCTGGCGCAAGGCCCGTTCTCCCCTCTCTCTCACCCCTGCTAACACTCACACTCCAATGGTCTAAAATTTTACGTGAAAACCCTTGGGTTTTTCTCCTTGGCAGGGTTTTTGATGTTCATTCTGGCCCTCTCCTCTCAATTCACAAAGACAGTGAGAACCTCAAAATTCAAGTTATTGCTGAAGGCCCCACATTGCTGAATGTCAGAGCCGGGTCTGGGAATTCTGGCCCAATCCTCTCCCCACCACGCTGACAGGTGTCCACCAACAATATGTTGTCCCGTGGTCAGACCTCTTTTTTGACTTATAACTGCTTCCTGACTTTTTTTTTCCAAGTGAAAATGACTTGTATTTTATTTGGTCATTGACAAATTTACAGTTTTACATTAATGCTAAATTAACATTCGGAATTCTGACAAAAAATAACAAACAGGGCCGGCCCCGTGGCTTGGCGGTTGAGTGTGCGCACTCTGCTACTGGCGGCCCGGGTTCGGATCCCGGGCGTGCACTGACGCACCGCTTCTCCGGCCATGCTGAGGCCGCGTCCCACATACAGCAACTAGAAGGATGTGCAGCTATGACATACAACTATCTACTGGGGCTTTGGGGGGGAAAAAAAAAGAGGAGGATGGGCAATAGATGTTAGCTCAGAGCCGGTCTTCCTCAGCAAAAAGAGGCGGATTAGCACGGATGTTAGCTCAGGGCTGATCTCCCTCACAAAAAAAAAAAAAAAAAATAGCAAACAAACAAAAAGCATCACATTTATATTATTAATTATTTTTATCACCACTAATTATGTTACTATCATATTAAGTTATTTTATTTTTATATGATTTATTTTTAAATTATCAGATTACTTTATTATCGTTGATTATTTTTTATCAAGGTAAAGTTTGCTTAACGTAAAATTAACCATTTTTAAATGAACGATTCAGTGGTGTTTAGTACATTCATAATGTTGTGCACCTATCACCTCTGTCTAGTCCCAAAACATTTTCATCATCCCAAAAGGAAACCCCATACCCAGTACCAGCCACTCGCCATTCCTTCCTTCCCTTGGCCCCCGGCAACCTCTAATCTGCTTTCTGTCTCCATGGATTTACCTATTTTGGATATTTCATAAGAATGGAATCATACAATCTGTGATCTTTGTGTCTGACTTCTTCACTAATTATCTTAAAGCACTGTTTTACACATCAAGAAGTAGATAAAGTGACAAACATTAAACTTACTAAGATTATGGTGCTCACTCCTTACTTGACTTCCATGTTCAAGGGTCTGGTGGTATTTTATTTATTCCTTTTTTTTTTAACTATACTTTACATTACATCCCTAGGACTGACTTATCTTATAACTGGAAATTTGTACTTTTTGATCCCTTTCACCCATTTTGCCCACCCTCAGCTCCTCACCCCTCACCTCTGGCAACCACTAATCTGTTCTCTGTATTTATGAGTTTGGATTTTTTCTTTAGATTCCACATATAAGTGAGATCACATGGTATTTGTCTTTCTCTGTCTGAATTATTTCTCTTAGCTTAACGTCACTCAAGGTCCATTGAAGTCCAATAAATAAAAAAACATTGTACTTATTCTTGATGCATCCCTCCACTTTGGCATACTAGTACCACTGCCTTGCATGTCCTTTATTATTTTATCATTATGAATAGACTTTATTTTTAGAGCAGTTTTAGATTCACAGGAAATTAAGCAGATAGTACAGAGAGTATATAGGACTATACTCCCCCCATGCCCTTTACACATTTCCCCTTATTATTATCTTACGTAAGTATGGTACCTTTGTCACAATTAAGGAACCAATATTGATACATTATTATTAACTAAAGTCCATAGTTTATTTAAATTTCCTTCATTTTTTCCTGTTGTCCTTTTCTGTTCTAGGATCCCATCCAAGATCCCACATTACATTGAGAAGTCTTGTCTCCTAGGCTTCCCTTGGCTGTGACAGTTTCTCAGACTATCTTTGTTTTTTATGACCTTCACAGTATTGAGGAGTACTGGTCGGGTTTATTGTAGGATGCCCTGTTATTGGAATTTGTCTGGTGTTTTTCTCAAGGTTAGACTGGGGTTATGGGCTTTTGAAAGGAAGATCACAGATGTAAAGTACCATTCTCATCACATCCTATTAAGGGTATATTTCAACATAATTTATGAACGTTGATCTTGACCTTGGTCACGGGGCTGATGCAGTGTTTTCAGGTTTCTCCACTGAGAAGCTACTCTTTTTGTCCTCCCTCCTGACTTTTTTGAATTTCAAAAAGTCTTGGTCCATGACTAAATTGCACTGCTTATGTAATCAGGTGGATGCTTTGTGTGGACACAGCCAGCCTTGAAGGTTTGAATGGACTTGCTGTCTGCTCAGTAGTGCAGCGGTCCAAACACAGGCAACATATTCAGAACTGTGTGTCCTCCAACACTGCCACAGCTGTGGTGATGTACACAGGGTGTTTCCCACACAGACAGGAGAACCGAAGTTTCAGCTGGAATGCCGGACGCTTTCCCACGAGCAGCCAACAGTTTTTCTCTGCTTGAATTCTTATTTAAAACTCTTCCCAGTTTTATCAGTCACGAAATCACAGCCAGTATGAAGAAGAGCATGAAGGCAGGGCTAGAAAGCAGAATCAAATCTTCATGTAGTCAGTCAACAAACATTACCTACAGCGGGCCCAATATTCTGCAAGGGCACTTCATCTGGATAATTAAACTCCCTGTGACAAACGGGGATTGTTCCTCTGCAGTGTTGCTCACAACCCTTACAAAGGGAGGGGATCTATTTAATACATGGCAGATAATGGAAGCCCCGAAGGAATGGCTGTCAAACCTGTGAAAACAGTCTCTCTGTTGCTTCCATGAAAATTCAGGTAAATGAGGGACTAACTCCGGGCTCTTGACACCTAGATTTAGGAATAAATTTTTGCCCGGGTGTTTTCAATTAGAGATAGAGGGTAACAAGATAGACTCCAGTGATGGGGAGATGATGCCCAAGGCCTTCACTCTACTTTCTTATATTTTCAGAGTTCTTCAGTGAAAAACTCCTTGAACATACTGCCTATCACTAATAAAAACTTCTGAAAAGAGAGGAAAATAGGCACAAATAAGACTGAGTGGGAAATGAATGAAGTTAGCTGGGTAATTGGAGATTGTACGCAACTATATGGAAAATAACTTTCTGGGCTGGGAGATTGGAAGGCACAGGACAGAGCCTCTGGAAGCATTGCCAGGTAGCAAAACGGAAGCAGGGTCATGACTTTGGACTCCACAGTGCTGCCTTGTCTCTCTCCGTCAGCCCACGCTTCCGGCTGTAGCCCCAGAGCATGAAGGCGGAGAGGGAAGGGAGGGCAGAGCCTGCAGAGGAAGATGTCTGGAGCTGGGCAGATGTCTGTAGTTTGGGTCTAGGGGAGGCTGTCTCAGGGCTCATTTGAGGGCACAGGCGACAGGTGACAAGCAGTAGACAAAAACCATCGAATAGTAAACATACTTAGAAAAGTAGATAAGAGGAAATGGGTGTTTTCAGTAGGACGTGGAAAACACCATCTCGATGTCCCATCATCATCACTGTGATCATCACAGTATGAGTGACTTGTACAGGGCCTTCTGGTCTACCAAAGACTGTCATATCTGTTTTCTCAATGGATCTTTAAGAATGGGGACGTAAGGGCTGGCCAGTGGCTTAGCAGTTAAGTGCGCAGGCTCTGCTACTGGAGGCCCGGTTCGGATCTCCGCACGCACTGAGCACCGCTTCTCCCGCCATGCTGAAGCCGTGTCCCACATACAGCAACTAGAAGGATGTGCAACTATGACATACAACTATCTACTGGGGCTTTGGGGGAAAAAAAAGGAGGAGGATTGGCAATAGATGTTAGCTCAGAGCCAGTCTTCCTCAGCAAAAAGAGGAGGATTAGCATGGATATTAGCTCAGGGCTGATCTTCCTCAAAAAAAAAAAAAGAATGGGGACTTAAAATTGGCCATTTCTTTTGACTGAGTGACATGACTGTTATGGACTGAATGTTTGTGTCTCCCCCAAATTCATATGTTGAAGCCCTAACCCCCAGTGTGGCTGTATTTGGAGATGTAATCTCTAAGGAAGTAACTAAGGTCAAATGAGATCATAAGGGTGGGGCCCTGACCCCATATGATTAGTGTCCTTATAAGAAGAGACAGCAGAGAGCTTGCTTTCTCTCTCTCTCCTGGTGCACACACACCGAGGAAAGGCCATGTGAGGACACGGTGAGAAAGTGGCTGTCTGCAAGCCAGGAGGGGAGATCTCACCAGAAACCAAATCAGCTGGCACTTTAGTCTTGGACTTCTAACCTCCAGAACTGTGAGAAAATAAATGTCTGTGGTCTAAGCGCCCAGCCTGGTGTTTTGTTATGGCGGCCCAAGCTGACTGAGACAATAACCTTTACTCACAGAGACATTTGGAGGCAGACAGAGCCTTTCAGCTGGAGCTCCGTGCCTCTGTTGTACTTGTCACTGAAGGTGAGGGGATACGCTCACAGACTTAAATCAAACCTTCTCATCTTTGGGTCCTTTGCAGTCACTCCTAAGAAACATTTCAGTCTCTTAGGAGAGGGTGAAATGAGCACTGTGTGGGGTTTCAGTTAATGTCTCTGGTCCAGCCAGTAGGGTGACCAACTTGTCCAGGTTTGTCTGAGTTTAGCACTGAAAGTCCACCTCAGTCCCTGGCAAACCTGGATGGTTGGTCACCCTGCCACCTAGCACTCTGCCCTGGATGTCTTCATTTTAATAGCTTGGTTCATGAATAATCTGGATTAATTTTACTCTGAAATCATTAACTGACTTTAGAGCGCATTTCTTTCTCTGCTGTCATAGGGCATTCTGATGAGGAAGTGGGCTGCAGGCAACAGCTCCACTGGGAAAGATCTTTTTTTGTTTGTGTGTGAGGAAGATCAGCCCTGAGCTAACATCCATGCTAATCCTCCTCTTTTTGCTGAGGAAGACCGGCTCTGAGCTAACATCTAGTGCCAATCCTCCTCCTTTTCTTTTTCCCCAAAGCCCCAGTAGATAGTCGTACGTCATAGTTGCACATCCTTCTAGTTGCTGTATGTGGGACGCGGCCTCAGCATGGCTGGAGAAGCGGTGCGTCGGTGTGCGCCCAGGATCCGAACCCAGGCTGCCAGTAGCGGAGCACACGCACCTAACTGCTAAGCCACGGGCCGGCCCTGGGAAAGATCTTAACATTCAAGGGTCAGATGTTTTTCAGGAACCCTGGGAGAAACCTTGAAGGTCATTGCTAACATATATGGATCCAGTAACACCATTGTTCTGATTGGTTGGTCAGACTAACTCTGAAGAAAGCAAAATGTTGGAAAAGCTGGGACTTGGGACCAGAGAAGTGACAGTAGAAAAATTGGAAAGGTCCTGAGCTTGTGACTGAGTTGGGAATTCCTGAAGAGCAGTTCCTGGGAGAAACTGCATAAGGGTCCCTAACCCCTGACGTTGAAGCTCAGAGAAGGAGGAACACCCTTGGAGGGAGAGTGGGGAAGGGTGTTCTGATCCCATTTCTAGTGGTGTCTCCTTTGGGACTGTCACTGCTCTTGTGACTCCTAACAGCTTTGATCTCTGAGACAGGCCAAATGGACCCCGTCAATTTTCTTGAAATTGTGGTGTTTATTTGTGTTTCTGTCATATCTGCAGACATGTATTATGTGGGTTTCTTCTCCTGTGTTTCGTCAGCTGCACTTTCATAATTTATTCTGCCAGGCTCGGCCTGCCCTTGACATACTAAGCCATTAACTTGAAATCAGAAAAGTTCTGTGAGGTCTCTACATTCTTTCCTCTGATTATCAGGTCCTATGCTAGCTGAAAATAAAGTCACCAGGCTGGAAGAGGAAAAATAATTGGCCTAAATGGTCGTGGAAAAGTCTAAACAGAAGATTTTCCTTCTCTTTCCACTTGCAATGATTTATTTTCGTGGTTTTATGAGACTTTAATGAGGAAACCTTATCTGTACGCCTGGTAATTATCAACCAAATTCCCATTTCCTGTCAGAAAATCCACAATAAGTAAAACAAAAATGGCGGAATTAGGAGACTCTTTGGCCTCTGACCGGTACGGCTGAGGAACAACTCATTGCCACAAGGAGGATGTGACTATAAGCATATCTGTGACTTCTCTTGTACCCTGCTACTTAAACTAGATTGCCACCTTCAATTTAGTATAAGTCAGTGCCAGTAGACTAAGATGCCGTGGCTCCTTCCGAATGCTACCCCGTGAGGTAGCTGATTTGAGCAAGGGAAGGGACATTTTCCTTCTCTATGACTTAATATGATTTCTGGTCTGCTCCAGATCCCTCTGCTGGGTGAATGAGGTCACTCCTGAAACAAAGGACTGACAAGATGCTATGAACTTTGCATTTTGAAAAGATTATTTTTTTCCCCATGAATCTCAGCTCTTGCCTATAAATAAGAAACTACAATTTGGGTCACTCGGCAAAGTCGCCATGGCCACTGACTCAAGACTTGAGGATGGAGGCCTCCCAGCATCTTGGGATTCAAGCAGAGGGCTTGTCAGGGCCATGGCGAGTATCTCCCAAACCTCTAGGAGGGAAGTTACAAGTAAGAGGAGCTCAAATGGGCCCGCCAGAAAGATGGAGGCTGGTGAGAATGGGAGCATCTTTTCAGAATTTTAGGGTGCCATAGCACCCAAAGCAGCCTGGAAGTCAGAACACCTCTGAATCTTTATTTTCAGTTCTAGTTTAGTTAACAAAGTGAGAATCTCTTTTTCTTACACTTTTCTCTAGGTGTAAAATTTGTCATGCTCCCAAATAACCTACCAATTTATCTCTGCTCGTTCTGTCATTTGACAAGAGTTTTGCCCGTGTTTTAATCGTATATTTATCGGCATCTGGGCCAGCAATAAAAGAACCTGAACAGTAATGTAATGACTTACTTTCAATTAAAGAAATACTCTTCAAAAATCTATTTTTGAGTCACTGCAAATAGGATTGGATGGGCTTGTATCATGTACAAGGTCTACTCCAGGAGAAAGTGAGACGCCCACATTCGCTCTTGCCTTTTTCAGAGCTGAGTACGAGTTCCCTCACTCCATCTCTACATCCCTCTCATTCTTCCCTCCCTTTACCTGGGTGGGAATAGGCTGGAACATGTCACCAGGAGACAGAGCTACTCTATAATACACAAGGGGTCACAAGCTTTGGACACTGTTGGGGTTTTTATTACCTTTTCAGTTATTAGTTAATTTATACCCTTTGATTCTTTCTCTATATTGTGGGAGTATTTATGTCTGGCGGGCTTTTTGGATGACTGAATGAGCTGGGTCTGGCCTGTCTCCTCTTTTCTCTCTTGAGGGACCATAACAATTTAGTCACCCTGCTAAAATAGCAACGAAGACGGGGCTTTGGGCATACCAGTATTATCCAAAAGGAGCACCCTCCAAGATCAAGGATTCTATAAATTAACACCCAGCCAGTATATTCATCTAGAACAAGACTGTCCAACAGAAGTATAATGTGAGTCACATAAGTGATTCAAAATTTTCTAGTAACCTCATTTAGAAAATGAAAAAGCAGCAACTGAGATTAATTTTAATAATATATTTTAACACAATATGTCTAAAACATTATCTTTTCAACATGTAATCAATATAAAAGTGTTAATGAAAAATTTTATATTTTTTTGCACTAAATCTTTGAAATCTGATGTGTAATTTACACTTACATTAAATCTTAATTTCAACCAGCCACATTTTAAGTGCTCAGTAGCCACATATGGATAGTGGAGACTGTATTGGCATGAATCTATAATATTTAACTACTCCAACTAAGTACATAACCTTAGGTACCATTGGCTGCTCTGGGTATGTGAGTGACTATATTTAGTAATGATGTGGAGTCTGCCCCAGAAAATTCTGCCTTTCCTGTCCTCTCCACTCTCTGTTCTGGACCCAAATTTAGAAGCAGGGTTAGAATTTGGACCACTCCGGCACATCTCTGCCTTCACAGAATGATTTACAGTTCACTACAGACCTTCAGACCATAACATTTAGACCACTGGTTCTCAAAGTTTGGGATGCAGAAGAATCAGCTTATTAAAAGGCAGATTCCTGGGCAGATCTCCAGATCAAGTGATGATAATCTCTGGAGGTAGGGCCTGGAAATCTGCCTTTTATCAAAATCACCACGTGATTCTAATATACCCTGAAGTGTGACCATAGACCATAGACACAGATATAGAACACGACCACAGACCCTCAAACTACTTATGATGGTTTCTCTAGGAACTTCTGGTTTTTACTCACTCAGGCCTTTGTCCAACTTCACGTGACAACTCAAGTTCACAGACGTCCAAGGCGTATGGAGCCTTCTCAGAGGCTGCAGGTCAGTCTCTGTCCTATATTTTAGGATCGCCTTGCTCTCAGCGAGTTGCATTTAGAGACCTACATAACACCCGCAACAGCTGAGGAACTGCTCTTGGGTGTGTTTTTAAGACTTGAACTCTCCTTTTGGACTCCTTCCCTCTATTTTTGTGTATGTCAAGATAGCTCTCCATGTGCAACACCTTACACTTATGCAACCACCTTCCCCAGGGGCTTTTAGGGTATTTATAAACCCTATTCGCATTAACCTTCACTGCACCCCTGTAAAATAAATAACAAGTGAGATTGCCTTCATTTTGCAGGAGGGAAATCGAGGCCTCTGGTAGTTGATTTGTGAAGAAGATTTGGGTCTAAAGTTAAATCACTTCACTGTTTGGCAGCCATCCTGGTGCCTTCACCTCCCTGACCACTGAAATCTGCTGTGATCATTGAAACCCACTTGGAAATACTTCTGATAAAAACATTTCACTGGAGATGCTGTGTGTGCCAACTTCCTGCCTCAGTTGAAGAGACAGGGTTATTTTATGTCTGTGTTGGGAGACTTCAGGTGGGAGGTATGTTCTTCCATTTCATATTTATTTGGAATACTGTGTCTTCTGGAAAGAAATTATCTATCGATTCCAATTCCCAGGGACCAAGTGATAAACATTTGAAATGAAAGCTGGTGTCCTGTGCCTTCTACACTGTCTTGCTCCCCAGCAGAGCTGACAGAACATTATTAATTCAGGGCTGTAGCAGGCTCCGGGAGAGCTCCAAGTCTCACACAGGCATCTCTGGGCTGCACTTTTCTTAACGTGTCCCAAGGACATTTCTGCCTATAGATTTGAAGAATCTTTCTGCCAAGAGAGACAAATTCGTTTAGACACTTACACAAACCTAGATGGTATAGCCTACTGCACACCTAGGCTCTATAGTACTAATCTTATGGGACTACCGTCGTGTGTGCGGTCTATAGTTGACTGAAAAGTCATTATGCAGCGCATGACTGTATTTTTAATTTATGTGTGTTTTCATAACATAATTTTGCTTACTTTTTATTTTAAAGGTCAATTTTTTTTCACTGATAGGTTCATTATAGAAAATGTATAAAATACAGAAAGCATAAAGAAGAAAATTAAAGTCACCTACAATCTCCAGAAACAACCACTAATATTTTTGTGTATTTTCTATAGGTTTTTCCTTTTTTTCTGGTACATATTTGAGATGACATGAAATCAACTTTTTCTTCAAGAAGCCCTGGTTTCATTTAATGGGAAGTGGTATTTAAAAAACCACAACCTAGACACCAGGAATGCTACTGGATATGTAGTTATTTCTAAGTCTTTTTAGTGGGCAGAGCTAGAAAAGATATATTTAAAGATAAATTCTCTAAGAGTTTTTTACCGATAATTCTAATTCAAATTCAGGACATAGAAGTTTTATTTAACCTCTTCTAGTTCACATATGCATCTATTTTCTTCCACACTGAGAACCCTGGTTCTGAGTGACACGGGACTGATGTGATTAGATTATCCCATATTAACTCATATGCTTTATTCTACATTACTTACACATCGTCTCAGAATAACAGTATGAATATTCCCGGCACCAATACGATTATTGACAGCAGTTAATTCTTTTTGCACATTCTCTCCTCATTTACCTTACCCCAATTTTCAAACAGTTATACCATGTCTACACCATCAAAGCGTATACCCACTGCATGCTGCACTCTCTCCCTTGTTCTATAGTAACTGTTTAATGATCATCACCAGGCCTTGTGTCAATGTTCCCCTGGTCACTTTGGTTGATTTTTAAAATATGTGCATGCGCTGTTACTTTGTTAATAATTTGAAAAAACATTTTAAAGACCATGATGAATTAAAGGTTAGGTATATTGTTCAAGGTTTTTATATAGAGTGCCAAATTGTCCTCAGAAGGATATGCTAACTTAACGCTGTTGGGGTCACGTATCCCCTCCTGATGGGTCCTGTCATGTGGATGGATTTCCATCAGAGCAATGCTCCTGACATATCCCCGCTATGACTATTGAAAACCTGTTGCCAATTTGATAGACAAAAATAGCATCTTAATTATTTACAATTTTGATTACTTGTGAAGTTACAGAATTATTTCATCTGTTTGTGTATAGTAATTTATGTATAGTAATCTTTTATGTATAGTAATCTATTATGTATAGTAATCATTTGTGTATAGTAATCTATGCCCTTTATCTATTTATTTACTGTTTTCTTATTGATGCATATGGGTTTTTTTTTGCTTTTTGGTTTTTTGGTGAGGAAGATTGTCCCTGAGCTAACATCTGTGTCAATCGTCTTCTATTTTGTATGTGGGATGCTGCCACAGCATGGCTTGATGAGCGGTATGCAGGTCCGCGCCCGGGATCTGAACTCGTGAACCCTGGGCCACCTAAGTGGAGCACACGAACCCAACCATAACAGCACCACCAGGCCCCCATAAGGGTTTTTTAAAGACTGAGGATATTTACCCTTTATCATATTTACTATAATTCTTTTCAGTGTGTTCTCTTGTTGTTTGGGAATCAATTTAGCTTAATTTTGCTCCTTGACACACAGAAGTTTAAAAATGTTATGCTTCCCTTTACGGTGGCTGTCATTGCTTTTAAGCTTTAAAAGTTCATCTTTTCCCTCCCATCACCCACACCAGAGTCCAAAGATTTGATGACTAACAAGTTCATTACGACACTTGCTGGGAGCAGCAGGCTTTTGCTGGGATAAAGACATTCCGTATTTACAGGGAAAGACATAGAGTATGCCTATGTTCCACCACAGTGGGCATGCAGATTATGTGAGTGACTGCACAGCCTCTAAAAACGAATCAGAGAAGACCCTCCTTCACCCTGACGCATCTGCTCTCCGTAGCTCTGCTGGCCCTTCCTATCCTCTTGGGACTCCAGGCAGTGGCAGCTCCCTTTTAGGCCTGATTAGTGCTGAGACAGCCCAGAGAGCCACCTACTGGATGGCCTTTCCCTGGAAGGTAATGGGTCTGACCTTTCAAGATACAAAATCCCTTCACTGAATATTTGCAAATGTTCAATGCAAAGTAAATTTTATTAACTCTAAATAGCTCTTCCAATATGAAGTTGTCTGGTCCCTGCTGGACTTACTACAGTCAGTGTTCATCTAATTGCTAGATTTGATTTTCTTACTTCAAACTGACATGTAAACCAGGTGAGATAACTTCACCCAAAGACAAATTAAATTTCATCCTCCACAAAATTTCATATCTTGTGGCCCAGAACAAGGCCCGTTGCTTTTCTGGCTATACTCTCCCAAATTTTTTGTTCTGGCTACACCAGTGGAGTTGCTTCCTGGTATTTATTATAAAGTACTAAAGAACTTCCAGCATACTGACTGAGATGTATTTTTTGCAATGTGACAGAATACAATGAACTTCCTAATCTAGACAAATTCTAACATTAAAATTATGCAAACCATACATGCCCCCTTAGGATTCTTAGAAGGGCCTAATTTCAACGAATATTTTTCTTTTTTAATTAAATTTTTTTCTTCTTCTTGGGTGTTTTTCATTCCTAGTTGAACATTAGAACCACCTGGGGAAATTTTTATAAAATACCAACACCTGGGCTCCCTCCAGACGATCTGAGTCAGAATCTCCAGGGTTGGGACCTGGACATGAATACTTTCAAATAATTCCCTCAGGTAATTCTGGACAGCCAGGTTTGAGAACCAGTGCCCCAAATTAAAAACTTTCATTTCTTAAGGTTATTACACAGTGCACATAGATAAAGATAGAGCTCCTCCTTAGGAGCTGGTAGAGGCCATTTGATGGGGTCTTGGGTCATCAGTGGCAGCTCCAGAAATAGTGTGGGGGATCATGGGGTGACAGCTTGGGGAGGGGGTCCTAAGAGAATGTCTGAAGCTATTTATAAAGCCCCCTGCTTTGACTGCGCTTGCATGTTTTGGGGGGCGAGTTCTTGTGGGGGTGCTGATGGGAGACTGGGGGGCGGGGGCAGGTTACCAGTGCTGGGATGCTTCTCTTCACACCCAGAGTCATCCTGACTGGACCTCTCTTTCCTAGCTGTGTGGCCTTGGGCAAGTCATTTAATCTCTAGGCCCCTCGGTTGCTGTGATAAACAGGAAACACTGTGTGTAAAACGCATTTCATCACACGAGGCACCAGAGGGGTGCTAGTTTTACGGGTTTCAGATGCAGAGAGCAGCCTGGATCCTGGAATGCCCAAATCCTCCACAAGTCACCGCCCACTTCATGCAGATTCCCAGAGATCGTCCAGGGAAAGAATGTTTATTAGTCACTGGGGCTTTGATCCCAAATCCCTCTTCCTTTGTTGAAATGGACTATGGTCTGGACTATGATGAGCTTCCAGAATTCCTTCCGCTCCTTTAGTTTAACAGAGAGAGAGTTTAAAGAGAGAGGAAAGGTGTGAACAAGGCTGTCCCAGGAAGGGGATTTCTTAACCACCCCTCTCCTCTCTCCTGCCTCCTACTCCCCATTTCTCAGGAGCAAAGGCAAATGGGACCCAGAAGGCATGGGAAGGAAGGAGACTGACTGGGGTTTTTCCTCCTCCTCCATATGCTACATCCTGGGTGTTCAAGGCTTGAACTCCCTTCTGTTGTCTCTTCCAAGCCATAGGGAAATAACAGCACCAGCTTGTGTTGGAGTCTTGTTGAAAAGTCGAATTAAACATGGTGAAGACAGAGCTAATTTATCTTTTCTTCCTTTCTTCCCATCTGTTCCACTTCCTCTTGTTCATGGCTCAAGAGGGGGCCTGCTGAAATGCTGAAAAAGAAACTCCTGCCCCCTGGATTCTGTGTCACACAGCTAGTCATTTGTCAAATCCTGCTACTTTCTACAAAATGGTTCCTGCATTTGACTTTTCCAACCTGTCGCTGGTATGAGAAGCTCCATCCAAACTCAGGAGATCTTCTGACCAGAGTGCCCTAACCCTTTCACCTCATTCATTCATTCAACAATTCATTCATTTATTCACCAATTATCAACTAGTTTGTGCAGACTTTGTTGGTGCTTCTGACTTTGAAGACTCCAAAAATGAGAAGACGCAATCCTGGCATTCTGTTAGCTCACAACCTAGTTGGAGAATGCTTGAAAACAAATTATTACAACGCAATGGGACTTGCTTTGTAACAAATGAAACAATAAAAGAAAAGGAGAGCATAAAGGCTTCACAGAGAATCTAGTTACGAAGGGTAAATAAATGTTTGCTAGACAGAGAGTGGGAAGGGGCATCCTGACATAGGGCCAAGGTAAGAGTTGAGAATGGCACATTCAGGGGGCTCAGATGAGAAATTAGATAGGAACATAGAGAGATGGAGGGGGAAGTCAAACCACAGAAACGGGTTGGAAGCAGAATTTGCAATTTAATTCTCTAGGAATGAGAGAGACAAGGGTGGTTTTTAACCAGGTGAGTAACATGATGGATCATCCTTGCTTTTGCTGAGAGATAATGATCTAGGCAAGACGAAGAGCAGACTGGAAGGGGGGACATCCAATGGCCAACAGCCAGATCCCAAAGGAGGCGATGGACGAGATGCCATCAGGAGCACAAGAGGGTGAGCTTCCTGCCTCCCGCTCCTCTGCTCTAGAGCTGATGCCTTCTTGCATTGTGTTACTCCTGTTTTCTCGGAAATTCTCTCCATGCATTGCCCATAGCAACCAGAACGTTTTTTTCCACAGCAATGAGAATTCAACTCTGCTCAAAAACGGAAGAAATGAAATGACTACATTGTATGTTCAGTGAGGACAGTAATGGTATTTTTCTCTTCTATGTATTCCCAAAACAAGGCACAGTTCATACCTGGTATGAAGAAGGAGCTCAAGGAATCTTTGATGAGCTAGACTGACTCCCAAAGCAATCTGAAGGTTGTACTAGTTTCCCGTGGCTGCTGTAACAAGTTACCACAAACTGCGTAGCGTAAAACAACAGAAATGTGTTTTCTCATAGTTCCGGAAGCTGGATCAAGGTGTTGGCAGGGCCATGCTCCCTCTGAAGGCTCTAGGAGAGGATTCATCCTTGCCTCTTCCAGTTCCCGGTAGTTGCCAGCAATCCCTGGTCTTCCTTGGCTTATGATGCATCACTCAAATCTCTGCCTTTGTCACCACATGACCTTCTTCCCTGTGTCTAAATTTCCCTCCTCTTGTAAGGACACCAGTCATTGGAATAGGGCCCACCCCAATCCAGTATGACCTCATCTTAACTTGATTACATCTGCAAAAACTCTATTTCCAAATAGGGTCATATTCATAGGTACCAGGGATTAGGACTGGGAAATATTTTTTAGGGGTCACAATTCAACCCATAACAAAGGGTGTGTGTGTCTCCTTCTGTCTCTACCAGTCTGAACCTTCTCTGGAGGGACTTGCTCCGCGTGGGGCAAGTTGTCCCCAAGGCAGCTCTAGAACTTCAAATAATTGTATTACATAGCCACCATGCTCTTCTCGAAAAGAATTAGACCCATCTAGTCTACAGATACTTGAGGGTCTACTATGTGCCTGACTCTGTCTCAGGATCTGGGTATGCAGAGGTGAATAAGCCAGACCTGGGCTCTGCTCTGATCGAATAAAACTATTTGACCGTGTTTTAAACTTGCCAAGAGTATAAGAAACTGTTGGTAATTACATGAGTGAAAGTTTTTTAAGAGGAAAGGAAATTAATCATTCTTTTGCCAAAAGTTAAACTTAGACTCACAATTGGGAGAATGTTATTTCATAGAATTATGCCTTAACTACAAGAGCTTCTGGCAAAAATGTGAAACTCAGTTTCGGGTACCCTGGATCTGAGAACTACAGGGAGGACTGGGCAGCCAGCAGGGCCAGGGGCTCTGAAGGAAGGGCAAAGTGAAGAGAGCTGCCTGGAGGTCCTTTCCAAGGACCCGATTACAGGCAGTTCTGCCTCACCGTGGATCATGCCATGCTGAGTCCTCCTGAATCACCTTGGTGACCACTGGAACCACCACAGTGATGCTCCTTAAGAGCTTGTCCTGGCCCAGTGAGTATGCTGGGTAGCACAGAAAAGAAATGCCCTAGCAGGTACCCAGCATTCAGGGATTTAACTCCAGAACTGCTGTGGATTAGTCTTTGTGCCTTCTGGCTTGACACGTCATTCGCTTCCCCTCCTGCCTCCTGCCTTTGATTTCTATCCTCGGATTTTGAACAACTCTTCTTTCTTTTGGCAATATTGAGAGTACATCATAACCGGCCTCAGGATGGCTGACACTTATGAATGGGCCCATAGGCAGCTCCTCTAGCCAGACCAAGCCTACAGGGTCCCAGATAATGACAGCAAGCAAGGAAGCTATGTCCTGGCCCAGGAAACCTCAAGTATGCCCAATAATGAAAGACACAGCTTAAGACGCAAAATGAAATATATGGACATGAGTGTAGTTGTCTAGTATAGCCCCCAAATAACGGAGCAATGCTACGTCCCTCTACAGCTTTTCACCTGGTGATGCACTATATATACCTCTCATATCTATATGAGAACTAAGGACAGATTCTTGAGGATCATGGTTCCTGAACACAAATTATAAGGACCAACCCTAATGTGATGGTTACAATCAAAAATCCTATCCAGTTTCTCAACTGTCACCCCTTCACATGTGTTAGGATTTCGAGACATTGTAACCTGCAGGTAAAATTTAGTGTTCAGGTGTGGGCCCGGTGGCGTAGAGGTTAAGTTCGCATGCTCCACTTCGGCGGCCCAGGGTTCGCAGCTTTGAATCCCAGGTGCAGACCCACACACCGCTTGTCCTGCCATGCTGTGGTGGCGTCCCACATACAAAATAGAGGAGGATGGGCACAGATGTTAGTTCAGAGACAATCTTCCTCACCAAAAAAAAAAAAAAAGGGAGCACCTCTCATCTCTGGCTATAGCCCAATATACTGTAGGCTGGTGCTTCCTACTCATGCATGAACAGACTGCCCCCCTTTTGTAACTCCTGGGCTGGGGTACTAGACATCTGGCACCTATGAAAAAACAGCTATACTTTCCCCCAAGCTATTGAAAGACATGTGCTTTCATATTATTTGGTATTAATTTTTATATTTACACTCATTTGTATACCTTTTTTTTAAATCTTGAATTCTAAGACTTGGAAATGAACTAATTAAAAAAATCCACGGCCAGTGCATTTCAGGTCAGGACTCACAGCAAAGTACTGTGAGTGGCCAACATGAGCTTTTGCCAAAAGGCTCCAGGAGAATCATGATGTGTGTGAAGTGTCTGAAGGTCCCCTATAAGATGTTTTACTCTACTTACTTTGCATCACTTTGGTGTGAGAAGCAGAGATGTATAGTGAATGCATAAATAAAACACTGAATTTAGTAAATCAAATCCAAACCCCCAGCTCTCTCATGCATCCAATGGAAACCTTTGTCCTTATAAAGCCTATGATGTTACGGCATGATAGCATTGTGGCTGCATCACGTTTCTCCAGAGCAAGCCTGTGGTTCACCCATAAACTGTTACCATTTTCCTTATCCATCAGCTTTTTTTGCTGTCTAGCCTGGTCGAGACCTTGCCTTGCTAATCTTTTCACAGCACGTCTCAAAGTGACAGAAGCTGCTTCTGGATCTTGTACCCTCTGGTCCTCTCATTCCAGAATATGTATCGAGGTCATATGCCCAGGACTAAAGATGCTCCGTGTGGTAGGGGAACATTTACTCCCACTCCTGGTGCTTCTTTCCATTTGCTATGGTACCAACTCTGGCCTTTCTCTGCTCCCCGTACCCATGTCTCCCCAGAGGAGATTTACCTGACGGTGAGTTTGAGAAAAGAAACCCCTTCCTCTTCCCTTCTTTCTGAGGGGCTACCTGTGCACACGAAGCCCATGGTCCTCTCTGCTCCTCCGTGCTCTAAGTCTTATACACTTGGTGGGCATATCTGTGTAATTCAGAGGTGTGGTATTATAAGCCACATTTTCCAATATCTACCAGCTTTAATGTGATAAAAGTGATGTTTTACTCTCCATCCACCAAACTCTGGGTCTACCTCAGTTAGTTACAAAATTAGGGATCAGAGATGCCAATTATTAGCATTCCTCTAATCCTGACATTCCAAGAAGGAAAGAAAAGAAAAGGAAGGAAGGAGAAGGAAAAAGAAGGAAGACGGGAAGACAGGCAGGCAAGAAAGCTCTCTGCTTCCAAGGAAACTATAATCTAATGAGACAGAGAAGAAAAATGTAATTGTTTCTATACTTAGCATGCAAAACAAACTCATGCAAAATAGAATGTGTATGAATTCTAGGAAATGGAAATAAAGATAATTGTGAGGTACATTTCTCAGTGCTAAAGGGAAACCAAAGTGAAGTAATTAATAAGGAAAAATGGGGTTAGATAAGAAGGCCAGAGGTGAGATTAAAATCGTGAAGCAGGAACCTTAAGAAGCATGTGTAGGGGGTATAAAAATGGGAAGAAAATGCAATGCCACTCACGCATTCAACAAATATCCATTGAATACCTGTTGTATGCCAGGCATTTTGCTAGAGGGATAAGACACTGTCACTGCCTTTCTCAATGGAACTTCCAGTGAGCAAAATAGACAATATTAAACAATAACTTAAATTATTAAATGATTAGAATATTAACCAGTGTATGACAGAGAACCACAGGGGGTTTGCATGCAGCTAGTGAATAGAGGGAGAGTGTACAGCCAGGAGGGGCCTAACCTGGTCAAGGGGAGTGTAAGGAAGCAACATTTACCCTGAGCCCTAAAAGAAGGGGACAGCAGCCTGGTGAGGATGGGCGCTAGGCAAGGAGGAGAAAGTGATGTGACTGCAGTGCCCTAAGGCAAGAAGAGCTCAAAGCGTGAAAGAGAGAGTGACATGAGGTCAAGTTGACAGAAGGGCAGACAGATCCGGGAAACCATGCTAAAAGTGTTAAATTAAGACAATGGAAAGTCACCGCAGGCTTTAGAGCAGGGAGTGCTGGTCTGACTTGCGCTTTAGAAAGTCCCTCAAGTGGAAGAGAGAACAGTGGCTACCAGCCCTAGGGATCTCAAGGAAACCTGTTAGACAGCCACTGTATAATGATACAGTGGACCTTCTGGTTGGGGTACTGGTGAGAAGGGGCATGTGGGGCTGTTACTGGTTTCTGGGGTGAAGCCATAAGGATGCTCTGGGAGAGACTGGGTAAATTTGGGTGGTAAAGTTGGATAGAAACTGGACTCAGGCCATTATAGGGATCATGGTTGAAATGGGGCACCCCTGGAAGACGGCACAGGCTCCTAGTGGTAGGGTACGCCACAGATGTTTCCAGTGGACATGAGTTGTTTTCAGGAAAAACATCAGTATTCATCTTCTGTAGAAGATATTTCTTCTTGAATTTATGGGATTCTTATTGAAGTGTTGCATGTCCAGTGTTGTGTAACCAGAAGTACAAAAATTCAAATTTCTGCAGTGACTATTACCTTTTTTTAAAAAAAGAAGTGTTTACGTTCAACAGAATCATTTTAACATTTCTCTAAAAAGTAAATATTCTTTGCAAGAAACAATTCTGGGACAACTGGATATCCACATGCAAAAGAATTAAGTTGTATCACTTTCTCATACCATACACAAAAAATTAATTCAAAATGGATCATAGACCTAAATGTAAGAACTAAAACTATAACACTGCTAGAAGAAATTAGAGGAGTAAATCTTCACGATCTGGGTTAGATAAAGTCTTCTTAGATATGAAACAAAAAAGCACAACTGACAAAAGAAAAAATAGATAAATTGGACTTCATCAAAATCAAAAACTTATTTATTTATTTTTTTTGGCTGAGGAAGATTTGCCCTGAGTTAACATCTGTTGTCAATCTTCCTCTGTTTTTGCTTGAGGACGATTCACCCTGAGCTAACATCTGTGCCAGTCTTCCTCTATTTTGTATGTGGGTTGCTGCCACAGCATGGCTGATGAGTGGTGTAGGTCCACGCTTGGGATCTGAACCCCACGAACCCTTGCCGCCAAAGTTGAGAGTGCCGAACTTAACCACTATGCCATGGGGCTGGCCCCAAAATTAAAAACTTTTGTTCCAAAAAGTGAAAGTGAAAAGAAAACTCCAGAATGGGAAAAAAAAGTGAAAAGAAAATCCTAGAATGGGAAAAAGAAAAGTATTCGCAAATCATATATCTGATAAGGGATTTGTATCTAGAATATATAAAGAATTCTTACAACTCAATAATAATAAGACAAAAATCCAATTTAAAAAATAGGCAGAGCATTTGAACAGACATGTCTCCACAAAGACAGACATATGGCCAACAGGCACATGAAACGATGCTCAACATCATTCGTCATTAAAGAAATGCATATGAAAACCACAATGAGATATCACATCACATCCACTAGAATGGCTACAATAAAAAAGGACAGATAATAACATGTGTTAGCGAGGATGTGGAGAAACTGGAACCCTCATACGCTGCTGGTGGGAGTGCAAAATGATACAGCCACTTTGGAAAACAGTCTGGTAGTTTCTCAAAGGTTTAACAGAATTACCATATGACCCAGCAATTCCACTCCAGGTGTGTTTCCAAGAGAAATGAAAACATATGTCCACCAAAACTGGTACATGAGTGTTCAGAGTAGCATTAGTCATAATATTCAAAAAGTGGGAAAAAACAAATGTCCATCAACTAACAAACGGATAAATAAAATGTAGTATATCCATACAAGGGAATATTATTTGGAAATAAAAAGAATGAAGTACTGATTCATGCTAAAACCTTGAAAACATTATGCTGAGTGGAAGAAGCCAGCCGCAAAAGACAACATATTATGTTATTCCACTTGTATGAAATACCCCGAATAGGCAACTCTGTAGAGACAGAATGTAGTTTAGTGGTTGCCGGGGGGGTGGTGGAGGGAGGAAATGGGAGTGATTGCTCCTGTACTAATGGAGATGGAGTTTCTTTTTGGGGTGATAAAAATGTTCTAAAATGGATTGTGGTGATGCTTGCACAACTCTGTGAATATACTAAAGCCATTGAACTGTAAGTACACTTTAAATTGAGGAGTTGTGTGGTATGTGCATTAAATCCTCATAGAGCTGTTATATTTTTTAAAAGCAAATATGCTTAGCATATTTAAAATCTAATCCCCTTCCTTCCGTCCTGCCTTCTTTCCTTCCTTCCTTCCTCCCTCCCTTCCTTCCTTCCTTCATTCCTTCCTTTTTTCCTTCTGTCAAATTTATAAGCCTGGGAGAGAACACCATGAAATTGAATATAATTATATCATTAGTCGAGTGATAAGAAAGGACAGCAGTGAAAAGTTTGTTTAATTTGAGGAACTACAGATAAAGAGAGGCTATCTGAGTGTAAGCAAGACTCCGTAATGATATTTATTGTTTTTTTCATTCAACTCATATTGATGGGACATTATTAAACATTTGAGCATAGCACTAGGTGCTATTTTATGATTTCAAAGCAACATTTGAGTATATTTTTCATAGCATATACCTGAGACCAAGTTTCAAATGTTTTATAACCAGTCTGCCAAGGCTACCAGCTCCCTTCCTTCTAGCAAGTGATTTACAACAGCTGACTTTGGTCTATCACAAATTACTTAAAAAGATTAAACACACATTCACATTTGGAAGTCTCTTGATATTTACAGAAAGGCAAAATACTTTCTTAGAAAATTCATAAAATAGCTGTGTGTCTTGAACAATGAGTTTGCCTGATAGCACTGTTGAGAACCTCAGACCCAGAAGGAGTGGGGTGTGGAGAAGCCAAGTTGGCCTGTTTGGATTCTTCTCTCCATCACTGGAGCTTACAGATCTGCTTTGGTTTAAAGAGGGCTAGATGCTTGACCCAGCTTGGATCGGAGCTCATGCCACCCTAATGGCTCTGGAGAAACTGGCAGATTATGAAATTGCTATCAGGAGACATAGGTCTCCCAAGGTCAAATCAGAACCCATCTCTCCTTAGAGCAAACCTAACCTTAGATCAGTGTGACTTAAGTGTTGTCTGAGGCCCCACCCCAGATCCTCTGAACGCGCATCTCTTGAAGCACGCCAGATGATGTTGATAATCTTAGAAAGTTTGCAAATTTCAGTAGTCCCCCTTGTCTGTGGGGGATACAGTCCAAGATCCCCAGTGGATGTCTGAAACCACAGATAGCATTGAACCCTATATATACTATGTTTTTTCCCATACATATATACTTATGATAAAGTTTAATTTATAAATTGGGCACAGTAAGAGATTAACAACTAACAATAAAACAGAACAATTATAACCATATACCGTAATAAAATTTACCGTAGGTCTTAGCAACCTCAAAACAGGATTTTTTTTCTTTTCCTTACTAAGTCAAGAATATTCACCTTTTCACTTAAAGGAAGCACTTTACAGCTTCTCTTTGGCATATCTAAATCGCCAGCATCACTACTCTTGTGCATTGGGGCCATTATTAAGTAAAATAAGGGTTACTTGAACACAAGCACTACAATACCGGGACAGTCATCTGATAACTGAGACGGCTACTAAGTGACTAACGGGTGGGGAGGGTATACAGCGTGGAACCACTGGACAAAGGGATGATTCACATCCCGAGCAGGATGGCTGGAATTTTCATCACACTATTCAGAACAGCGCACAATTTAAAACTTATGAATTGTTTATTTCTGGAATTTTCCATTTAATATTTTGGGACCATGGTTGACTGTGGGTAACTGAAACCACGTGGATAAGGGGGGACTACTCTACTACCTATGACTGAAATAAGATCTGATGTGGATTTCCAAGGTCCCTTTAAAAGTAAAGAGAGTTGGGACTTTATAATTCAGGACTCTCTGAGACTGGAAAGAATTCCCTGGGCCTGTTCTAATTTATGCTTAAGGCTTCAGAACCTAATTGAATTAAGTTCTGGAGATTAGGCATATGGCCAGGGAAAGTAGCCATTCATCTCCTCTCCAATTTAAGGATCATTCCTTTCATTTATCTTCAGTATTTGCAGGTCAATCCAATTATCTTCTTCCAGGAATTAGCAGTGAAGTAGTAAAATAATCCAGGAGAACAGGTGTCTATTCAATGTCTGAAGTTTCTTTGTTATTTATTAATATTCATGATTCCAAAAGTGTCTTATTCTCGTTCATCTATTCAAGATTATTTATTAACTACACTTTGTCAGACAAATATCTGAAATTTTATTATGTAACTTGAAGATTTTTTTAAGGATATGTGAGGGAAAAAATGGTAGATCAGAACAGGAAAGACACATGCAGGACTGTGTACATGTTTGTATGTTTGTACCCTGCTTGATTTTGATGACCCACTTTAATTTAATCCCTTGGATATCTTTTAGTGATCCTTCTTCACAAGGGAGGAAGGTGGGCTCCACTGAACTCATTAGAACCTGTCCTTCAAGGAGAAAGGAGCCCTTGAACAATAGATGGCTGTTTCAGTGACCCCGCCAGTGTTCTGAAGGCACTAATTTGCTTTCAGCCAGAGAACAAAGGCTGATTTGCCTTCTTCCCAATTGATTTGATGGTTTGCTGGCACTTTAAAAACACATTACATAAATCCTGAGACATCTTTTCTGAAGAGAAATTCAATGTTTTTAAGCAGTGGTCCTTTGCTCTCATGACTGAAGGCACAGAGACTGCTCCCGGCCTTCTTGAGCCAGGACGAGCGCTGATATTCATTGTTCAAGGTAAATGCATAAGGGCTTCATTGTCCTGAGGAGACCTGATGTGCTGTCTTTTCCTGACAAAAACTCTCATTTGCAGATGTGCCTCATGGAGAGCAAACTCATTTTTAATGCAATGCAGTGATATGGTATATACACGTACCATATCCATACATATCATCATTTAAAATCCAGTTATCCCTTGTTTTACAAGATGTCCTACAGCAAACTTAGATGACTAAACTACAAACATTTCAACTCAGGCTCAATGGCTCTTCTCAGAGGTTCTAAAGAACAGAGGTCTCTGAGGTGGCGCTTTGACCAAACTGTGTCCTAATCAAATGACTAGTTGTTTAGTGACTGGGATTCAGCTCCATCATGTTCTCTCTATTCCCCATCCCCCTCTCTCTCACCATTTTCCTTGGAATTTTGGGTCTCGATGATTCATTTGGCTGTTATTGTTAAATAAGCATTGCTCCAGGACACTGGTGCATAAAACTTATGCTTAATGCATCACCATTCCCAGCAATGAACTGAGATTTCTGCAAGTATGTCTACACTCTCATTAGCAAGACATCCCTCTCCCAGTCTGTAATGATATGTCAGGTATTGCTCTGTATGGGACCAAAGAGTGGCGGTCTCTGAGGAAGTCTCCACACAGATAGACAGGCAGGCACGCAAGCCATCCATCCATCCACAACACGCAGGCCCTGCCACGTGCAAGGCTTATACTGTGATACACTGTGATAAGTCTCAGAGAAGCTTGTATCTGTTGTAAGCTTTTCTGGTCCTCAAGCAAGGGAGAAATTTTTGTGCACTCGAGACTTTGGGAGGGAACTCCTGTCTTTCACCTTGTCCTGTGAGTTCTCCAGTCCTTAGTGATTTTGACTGATTGGTGGTCCAAGCTAAGATACACCCTTCTGGGACTCTGTAGACAATGAAAAAACTCCATGAGCTGGGTCAGAAACAGAGGGCAGCTATTGCTTTCATGTGGACCTCCTTTTTCTGGGATGGAAGGAGCAGTGCAGGATTGTGGCCATAGACCCTGACGGTTGCTCCTGGGTGTAGACAAGGGCCTGCTTTGTGCAAGACGGGACAGAGAGGGGCCCAGGGCTACTGTGCAATAGCTGCTCAAAGTCTGTTTGCTGCAGGGGCAGGCCCCTGCTCGGACAGGTCACCTGAGTAACTACGTGAAAAGAAAGGAGAAAATGACATACAGTTGAACAAATGAAAAGCTAGAATTTTTCTTACCTCCAGAAAAAACAAAGTTTGGGTCTCTCTTTTTTTTTAAGAAATAGGACTTTTATGTATAGAATCATCCAAGATAAGATATTTACAATTTTTATGGCCTTGATTGTGTTAATGAAGCTATTATTCATATCGCAAATGAAAACCATTCCGCCATGGCGGCACACATCCCGGATGTTCTGGGACAACAGCAGGAGCAGCTATGCAAACAGCAAGAGGAGGACCAAGGCCAGTGCACAGCCGCTCGGCAGGACGGACGGAGCCGAGCCGGCCTGGCCCCTCAGCATGCACATCACCCTGGACCAGGACCCGTTGTTGGGCAGGGGCGTGATGCCTGTCACATTGCACATGACATTGTAGACGTCCACGGATCTGATTGGAGCAGCTCTGAAGTTGGATTTGAAATCTGAAAGGGAAAGGCAGGCAAACAAGTTGTCACAGTCGCTCCTCTGGCAGAGGGGGGCTGAGTCACGATATGGAAGAATTACGCTCAGGCTCCAGGCAGCTTTGGGATTGGAAGATTGCTCTGTCGATGGGGCGTGGCCAAGTGGTTGTGAACGTGGAAGAGTATCTGGAAGGCTACAGGTTATGAAGGGGAGTAGCTTTCTGTGGCTTATAGAGATGAATTTCTTTGAAAGACAAATCAGCAGACAGACTATTTTTGTGCATAACTGTGCTTGCTTTGTGACAAAGAGCTTCCCTGGAGGGGCAGAAGGGCCACCTGGTGCTGCTCATTTCTGCAGAGCACTGGAGAACAAGCGTGGTCACGGAGGTTTGACTGTCTAGCTGTGGTCCCCAAAACCCAATTAAAAGATAGCTTATCTTCAGAACAGCTATCTAGCAGAGACTGGTTAGCCAGGGTACCTCACAACTCAAGAATGTTTCTCCATTTTCCTGCCACATCGAGGTCCCAGACTTGATGGAGTGTGAAACTGTATGGTTCCTTCGGTGCTGGCTAATTTGACAGTTAACAGCAATGGTTTCCTAAATATGTTTGGGAGATCAACTGAACATTCCCTGGGAGCCTTTCACTGGCAGATAAAATAAGTTAGCTGTGTGGAAAATGTGCGAACTGGTCTTGGAGTTAGGGAGCCGGGTAGAGGTTCTGAGACGTCTGATGGAGAGGAGAACTGTGCTTCTCCACAGAGGCTGCACCAGACTCCAGCGGGGACACAGGATATAAAGGGTGGGCTGGCTGCTCACAGCACAGCGAGTATGGGCGCTGAGGGAGGGATTTCAATCCAGATGCGCCTTCTCCTTCTCCACGGGGGCGCAGAAGATGCTGAATGCAAAGGGCTTGTCTGTCTAAAGAGTGAATGTAAGAGTTTAGTAATATATGTAAGCAGCTTCACTTTTAGGCCCCAAAGCAGAGTTTCCAACACAGTACCCAAAGCTGCATGAGGCTGAATTCAGGAAGGAGATGTTATCTATCAATACAGGCCTGTGCACGTGCTTTTAGTCCATCTAAGACTGTCATAGGAAATGGGTAGTTTGGGGGCTGTAAAGCCAAGTTTTCTCTCTTAGAAAATAATCTTTATAATTGCTTTGCTAAAATGATCACATATACTTTATTTAAAAAGCAAACACACACCACCAGCAACATAGAAGTGCCCACACCAAATTCTGCTCTTGTATTAACCCTGAAATTATAAATCCAGGAGGAAGTTATATACGGAAAATTCTGTCACAGAGTATGTTAGATCTGGGGCAACTTCCCAAAGGGTGGGTTTTGCTCGCTTTGGAGAATTAAAGTTGAATTCAGTACAAGAGGCTCATGGGCTCTACAACCAGCCTGCAGCCACTGACTAGCTGGGTAACCTCAGGAAATGGGCATGGATATGGTACCAGAGTTCCAGGCATTCCCAATAAATGCTAGCTGTTATTTAAAAACATGTAAAATAAATGCTCAGCAAGGGCAAACTATGGATTGAAAATATTCACCATGTAAATTAGTTGGAGGGTTCACTTTACTTTTGGGGCAAGGAGGGTAAGGGTCAGCATCCCCTCAGGGTAAAAACTAGTTTAAAAAAAATCCAGAACCTCCCTGGAGAGGAGAATGCAGGGGCTGCCCTGGAATGCCAGTCCTTCTTAATATCAAGGCAAATTTTACGATTAGATGAGGATGGTGGTTATACTTCCTTGGAGAATCAGCTGCAGCCTGAGAAGTCAATGGAAAGGTTGTCTAAGCGACATGGAGGTAACTCCTCTCCCTCCTGTGACATGCCACGGACCCGGATGTGAGGATCATCCTGCCCCATCACATGGTGGTCATGTCCTTGTCACGTGTGTGGGAGGGAGGGAGGGTATGTGGGGTAGTGGACAATGGTAAGTCCAAGATATCCTTCCCCAGCCTTTCAAACACCTACTTCTTTAACACTTGGCAGGAAAAATTGAGATCAACTCTACTGACAAAAATGCTGGAAAAGATGACCTTTTTATGTTGAAAGTACAAAATCCAATCCTGTGCACGTAAGCAGGAAGGAGAATTGGGTTTTCTTTCCCATTCCATCTGGTTCACCGCTTTCTATTCTGCAGGACTGGGACTCTGGGCCCAATGCAGAGATGATCCAGGCTGGAATGAGAGCTTCTAGAAAATTCCTGAATAGCAAAACAATACCTGATGCAACTTGGGAGGACCCAGCCAACCTCTGCTAGCTCAAGATGGCATTTGGAACCTGGATTGGGAATCCACGTTATTCCCATGGGCTTAAATCTTTTGGATATTAAAACCATTTCTCCTAAAGACAGAAGGTTCTCAGGTTCACGCGGTGCCTGGCCACCTTGGGCTGCTTTCCCAGTGAAGCTTGCTAGCTCGCAGGCAGCTCAATGAATCACACTCCTGCTGTCTTATCTTGAATGTGGCGTTCTCCAGGGCAAGATTAGGTTGTTCAAATTAGAAACTGGGATTAACCAGAGGGAGGCTATCTTCCAGAATTATTTCCCTTTGTCTTAGCTGGACCAGACTTACTGACTTCTAAAGCTGTGTCTGAACAGCCGCGACGATGCCCAGCTTCCTTCCTAAGCGAGAAGTACATACAATTAATCAGGCAGGACGCACCTTTATCTCAAAGTGCAGCTAGATAGCTATTAAAGGCCTCGCTCTTAAATTTCCTTCTGAGTAAACAGTCAGTGTGTAAAGCTGTTCAATCTTTCATGAGAATTGGAGCCAGAAACGTGATGGTTTGCGGGAGACTCTCAAGGCTGTATCTGCCTGGAAACATTTTTGCAATTAGCCCAGTCCATTTTCATCAGGGGTCGTCTTTCTGTCTATAAAAGACTTAGCCTTTTAGTTTTAAAGGAGCATGTGATGGAGGCCTTTGTTGACGGACAAAATCTCCTCACCGAATTTTACTCTAAACTAATGCAGCTTTGAGTACTTTGTTTAAAAATGTTGGTTTGAGGCTAGATTCGCTTCTGCTTTCAAATATGCCCGAGACTCTTGCTCATAAACTTCCATACTCCTTCAACTGACAACTGTTTTGCATTCATGATCTTATTTCTCTCTTCTGGGGAAGGAGGAGGCGATGCTTTTGAATGAAAGCCCTGCTGTCTACTGTTCTCCTCTGTAAAGGCCATGGCCCTGGAGCGTCTCCAACCTAATCCAGCAGTTGACCTCAACAAACACCTCAAGGCTCCATCCCTGGTTGGTTTCATCTTTGAGCCCTGCAGATCTAACCCGGGGCGTGGCTAACAGGGAGCACCTGATAACTATTATCGGCTGATGGCAACACGCTCTTCTGGCATCCTCCACACTCTCTTAGGCCAATGTTGTGAACCCAGTTAGTGCTCTATAAATGCTTGCTGCTACTGGTTCTGATGCTTACTTCAGGGCGCGGGAACTTGGGTCACACGTGGGAAAGGATTTGGACTGATGTGTTCCCTAAACTCAGGCTCCCAGAGGCACCCATGGAGCATGCAGAATCTGACACCCCATAGTTCTCAGCACCTATTTTGTGGTAAGTAGAGTGACCCAGGGCAGATGGAATGAGGTGGGTGGACATATATCTTTGTCTTGTTACATCGAGGAGAAGAGCAGGGCTTCTAGGGGTGATCTCTAAGCTATAATTTGAAGGGAAAGCCTGGACTTTCACAGGCTGAAATACTTTGATGAGCACCCAGAAAAAAGCATTTGAATATGGAGATCACGGTAACCTTATTATAAGGAGGGTGGACAGCAGAAAGGAAGAGGAGCAGCTCACGAGCCAGGCCTCTCACAGTTGATGGCTGTTGCACGCTCTTTACCCTATCTTTTAAAAATTGGATGTTCAAGTAGTAGTATGATCTTCAGAGTATTTGACAAACTTTTCCAAAATGTGAATTTACGGTGCTCTATCAATTACAGCAAATGACCAAATAGGCCTTCTCCATCTCCTCTTTCTTCCAGCCCTAGGAATTTATCTGGTCAAGGAAGTCAGTGAATTTGCTCTCATCCAAGACATCGCTAGTCATTCTGGCTCATTCTCAAAGTCAGTCTCAAGGTCATTTCCTGGCCTGCCCTGAGCATATCCTAGCTTCTGGTTGGGGCCTAACCTGAATGACCCCCACAGGGGTGGGTGCTCCAGACAGGGAGGAAGTGTGGGAGAGTCAGACCCCGTGAAGCGATCACGTCAACCTTGAGACTCACAGCTGTCAGCAACCTGGTGTCTGACAAGCTTTCCTGGACATCAGATAGCTGTGAAATAACATTTTGATGAATTAAGTAAAAAATGAATGACCAGCATGTGGAATACATTTTCTTCACTGCACTCAAGATTTAAAATTTACAAGGAAAAGTTTCTGGTCACATTTGCCAAGTCCAAAGAAGCATTTGAAAGCAAGCCAGCAAAAGACGTTTCATGGAGACCAGCTGGGTTTGCTCAGCTTTGCTCATAAAGAGGGTCCATAAAGAAATCACTCCAGCCTCTACTAGCGCCATTAGCCCCTACTGGAGACGCTTCCTTGGGAATGGGTGACTAAGAGAATTTGGTCATTTCTTGCCTACCAGGTCCAAAGGCCAGGAAGACGCCCCTCATGTCCATGAGTTCATTGTCATATCCATGCCATCCATGCTGCCAGCCTTCCCTCTTGCCAGTGCTGTTCATCCAAAATGGAAGCATCTCTCGATTCTGAAAGCAAGCAAGGCAATTACATTCCACTGTGTCCTGACTATGATGATGAGTGAGCATCTGGTCCAAACTACCACCCAACATGGGGATTTCCTTCCCAGCACTCTCAACTGGGGTCATCCAACCTCAGCTGGATCACTTCCTACTCAAGGTAGCTCAGACCTTTGGAGGCAGCCCATTAAGTTGCCGAAGAGCTCTAGTTATGAAGGTATTTTCTTACATTGGGTTGAATGTAATCAGTTTTAGAGCCACTAAATATAGCATGTTAGAGACAGAGGGATGTTGAAGAGTACCCGTGGTATAATAAAAATATATTTGGCCTTTGTCTCAGGTTCCTGGCCCAGAGCTCCTAAAACTCAGAATTTCCTTGAGTGATAGGAGTGATTTTTGTTATTCATCACTAAGTTTATGCTAATGAGATGACCCATAGCAGTGGGGGAACTAGGTAGCTACAGAATGGGGGCTGGTCGCCAGACGAACCAACCACATGATGAGAGGGTTAGCACTTTCAGCCTCATCCTCTGACCTCTAAAACTGAGTCCAATCATGTGGCCAATGATTTAATCACCCATGCCTACACGGTAAAACCCCCTATGAAAACCCTGAAACAACATGGCTCAGGGAGCTTCCGGATTAACGAACACCAGGAGGGTGGTGCGCCCAAAGAGAGCATGGAGGTTCTGCTCCTCTACACTTTGCTCTGTGCATCTCTTCCAGTTGGCTGTTCCTGAGTTGTATCCTTTTTAATAAAATTGTAATCATAAGTATAGCTCCTTTCTGAGTTCTGTGATTCATTTCAGTGAATTATTGAACCTCAAGAGGGGTTGTGAGAACCCTCAGATCTGTAGCCAAGTTGGACCCAAGTGTGGGTAGCCTGGGGACCAAGGACTTGCGGCTGGTGTCTAAAGTGGCGGCGGTCTTGTGGGACTGAGCACCTTCAGTGTGAGGGCTGCTCTAGCTCTGGGTAGTTGGCGTAAGAACTGAAGTGAATTGCAGGGCACCCAATAGCTGTCGGAGAATTGTTGTTGGAAAACACAGCATCTAATCTAATGAGCTCTTTCTTCTAGCAAAGCCATTGAAGCCTGGAGGCGGTCCAGTCACTACCATCCCAGTGCCCTTTCCACCATACGTAGAACCCCTGTCCTTCCTCTCTTCTAGCTCCACCCATGGGAGAGACTCAGAATAAATTAGTCCCCTCCTCTCCATGTGGCCAAACATTTGAAGATGGCACTCATGTTCCTCTCATCCAGGCCTTGTATATCTTCATTTCCTTCAACCAGTCCTCATTTGGGATGAGTTCCAGAACCATGAGTCCTGTCACCCTTCTTCCCTTCAGAACTAAATTTTCTTAGACTGCAGAAGCTTGCTTGTGAGACAAAAGGCTTAAAGGTTTTGTGAATCCTGGGGAGGCTGTAGCCAGTTGGACACAGCCCTGGCCCTTCATTGCAGACTAACCACTCATTCCTGATATTCCAATCATCTTCTTGCAGAGGGGGGTTGAATATTACAGATATTTCAAGTGCAGGAGGTCATGATGAATGAGTGGAAGCAAAACAGCTAAAATACCGGCAATTTACAGGTTGGCTCACAAGACTCGTAAGAGTACCAGGTATTTCATGTGCCACACGGTTCACCAAGAGCCTACTCTGACACTCACTCACTGCTCACCACATCCTAGTATGGATGATATTATTCTCCCCACTTTGTAGCTGAAGGAACTAAGGCACAGAGAGGTTAAGTGACACTCTTAAAGTCACACAGCTGTTGAGAGGCAGGGCTGGGATTGGAACGCAGATCACCTGTCTCCCAGTCTTATGCATCTTCTACTACCCCACAGCCAGAGGTCACTGCAGTGCCCCTGGGTGACAGTGAGGTGTCCCCTGTCCCTTGCCTCTTCACTCACTGAGTGGTACCCAGTTATACAGTACAGAGAAGAGATTTTGGAACTGCACTGGTGTGGGATTGATTTCCAGTTTGCCACTTTCTAGCTCTGTGATCCTGGGTGAGCCGCTTAACTTCTCTGAGCTTCGTTTCCTTGCTGAATGCGACCCTGCAGAGTTTTTGAAGGAACAACAGGACTGTGTGCCAAGTGCATGCCACACAATAGGTGTTCAATAAATGGCTGCGGGATGGTCCCCAGATGCCCTGGCTGCAGGGCGAGGTGCTCCAGCCACGTGCAGCAGTGGTGGTGAGGCAGTCGTGGTGCGAGGGCTGAACTTGCCTTTGCTTATGTAGCTGTCACATCGCACTGCACGCCCATCCAGCCTCACCCCATAAATCGCTCCCTGGCCTTACTGCTTTTCACCTCACAGGATTTCATTGACTCTCTGTTTCCTGCATTTCCATCATCCCGCGTCCCTCCTTCTCCAGCTGTAGCTTGCATTTTTCCATGGGAATGTGTTTATTAACTTACTGCCTTTCTAACGTGTTGTACTCGTTTTTGTTCTTTATCTGTCTCTGGTGAGGATCACAACACATCCCAACATAGCTTCGTCGGCTAATTGAAGGTGTTGTTTCCCCTCTCACAGTCTACACGGCAGTGATTCCTGAGGCACGAGGTAGAACATTTTGTTACTAACGACTTCACTCATTATGAACCCCACAGGACATATGTACCCCACGACAAAGGGACAGGTGAACGGGAGACGAAGACTGATTACCTCATTAAAAATTCCAGTCTAAATTCCACACATACACACAGCAGGGAACATCTCGGCCCTGAAGGTAACTGGGGATCTGTCTGATCATAGGGAAATCCACTGGTTTCATTAAAATGACAAGCTGCTCCAGGCAAACAACTGTTCTTACCGACTTTAAGAAGTAATAATAAACTGGCTGGTTATGTGGGAAGCTAACCATCTTGTCTAAGTGATTGAGTGGATCACGTTACATGCACTGACTTAACCAGAATAGTGCATTGACGGTTTTCGCCTTTTCCTTTCCTAGTGGCTTTCCGTGTCTGTGTTCTGTACCCACGTTATCTTCCCAAGTGCATACACAGGAGCCCACGCTGAGGAGATGTGGGTCACAGACCTTTCAGCCTCCAGAGCAGGAAGCCCTGGGCTGCCGATCCTCAAGCTACCGGTTGAGGAGCCTGACCTCATCCTGACCCTACCAGGCCCAGGGACTGCCACATAGTGCCACCTAGTGACATCCTGAGGAGGTGCCCAGATCCTCCAGATTTTGCCAAAGGTGAGAGACAGGGTAGAAGGGTGCGTGTGCGTGTACGTGTGTGTGTGCACGCGTGTGTGTGTCTGTGTGGACGAGGGAGGGGAGTGCTCCTAAGTTTAGGTCACTAAGAAAGCCAGCCCATCGCAGGGTGGGCAGCCCATTCCCAGGGGTTGCAGGAAACGTCTAGTCCTTCTGCAGCATGTGTTGGAAGGCCCGGATGAGGGCCCTGCCTGGAAGGGGTGGTTCCCCACTAATAAACAGGCGAGGGAGGGAACCCACTCTGTGAAGGCAGTGAAGGAACAGGGTGTCGTTGGTGAGAGGAGTCCCAGGCGAGGGTGGGGGCATCCCTGCCAGCACGGGGGAGAAGGCAATGATGTAAGAGCCTCTTTATTCAACTCAGCAGACACACACTGAGCTCTGAATCGGCCAGGCACTCTGCTAGGCTTTTGGGTGGGGGCACAGATGAGGAGCACAGTCCCTGCACTTAAAAGAGGTCCTCTTTAGTGAGGAAAGAAGGGTTACAGCTTCTCTGTACTGACTCCCGAGCAAGCCAGGACCAGAAACGGGTGCCCTGAGTCGGAAGCGCAGGGTGGGGTCAAGCGCTGGGGTGGCCTTTGACCTCAGAGGAAGCAGGAGGAGCTGTGTGGTGAGAATCACTGTCAGTGGGGATACAGCTGTGTGTGTGTGTGTGAGTGTATGTGTGTGCATAAGTGTGTGCAGCAGCGGGGAACCACCATGAGTAGGTCACAGAGGAGGCTCTAACAAAGGGGGGGGCAGGTACCGAGGCCCCCCAGCAATGGGACCCTGGGGAGCTCCATTGGTGGGGAAGGTGTGACACGGAGAAGGCCCTGAGAGGCAAGGGGACCTTGTGTAACCTGACATGGGAAAAGCATCAGAAGAAGGTCACCATGAGACTGAGACTGTCAGAAAGAGTAAGGAGGTGAGAAAAACTTGGAGCTTTCTGTTCTCAGTGTCTACCTGAGGTTGTGCCAATCACACAGGGTGACCAACGGTCCCAGTTTGCCCAGGACTGAGGGGTTCCAGGGATGCAAGACTTTCAATTTGAAACCAGGACAGTCCTAGGCAAACCAGGACAAGCTGATCTGTCTACAATGAATACTCTCTTGGAAACTTCAATAAAATCCTCACCAAGAATAATTCTTTCAGCACATTCCAGAGCCTTCCAGAACCCTTCCACGTATAATGAGTGGATAGCAGTGCCGAGACCCTCCTTGATGATCCACTAAACGAGTTAATCGTTTCTCTCAGGAAGGAGCCAGAAATATCTCCACACAAGGAAACACTGTGAGCAATGGTTGAGTTATTGTGTTTACAGACTTGTGTTCTTTTACTTCAGAGCCTGCATTCCACCACCAGCTCACCATGAAAATGTCTATCGTAAGCTTGCTTGAATTTGGAAAACCAGGGGAACATTTATGGGATAAAAGTTACAGTTTCTAGACTAGGTATTTTTCTCAGTCATCCTGAACGTTAAAAAAAGAAAAGTAACATTCACTGTTTACCCCCAAATCAGAAAAGCAGTTAACGAAGTTTGTTCAACACTTGCCTGGACGCACCTCTTTGAATCCACCATTTTACGATTCCCTCATGGTGCTGAGCCTTGAGGTCTGGGGGTCACAGTCAGAAATGGGGTAGGAGTGGGAATGAGGATAAAGAAGGAAGGAGGGGTGGAAGGACAGGAAAAAGCAGGAAGGGCCTAAACAGTCTGTGTTCATTATTTTCTGTTTGCACACGGCCAAGGCACCTGCTGTGGCAATCTCTTGGGGCATTTACTTGTTTTTTAGAGTTGCATTTTTGGAATATATTAGTATGTATGTTCCTCACCAGTTCCTTCTGATTTCCCCTCACTGTAGCTCAGAGAATGGTTGCTAAGCCACAGAGAAAGATACTCCTGGGGAGGCGGGAGGGCTACCAGCTGCCGGGTCGACATCTGGACTCCAGCTCTTGCCCTGCACCCCAAAATGACTTCTCGTGAGGATGTGGAAGTCCGTCCTTTGTGGATTCCCTCCCTGAGCAGAGGAGCTGCTGGGCCTTGTCTGGTCCCTCCTGCTCCGTCTGGGGTCTGGGTGATTTCCTCTCCAGTCTTCCGCCCTGGAGGCCACAGTGGGCACTGAACCTCGAGCACTCACTGTCTGCACTGCTGGCTCCCAAGCCTGGCTGTGCACAGAGGGCCCTGAGCTTATCCTGGGCCCCACTTTCGGGATTTGCATTCAACAGGTCAGGATGAGGCATGGCATCTATCTATTTAGTAATCTCTCCTCAGGTGATCGGGACGCAGAGTCAGGAGTGGACCTGGCATCTATCCTGTGGTGTGTTAAATGACTATGTGTCCTTCCTGAGGACACTTCGTGTTTACCCTGGATGACCAGGCTGAGGCCCCTCTGTATGGCCCTGTGGCAGCAGCATCGGGCCTCCCTCCCAGAGAGAACGCAGGGCCTCGGGGGCGCGGAATCACTCACAGAATCGCTCACACAGGGCTGCTGTCCAGAGCAGGCCCCAGTGCGGCCCTCCCGGCTGTTTCTAGCTGGCATTCATTCTCACCGGCCGGTGCCCATGGGGTTCTGCTTGCTTAACATTTTGACTGTCACCCCTCCCTTCAACCACTAAGCTTATAATTCTTCCAGGGAAGTGGGGTCAGGGACCCAGTTCCCCCTGTCCCTCCTTGAGGAGGCTTCCCACCAGATCTCTAGGGCGCCAGGAACACAACTGAAATCCGGTCAGATGAAAATAAATAAAACGTGAACGCCTATCAAAGCTGTGTGAAGGGCCTAATAAAAACTAAATCTACTTTATTCTCCTAGGACACGGTTATAAGAGGAACCTCCCACGCCCCTGAAAATACAATAAACTTCTGACATCATCTCAGGCTGAAAAAGGTACCCAATAATGTCCAAGTCAGGGTGGCTTCAGTTAAAACTCTTGTGGAAGTGACAACAGTTTGGCTGGCTCTGGTGGCTTTGCTGCTAGGGTTAAGGTTGAGACGGTTTCTATTACAAACCACTGTGTCTCAGATTTTGTGGCACTGCCATTCTAACTTGTGCCCCCGAGTGGCTTTCTGTTGGCATGACTCCTTGGAGCCCGGGGCAGTGTGGTTATGAACCCTAAGATGTGGGTGTGCCACACGCCACTGCAAGGAGATGTCCCCCTAACTGTCGCTCTTTCTCCATCTTAGAAGGCTGCCTCTTTCTAAAACAGAGTTGAATTGCTCAGGCCACAGGCCCCGGTCTGACCCTGGAAAGCCCATTGGCACACACAGCCTCATCCTGGAAAGGGAAAATGCCAGACAGCAAAGTCAGCGGGGATCAAGAGAAGCAGAATTCCTTGGAGTAGAGTGAAGTGTTGGAGAACACTGAGTGGATGGAGTTTCTTTTTTCCTTTTTCTTTTTTTCCGGGCTCATATTTACTGAGGTTTGCCAAGGGTGAGAAGGGTACGCATGCGCTCTCAGACACCTTACACAGACAGCTCTAATCACCACCAGAAAGCAAGCAGCTTCCAGTATTCGACACCCAACTTTCTGAAGCTCAATTAGTTGGGCCTGGACAATACCACTCTAGCTGCCACTAAAACTCAGAAACCATGTTTTCCAGATTGTCTTGATTTACCCGAATATTTTAGGTCTAGGCCTAACTGCCATTCAAGCGCAGGCCTTAGAATTGAGCCTGGCATTTCATATCCTTTGCCAGTTTTCAAAATAAATCTTTCCTCCAGAGACAAATATTGGCCTCTCTTGGAAGCTCGGGCCTCAATTTGCCACATCTCTTTCCACTCGACAAGACTCCAGAAGATTCATTAACAATGAAGCACAACCTTTCACCGGGTTCTGGCCACCTTCTGGAGCACGGTGGCATCAGGCAGACATTGTTCATGACAGGCCAGAGGAATCAGCCCTTGAAGTTCAGTGGGCACTGGGGGGAGCTGACAGGTCCTGCCCGTGGCCTCCCTCTGTGGATTCACTGAAGCTAGGAGAATTGCCATCAGTGGTTTCAATACTTTTTCCTATTGAAATCCCTTCTACATCTACGAACAATTAGCCAAAGTTGAAGGCCTGACTTAGTTTTCCTCTCTGCTTACTAGGTTGCTAGTTTAGAAACCTACAAAGTGAACGAACTGTTGTTAAGCAACCAAGAACCAACTCTCTCAATATTTATTAATTCATATTCCACAAACATGCACTGGGCCTCTGCCATGTGCCAGGTTCCATGGAGGAAAACGAAGGTCAAGTTGCCACAGACCGGCCCTCAAGGAGCTTCCACCCAGTACAAAAGCACACAGACAAATTTAGCACCTGGGGGAGTGATTCTGGGTTTTATGAGAATTCTGAGATGGAGGAAATTAGAGAAGAGTGGGTGTTTCCCGGAAGAGATGGTATTTGAGTTGGGCTTAAAGGACAGATGGGAGTCAGGAAAGAGAGGGCACTCTGGGGATTCTACTGACTATTTATTGGACTGATTGATGTTACTGGAACCCGTTGAGTACAGGTGTGGGGATGGGAGAGCATGGAGTACCTTGGGACCCCAATCACTTAATTCCCAACACTTCGGTCTTGCACTGGAAAACTCATTTTCACAAACATAAAAATTTTGGTTCAAGTATTTGCAAATCACTCATGTTGGTGGTAGGAAAGGAGAGGGCTGGAGCTTAGGAACAGAAAAAGGAGGCAAAGTGGGCAGCAGAGCCAGTGTAGACGTTTTTGCAGTGTGACATGAACAAGAAAAAAATAAATGACTACGTTAGAACTTTCGTGAAGGAGCCGAGATTTATCTCTAGACTCTGTTGGGAACCAGAAGGGTGAGTCCATAAATCCAAAATATGAAATCAGAAATACATTGAACATTTTGATGTGGAGGATGAGGAGCATCTTTGGAAAAGAGGATGGACTGAGTGTCTTAATGGTTATATTTGGGTTCAAATCCTGGCTTTCTCTCTCCTAGCTTTGTAACCTTAGGTAAGACATTTACAACTCCGAGACTCAGTTAACTCAGGAAAACTGAGATAACAGTATCTACAACGCAGAGACAGCAACCAGGAGACATTTAATTCAAGATAGCTATTATCGCTGTCGTTGTTGTTGACCAAAATTTTAAAAAGAAATTTTTTTACATTTATATAAAATATTGTATTTTATATATTTTATAAAAGAATATTTATTATCTGCAAAATGTAAAATAACTTGATGCACGTGTCAATGAAACATTTTGGGGGTGGTCATGGGGAGCTCATTCTAAAGTTTCTAATCATCCATGATAAATGAAGATGATTTTTACAGTACTCATTATTACTAAATAAAGGTGTATGAAATAACATTGGTAGTCTCTATATTTAGTGAGTCAATAAGAAATACAAGAAATTTGGGGGAACTGCTCACAACTTCAGTTCCTCAACTCTGTTTTTCTTATAAGTCGTGAATTAAATATCCTGAGGATTATGGATCAGGATGCTCCCTCGTTAAAATTCCCTATGGTTTTCCACTGCACTTGAGATAAAATACTGTCTTCCCCGTGGTCTGGCCTGGTTGGGCCCCTGCTTACCTGGGCAGCCTCATCCACGAGACGTTCTCTCTCCTCACTCCCCACACTTGGCCATGTGGTCCATACTGTAAGTTCCTCTAATTCTCCAAGCTCTTTCCCGCCTCAGATTCTTCGAGCACCCCACAACTTCAGTCTGGAAAGCAACCCCCCTCCCTGCCTGAATGATGACTCCTCCTCCTTCGGGTCTCAGCCTCAAGGTCACTTTCTCAGAGAGACCTTCTCCCCGTCATCTAAATTGGATTCCCTCTCCTCCCAGACAGTCTTGTTCATAATACTCTTTTTCCATCATAACACTTAATGCAATTTTTAATTGCACATGTATTTGTTTGCGTGGCATGCATGTTTATTTAACATTCGGCTCCTTCCCTAGGTTCTAAGCTCCATAAGGGCAGGAGCTCCCAGTGTCTCCACACTCTAATTGGGATTAGAACTTTGAGGGGTCACATGGACTAGGTACTCATCAGGTGCTTGTTGAACTTAGTAGACGAATGGTTTTCTAGGTATATGGATGTAACAGGGAGGACGGAAGAGCGTACCTGAGTTTGGCAGGAACCACCCACAGTTCTTCTCCACTTCGCATTTTGCATGTTGTTCCTGACTGTCCCATGTGCCAAGGAAGTTTGGCATCATTAGACCTACCTCCCGAGGGCCCTGGACCACTCTAGACATTGTGACAACCCAGTCGGCCCCAGCGCCTTTCCCAGCGCCCCCTGGGGGAGACGTGGGTGTAGAGCATGGGTAGGTGAAATGACGTGGGCTGGGAGAGTGGGGCCAGCTTGTGCACGGCTCGAATGTTCCAGTGAAGAGTGTGACCCTTGTCCTCTAAGGAGGACAAGCAAGGTCTCCAGAGGACAGTGACCAGATCTTAGGGAGACACAGGAGTTGGGGGCATCAGTTAGGAAGCTCTATTTCCATCCTTGAAGAAAGGAGCTTGGCAGGTGTCCAAGGCTGGGGCTTGACCTATGTAGGTGGCTGGTTTTGTGCCTTCAGTCCTCTGGCAGTATGAACACCTTCAGCTTTCTGCCCTTGCAGAGAAAAGACTGGCAGCACTTGGAAATCCAGTCTGTACAGTAAAGAGTGCAGGAGCAGAAGCAAAGTGCAGGGAGCCACTGGGCGGGGAGCTTGCTTTTATACGGCAATGTCGGCAGTCACACTGGATAACTGTGCAATTCCAGGTGACAAAGGAAATCTACTTCCATGTCTGTATCTTTTTCAGTGACAGCTCACTAAGCAACCACAAAAAAAAAAAAACAAAAAATGAACTCAGTTAAGTCTTCCTGTTAGAGCAGCTGCCTTAGAGTCCACAAATTTACATTGGTGGCAAAAAGTTGGTGTTTATGTGGGAATGGCATTTTTGCCAAGAAAGCCAAATCTTGTATGTTTATAGGATAACAGCTATAGGGACAAAGGAAGGGGAGATGGTATTCTATTTTATTGGCCCCAACCAGCATCAATTTGTTCTGATTCAACTGTTTCCCTAATCATGTCTAAACCAGAAATAAAGACTCCTCTGCTCTCGAAACCCAGACCCAGAGAGATTGCTTTTGGGGCTGAGAATTCTGCCCTGCTGCAGATGCAAAATGCAGTCCAGCACAGAACACCACCATGTGCACTGTGCACTGGTTGCAGGTTACAAAGCAAACAACAGTCTTTTACCACGTGGGGAGAGATTTTGCAAATAGGAATGTGGGAGATTAATAGCCCTGGCACAGGCAGGAACAAGGATATAGAATAGAGTTTTCAATTCTCTGTAGTCTAGTAAGTATAATAAACAACAGAAAGACGTAAAAGAAAAAAGTCCAAGGCAACAAGGGAAAAATGGACGCTTGTTTTTAGGATTTTTCAGAAGACAAAGAGGTAAAACCCCAATGTTATGTCAAAGTAGAATTGGAAATTATAATTTTTATATATGATCCTTAAAAGTAGAAATCCATACATTCAAGGATAGGAGTAAAATGATTAAGGTATTTAGTTTAGGAAACTAAGATACAAAAAGGAGTAACTAAAATATACCTAAATTTCTCTTAAGACTCAGGGACAACCATGATTTTCTGGAGAAGCATCTGTGTTTGTATGTTATAGACACATAAGTTACATTAATATAATTCATTGTACTTAATATAATATAATTGACTTTCCTCTTTGAGTTGGCTGCTAGGAAGCTCAGAACCACGTTTGTGTTTCATTTTATGCTGTGGTATGTTATTTTCAGGACTAACAATATCTACAATGCAGTGTCATTGAAAGATGAGAAATATTAACCAGAAAGTGCTTAATTGAAGACAGCTATTATTACTGTCATCATTGACCAGAATTTTAAGAAGGAATTTTTGTTGATAGATTTATTTCAGCAAAAAAGTAAAATAACTTTATGTTCATGTCATTGAAACTCTGGAGGAGGAATCCTTCTAAACTTTCTAATGAGCCAGGCATGATAAATGAAGGTCAGTTTCACAGTAGCCGTTATTACTAATTAAAGCTGTGTGAGATAACATGGATAGTTCTTGTATTTAGTGGGTCAACACTCATCTTTCAGAACTAATCTTATTTTTTCACATTCTATTTATCTTCCTTCTGATTTCTTTCTTTTTTGAAAAAAGTTTCTGCTTCAAGTGTTTTTAAAACTGCATCAAATCTCCTTGTTGAAATAATTCTATATATATTTTAAAGCTGCTCAAGTTACAGCCAACAGTTAGGCATTTTTCCTTTCCGTTCTTGTGGCTTCTCCCCACTTCTTAAGCCATACGATGAAATACTGGGGAGCCCTTGCTAGCTGATTGACTCTTAGTTCTGATTTACACAAACATACAAATGTGTGTGTGTGTGTGTGTGTATTTGTGTGATACATACAAAAGTAATATAATATAACATACAATTGTGTCGCCTAACGATGGGGACACATTCTGAGAAATGCGTCGCCAGGCGATTTCGTCATTGTGCAAACATCATAGAGTGTACTTACACAAACTTAGATGGCATAGCCCACTACACACCTAGGCTGTATGATACTAACCTCGTGGGACCACCTTCCTATATGTGGCCCATTGTTGACTGAAACGTCATTAAGCAGTGCATGACGGTAGCATAATAGATAGAGTGCACTTGCCATGTGGCTTTCCCTCAGAAGACATTGCAATTTGCCAGTTTCCTGCAGGGGAGCAGGTACTTGGACCCTGAGCAGAGTGGGGGAATGTTGGGAGGTAGGGGGAGGGTGCAATGGAAGCACAGCCAGGGGTAGGAGGAAGCATCATCAGATTTGTCACTGGGTTTTCGGAGCTAGCCATCCCTAGTCACAATGGTAGAGATGGTGCCCTTCGTCCGTGCTTTCCTCTCACCTCCTTTTCTTGGATGATCTAGGTTCAGGGACCTTGTCTGCCTAATCCTCTGTATCACTTTT
Organism: Diceros bicornis minor; assembly: GCF_020826845.1. Classification (NCBI taxonomy): domain Eukaryota; kingdom Metazoa; phylum Chordata; class Mammalia; order Perissodactyla; family Rhinocerotidae; genus Diceros; species Diceros bicornis. The sequence goes on from NC_080768.1 coordinate 15,902,856, forward strand.
GTCTTGTGATTGTGGCTCCCTGGTCTGCATTATAGCACAGTTCCAGATCTTTGGACCAAAGGGAACCCAAGGCAGGAATTTTCTAGCCACACTAATGAGTTGATTGATCAGACATAAGGAGAAGTTTGCTGGTGGGTTCTGGGCAGAAGCAGATTTACAGTGCAGTTAAAGAAGCTTCTGGGCTTCTCGCTTACATAGGTTTCTTCCAAGTCCCTGTATCTAATCTTATATTCATAATTATGTATTCTTTTCTTAAAGAGAGACCTCCTCCCCCCAATTTTGTAATTGTCAGAGTCCCACAAAACCGATATCTGCCTCTGATTCTGGGTTATATTTTGCTCCCTAATAAAATAGAAGATATACAAGAAGAAATCACATCTCTTTTTTCCTGCTTCGGGATGACCTGAAGGGATGTGATGCTTGGAGCTGCAGCAGCCATCTTGTGACCCTGAGGGAAAGCTAAAAGAATTGCAAAAGAGCTGACCCAGGACCTTGATATCATTGAGTTGCTGGATGAACCAACTCTGGAACTGCCTACCTCCAGACTTCTAGTTATGTGAGATAATAAATCTTTATTATTTAAGCCACATTTATTCAAGTGGCCTATGACTTATAACCAAGAACATCTAGACTGATGCCCCTAGGTTCCCTATCACTGGGTTTTAGTCACTCATCAGAAAAACCTGCATCTTCTTGCAGGATGTGCTACTGCAAGATACTGTGTTCACCTTCCAGAATGAACTTTCTCCGACAGCACGTACGGCTAGAGCAGCTTCACTGGTGCCTGTTCCACTCTACTGGAGGGGTCCAGGGCCTCTCCTGTTGGAATTGAGATGGCACCTCATTAGCTGTCCAGTGTCTTCATGCTGCCCTCTGGCTTTGCCACTCTCCCTACCTAAGCCTGTTTTCCCATAAATTACCCCAAATCACCTCTGCATTCTTACAATCTCCCTCCCTACCATGACCAGCCTCTCGGTGTAGTTGATTTTCAGCTAAATATGAGAACGCAGACAATAGATACACATAGGCACGCTAAGAAATGAGTGACAGCTAACTGTGGACTAGCCCTCATTGTCTTTTTGCTTTTAAAAACTCAAAGCAATTCCACTAGAATTTTCTAAATTGGAAAAGTTTTAAAACACAAGCCCTTTGGTATGACTTGGAAAGTTGGCTTTATGGGATAAAGCTGGGTGGACACCCATCCGGGTGACCACTGGACTGCATGTGTGTTCAATGCAGAGCCCTGAAGAAACCACACCAAATGAAAATGCTGGGAGCCTAGAATCATCTCACTCTAGGTGAGCTTCAAATGGTGTGATCAAGTGAAGAGAAGCATGTTGGTTCTCAGAGGAGAGCGCGTTAGGGGCAGAGGGACCCTCTTGGAGACTTTTAAATCACGTGGCACAAGCAGCCAAATTCTGCTCATTAGAAGGGCCCAGCTTGGCCTCGGGACTGTGCAGCTGACACTTCTGAGCGAGTCTGCTTTGTTTCCTTGGTGACCAGGTGCTTCTCTTCGTCTGCGAGCACAGAGGAATGACAGTCCTCTTGAAGGACTGAATTTCAGGTCAGGGAACCCCCTGCAGAAGAATGGGGGTTCTTCAGAATGGGAACCCCCATTCTTCCACACCTAGGTCCCCAGTCTTCCACTCATTTGCTTGATCAGTATTTCTGCTGATCACCACCTTCCCTCTCTCTGGTAGATTAAATACTAGTCTGAGGTCTTACACTTCAGTGGCCTCGACCAACAACTCGCATGTACCGATGTGTGCCACTCCCTTTCACCCTGTAGTCTGATCCATTGGCAACCCATCTTCAAACTCATGTCTACAGTAAACCACGCCCTCTTCAGGAACTCATCCTGAAGAGGACATGACCTCGGGCTCCCCTGAGGGGCAGGCCTTCCCACGCTGGCCCAGTATCAGAAGCTGATCCAAGAGCCTGGTGAGCTTGGAGTCCAGGCGGGCGAGGAGGAGCCTGCTGCAGTCACTCGGGCGTGAGGCTATTAGGGTCTGGACCCAAAATGCAAGATAATCTCCTCCATAAAATCAAGTTGGCCAACTGGGGACCTGGATCTGTGGAGTTTTGTTTGCCAAACCTTTCTCTTTAAGGTGGAAGCAAAGCTGAGCCTTTCCTCGCTTTTCACAGCCCTAGAGCAGTTGCTTCGGTTCACAGTGATTGCTCCAGTTTAAACTGAATAGGTTACATTGTAACCCTGGTAACTGAGTTAAGGCCCATTTGTTAAAACAGAGCGAGTCTGGAGCGGTGCAGTCCAAACCGTGACTCTGCGTCGGGTCTACAGTTTGTGTCTCCCGAGTCACCTGACCAAGACTTCTGATGCTCTAGAGAAGGAAGTAATGCAATGAATGATACTTAAGTGAAAACAAAATCTTTTAAGTGTAAAAGCTGACTAATTATTTATCTTTGACTGTTTGATAGAATTTGTCTAATGAGTAAATTGTCATGTATTTTATAATTACCTCAGTTATGAACCATCCTTCATCGGCCACTAAGGTCAAAGGAGAGACAAATTTCCCTTTCTTGTAGTAGAACCTGCTCGGTATGGCTTCTTTCTCGTAGACAGTCATGTGTTCCACTGTCTTCAATTTGTTATATATCTGCAAACATAACCAAGAATGACTAGGTTTGCATTTTCTTTCTTAAATATATGTGAATATTGATTAGACCTGGGGAGAGGGAGGACTATATAAGACCAAAGAAAGAAATTACCAAAACCCCTGATAGATTTGACTACGTAAAAATGAGAAACTTGTCTGTCTCAGAAAGCAAGATGGCTTTATCCAGTAAGGCTGAAGATCCACATAGCCCATGACCTAACAAGTTAACCCCCAGGGATATAGTGAGAACTCTCATACATGTGCACCTGCAGACATGGAGAGGCATATATACTGAAAATTGGGAGAGCCCAAATACCTGGCAACAGTGGGAAGGGATAAATGGATTGTTGCGTGTTACTGCAGTGGAATACTACACAGCAATGAAGATGAATGGATTACAGCTACACTTGGAAGAATCTTGGGGATCTCAGTTTGAGGGGAAAAAAAGCAAGTTGCAGAAGAATACAGACAGAATAAGAATACATATAATTATTCCTATTATATGAAATTCAAATAACTACAAAACTAAAGAATATATATGGTAAAACTAAAGAGAATTATGGAAATGATAAGTCATAATTTAGGACAATGGTGTCCTCTGCGAGGGCAGAAAAGGTGATGGCGTCTGAGGAGGGCACACAGGAGACACCACTGGTAACGGTAATGTTCTCTTTCTTACATGTCTAGTGGATATAAAGTGCTTGTTGTAACATTATCCTTTATACTTTACACATATTTTATAATAATTTCTTGGTATCTACTCAATAATTAGTGAACAAATTACAAAAACTTACTTATGTCAAAAATGCTATAGTAAAATTGAAAGGCAAATGAGGAATTGGTCTGCCTGATGTTAAATACCACCAAGATCAAAGAAAGAGGGTTTATTCTTTGACTTGACCTAGAGGGTGTCCCACCTACACTTGAATCCTAAAAGTACTGGTAATAGTTTGCCATTAATTACACTTCTAATTTCATAGTGAAGACGTAAACTCTGTCCATATTTCCAATATTTAGCAGGAGCTTAAATATTTATGGCTAAAATTAAAATTAACTCGCTGATGTTGACTTGTTGGCCCTTAGCCAAATCAGGCATATATTCCTGGGTAGAACTGAATGTAAAATTGAATTTATCAGTTCAATTCCGGAAAATAATTAGTCCTTAGGCTGTGTAGTAGAGGGTTTCTGATGGCCCCATGAGTTATGATTTCCTACTTAAGAAAACCCATAGTTATTAAGGAAAGTAGGGTGCATTTGCAGAAAGATTTTGGATAAGTGAAAAATCTGATGACACATAAGGGGTCTCACAAACTGTTGTGTCCATCACGTGACAAACTGTCACCCAAACAGAGCCCCCGCTTTTGAATAATCTACCAACTGCCTGATTTAAACACCGTATTGGAAGCAGCTCTTCCCAGCTCATAAGCTGTTGATGCTCAAGCATTCTGGAGACGCATGTTCCTAAGTGCCAAATTGGAGATACAGATGATCTTCCTTGCCAGGAAAACAGAACTTCTTTGCAAGAAGCCATTTACTGTGGGACCTGCCAATGTGTAAAACATTCTTCCCAGATTCATATTTAGGGAGTTCATGGGGACACTCTGTACACATATTCAGTACATCCACTTCCTGATCATGGAGCCTGAGAAAAAAGGGGCATCCACAAGGGAATGGGACAAGGCTGAGGAGGAGTGGCATTGTTGGCAACTGTGTTCCTCAACCCCAAACAGACAGATCTCAGACTCTTATACGGGAGTGGGCAGAGTTGAGAGGAGGGTCTCTCTCTGGGCCAAAGAGGAGAGACGTGGCCCACCCTTGTGCTCCGTCAATCCCAACAACAGTCCATCACCAACTTCATCACTGCTGTGAGGATGAGTGGAGGCACCAGGACCACCCAAGGCGGATTCCTGGCACCCTGTGGTTGGCACCTCCACAGGCAGCAGTCTGGGCCTCCCCCGAGGAAGAGACTCACTTCCTGGTCCAGACCAGTTTTCTCTGGGAGTGGGCAGAAGCCCTAGAGCCTGTCCTGGGAGGTGGCTAGGCAATATGGGGTCAAAGTATTCCACCAAAGGTGTCACGTGCTCCTCCTCATTTTCTCCGTGTGATTTACCAAGGACTGCCAGACATGATTATTGTGTGGAGGGAAGGGTAAGTAGAGGCCTGGTCATCTCAGGGTGCTGAGTTCCTGGAGGGCATGACTGTGGGGAGTGGAGCTTTCTCCCACATCTGCACATTGTGGGAACTCAACCACACCCTCTTGGGAACATCCCCCTTCGATGGTGATAATCATAATAAGTGACACGTCCATCGTCCTTGCAGTGGGCCCAGCACGGTTCTGCGTGCTTTCCAGCAGCCCAGGAGGGCAGCTACGACGACATCACCACACGCAAGGACAGAGAAGAAGCAGAGGGCCAGGTTAGGGAGCTGCCCGGGTACCAACTGATGACAGAGCTGGGATCTCAACCCAAGCAGTGTGGCTCCTGCGATAAGCCTCAGCTTTCATTCATTCAACACCTTCTCATCCCCAGGTCCCTGAGGAAAACAGATCAGACTGGCAGCTTTCTTCCAGAGAAAGAACACTCGACGCCTGCATCCGATATGCCCCAGATTTGCCTGAGAAGTGCTGCATTTTAGCCAATAATAAAATCGCCCTACTAAGGACTAAGCACTTAACGTGCTAAGCACTGCACATCCTTTATCTCACTGAATTTCCACTAACATTCAGTGTGGTAGATACCTTTCTGCACATTTCAGAGAAGAGAAGACAGAGACATAGGAGGATGAACAACTCGACAGAGGTCACTCGGTGAGTGAGTGGCAAAGGAGGTCCCCTGTCCCCAGAGTCCCAGCTCCTGACACGGATCTGAATGTCAGCATGAAAACTACAGACAAGAGCAAGCGCAAAGCGATGGCGAATGAGGGCGTGTCTGCCCCCCTCCCCTCGCCCCTCCTGCCGCCCTTCTCCCCCATGCTGGCTGTCTTGCCTCGGAGTGTTTCCCAGGGGCTGGCCAGAGGCTCACAACAGGCCCTCGGTCTTTCGCTTGCTGCAGGTCATTCAGGCTGATGTAGTTATTCAGCTCAATCACTTTGTCCATCCAGAAAATGTCTGTCATCCCGTGATCTGAGAAGATGATGACATTGAGGTCGTCCTGCAGCTCCCGCTCCTGTGGGCGACAAAGGCGTCATGCCAGCGCTGAGAGAGGGAGGGTCTTACACTCAGGACTCTGTAAAAGGGTGTTTTAAACTACAAGTTATAGGAGAAAGGATACTTCCTCAATTCCAGATTTAATCCTCTACCCTTCTGCCCTGAGGGGGGACAGTTCAAAATCGTAGCAGAAGCCCTTTGGGGAGGGGAACGTGAACGCCCAGTCCCCATTCTACCAGTGCTAAAAATAATACATATGGGGCATTAGCCTTTTGAGGTATCTTCTCTATTTTCATCTTCTTTGGCTCTTTGAACAAACTTGTGTCGTAATACGAGCACTGCCGCTTGCCCATTTTACAGATGTGAAAAATAAAGCCCAGGAAAGTTTAAAAAAAAAATACCTTGCTTAAAGTCATTCAGCAAGGGTGTGGCAGAATCAGGGACAGAAACCAGGTCTGGTTCCCCTGCCCATGCAAAGCTGGTTACCAGATTTATTAGGTTTGGTAAAGGACTGAGCCATTCCGCCAGCTAAGCCAGGTAACAATGAAGACCTGGGTCATTTCCATCCACGGGCCTGGCTGTAACACAAGGGGTCCCTTGGTACCTGAAGAGGAGTTGTGTGAAGAAAAGAGACCCCTCAAAGCCTTGTGCCAGCCTAGTCAGCTATCCACAGTAAGAAGGAAGATGTTGAGGGGTGTGACAGTCAAGGAGACAGAGATTGACAAGAAGGAAGGTTAGCCCAGTGGTCCTTGTATTTGGTCACCTGGATCCACTTGGTCATGTACTTCAGGACGGTGTCCACTGCCTTGAGGGCATCTTTTCTTTGAGGTGATGAGGGGCCGTAGTGGTGGCCTTCCACATCCAGGCGCTCGTGGTATATGGCTGCCAGGTCAGCCCGGCCACTCCTGGAGGGAGCAGAGCGGGAGACGCGCAGTTGAGGGAGGCCCCCGCCAACTCTCTCCCTTCTCACCCACATCCTCTGTGAAGGCATTGGTGTTCCCTAAACCCTGCCCTGTGGGCCAGGCAAAACTGATACCTTAAAATAAACAAGGTGGGATCTCCAAGGGAGAAACAGGAATACTGCACCAAGATGGGCCAGTCCTGAGCACCTTGGTGTCCCAAGTCAGAGAGCATGTTTAGGGGTCACCTCCCCTCTTGGCTCATGTGGCACTGCTCATCATGTCCCAAGAGTTGGAAGATGTGGTAACAGGCAGGAGATACTTCTGATAGTTCTACCCTGACCATCTGCTGTCATTGGAACATCAGAAAAACTAGAGGCAATCATTTAAATAACAACTATTTGATTATTGCTGGACTTCAGGAAGTCTACAGATAAAACACTAGACTGTGGGTTTAATTGACTGGTGAGAAGAAGAACAAGCTATACTGCGGCAACCTTGTGGGAGTCAAGCAGGTTCATGTTGAGGGCCTGACCACAGCAGATACCCCCAGGACCCTTATTCTATGGGGACACATGAAGGCTCAGCTCCAATGTGGATATAGAGTGAATTCTAGCAGTGACCACACTTCTATGAGTCCCAGGAAGACCTTGGTTCTGGCAAAACTCCCCTTCTTGGCCAGAAGACTGATGGTAAAAATCTAAGTTATGTAACCCTCTACGCTGGGCTGAGAATGCATGGGAACTAGCGACATAAATTGGAAGAAGGGGCTTCTGGAGTCAGGGAGGAGAGAAAAATACCATGTAACGTACCCTCCCTCCTTCACCCAGTGCTTTCCACCGAGACTCCCCTCCCCAGCTCTAGCTTTGCCCACAGCCTACCCCCAAAGCACCTGAACAGAACAACGATCAGGATGATGGTGATGGTATCAGTAATAGTAACTGACAGAAGTTGAAGCAATGGAAAAGAAATTAAAGCTAGAGCCAGCCCTAATGGCCTACTGCTTAAGCCCAGTGTGCTCTGCTTTGGCGGCCTGGGTTCGGCTCCAAGGTGCAGAACCACACCACCCATCTGTCAGTAGCCGTGCTGTGGCAGCGGCTCACATAGAAGAACTAGAAGGACTTACAACTAGAATATACAACTATGTACCGGTGCTTTGGGGAGGATAAAAAAAAAAAAGAAATTAAAGCTAATTCCTTTGCTTGGACTTTACAAGGGTTAATAATTAATACTCTTGGCAGATTGCCTTATTTCTCTTGAAAAACTATATTTTAAACCCACACACAAACACACACACACACACACACACACACACACACACACACACACACACACGAGGTGGCATGGTCTCTCCTGATGTGGCCTCCCCACACTTGAAACACAAGGCAGGAAAGAATATGCACCCTCAGAGCCTCTGTGCCTTGGGTCTTGTGATTCTCAGGGCAGGAAAAATGGCCTCACAGTGGCCCAGAGAGCATGGTCTGCATGACCACAGATAATCAGCTCCTGTCCACCCTTCAGGTCTCAGGGGAGGTGCTGCCTTTTCCAGGAAGCTGCCTCAGTTGGGTGGCCCTCCTGGGTGCTCCCATAGCACTCTAGGTTCATCTCCGGGTTATGATTTTTCATACTGTGCTATAATTGCCCATTTCTGTGTCCTTCTCCCTCTCTAAATTGTGAGGGTTTTTCACCTGAGGGGTGGTGACTCATTCTCCATTGTGTCTCAGCTCAGCCTAGGATTTGGCATACAGTAGGAGCTCTATAACTGTCAGCTGAATGTATAATAATAGTAAGTGCTCAATAGATGATAGTTACTCTGGGTCAGGCACTATGTTGAGGGCTTTTCATATATTATCTTATTTAATTCTCACAGCAACCCTATAATTGAACAGAGAGTTCAATACAGCTGCCGGCATCACACAGCTAGTGAGAGATGGAGTTGGGATTCAAACCCAGGTCCAGCTGACTCCAACATCCTGGACACAATCACGGAATACTCTGAAAGGTCTCAACAGCCCACACCAATGGGAAAACGTTCTGCTTGACCTAACTGACCTTTTGGAAACGGTTCTTATTCTTATAAGAATCCCATCAACCCCAAGAAAGCTGGGTATGAGACAAGGCACAGGCAGCACAGGGAAACTGAGTCACTTCCGTTTCTCAATGCAGAGGGCTCTATGTCTGTGGTTTGGATGTGCCTCCAAATTCTAGAACTACAGTGAAAAGCATCCCTATAGAAAAGCATTTACAGGGCCGGCCCCGTGGCTTAGCGGTTAAGTGCACACACTCCGCTGCTGGCGGCCCGGGTTCAGATCCCGGGAGCGCACCGACGCACAGCTTCTCTGGCCATGCTGAGGCCGCGTCCCACATACAGCAACTAGAAGGATGTGCAGCTCTGACATACAACTATCTACCGGGGCTTTGGGGGAAAAAATAAATAAATAAAATTAAAAAAAGAAAAGCATTTACAAACTTGGCAGAGGAGGAAATAGGCCAAAAAGGATTCCAGGAGTTACTCAAAGCCTCACAGATCTCTGAGACGTGGCGAGGACTGGCAATGTGAATCTTCCACCTCCAAGGTCAGCACACTTTGCTCTACCACCCTGCACTTCTGAACGTCCACATCTACTCCGTTCACCACGGGGCAGCGAGTTCCAGAGAATGTTCTGTCTGGCGTCTTCCTTGCCGAGAGGGCACATCCTTTAACGATGCTATGATGATCTACTGAGTTCCCTGGGGTGTGCTCCATTAATGGTTCTGAGGACACATTGGTTTTGAGTTAAGTGAAATTGCTAGTCAAGTCTTCTCTTCTCTTTTTAGAACAACACAAACTGGCCCTTCCTTAACAAATACCATCACCACCCTCCTCCACAATGGGGCTTGGGTTAGGTTATTATTTAGAGGTTTCTCATCCTTGCAGGACACTTGGTCCTGTCCAAAATGTTCGTGGAGACATTAGGTCCACACCAAAAGGCCCTTGATATTTGGTCTATTTGGTCCTGTCCAAAATGGCCATGGAGACATTGGGTCTATGTCAAAAGGTCCTTGATATTTGGTCCTGTCCAAAACCACTTGACATGGACCAAATATGCTCATGGACATTTTGGATGGGACCAAATGTCCAGGACCTTTTGGCGTGGACCAAATGTCTTATGGATCAAATGTCTTACGGACGTTTTGGACAGGACCAAATGTCTGCTAATCTTTCTCACAAATGATATTGTCATTATTCATACTTGCTAATGTGTGAATGACTGATCCAAACTCCCTCTGCATCTGTAGATAGCAGAGAACTAAAAGTCACTTTAGGTCCCACAAGTATGTGGGCGGTATGTAAAAGTTCTTACTAGGTAATGGCATTTTCATACATATCCCTAAACTTTTTTGAAGCCCATCTTCATTACACCGATGGCACTTCCTCCACCACTGTGTTGAACATAATGGAACCTTCCATAAAATAGTTCCCTCAGATAAGCTCAGCAGTTAGCTGCTTTGTGTACTTGCATCTGTAGCATCCAGATGTGCTGAGTTAACCTGTGTTTAGGTGTGCATCTTCCAGGGTGGGGCTTGGATGTGGGGAAATTTCACAACCAAGCTTTACTTTTGCATTAAAGTTCAATGAAATGCTTTTCGGTCCCTACATTTTAGATATCTCCCCTTCACACAGCAGCCACTGGGCGGGTTTCTTTAAGGCTATTTACTAGATTCACAAATCTCCATGTGATCAGAAAGCCAGTAAGTCTCAGATTTACCTGATGGCTTTGTGTCAGGAAGCTGTCAACCCCAGATGCCAGGAACACTGGATTTAGGATGCTTGTGATTCAGGGGTTTATACACATGCCTTTTGTGAAAGACTTCTATGTTGGAGTTTCATTGATTCATTAGGGACCTAAGTCTTCAAGGGCTGAGAGCTCTTGCCTGTTTGGAGTTTAGCTGACAAATTCTTGGTCGCCAGCTGTTTTCCACATGGATCTGGTCTCCATCACAGGTCAGCTCATTTATAACAGAGTGGTTGGGTGAGGAGCAATGGGTGGAAATGCCTGCAGATCTGTTATTGGCCATTTATAGCTTTAAGGTCCAGGAACCATGCCAGAAGGACATGTGGCCATCAGCCCAGTTACCTGAGAGCTAAAAGGGGCCCCTAGCTCTGGGGTTTCAGGGACACCCAGGTCTCCCATCACCTTAGGATTCTGTCCAGATTTCTTTTCAGTGCAAAAAGTTCATAATGTCACATCTATTTTCCTTACTGAAGGGGGTTGGAAAGAGAGAAGAAGTACGGAGACAGAAACGGAGGCAATTTAAAGGAATGGTTGAAGTTATTGACTGTTAAGAAAAGCGATCCAAAACTTAGAAATAAGAACAAAAAAATAACTGCCTATCCCTTCAGTGTCATAGTGGAGCAGTATCTAAGAAACTTACTTACGGGTCACCAGACTTAATGGGGGGTTAGAGCCCAGACTCTAAACTTAGCTGTTAACCCGTAGGAAACTGATAGGATGAAAATTATTTCTGTCTGATAGAGAAAGCAGTCCTGAAGATTATGGTTTGATTATCCTCTAAGTTATTAAGCATTTCTGTGTCTAACAATAATTGTACCCCCTCATTTTCCATAGTGCTTTTTCTTCATGTGTGTGTGTTTCTCATATTCTCCTTTTAACCAGCCTTGTCATCTCCTGATTCCCTCAGTAATAAATTAATTTGAACTTTGGCATAATTCTCTTATATGTATGTACTGAGTACATGACAAAGTTTTAATTTTGAAAATTATACTTTGAAAGGGCATTGGAACTAGACATATCTGGGTTCAAATTCTGGCTTCTCTTCTTATTAACCTGGAGGTCTCAGATGAACGGCAAAAATATCTCTAAGCCTCAATTCCTCCATCTGGAACACCTCCTCAAAGGGCTATACTGGGTATTAAATGAACTGATGTTTGTCAAGTGCTTCACACTCAGTAAAAGAGAGGCAAAGGGAAAGAAACGCCTCCCATTTCTCTTTTCCTTCCACATACCCCTAGATGGCTCTTCCCTGCGCCGAGTAGGGAGGAGAACCCAGTCTCTGCCGAGACTGCATTCTTGCCCCTTCTTCCTCAGAGTCACAGGCAGGAGGGACAAAGGCCGGGACATTTGAGCCGGCTGCCTCGTGGCCTTTGGAAAGAACCGTCTGTGTCATCCATCCACTCCTTTATTAGCACCAGCAGCCACTGAGGTTGTGGGATCCTGGAGGAAGTCCTTTGGAGCTTGACAAAGGACAGCAGCTGTGTCCACTGTTCCAGTGGCCCACGTGTTACTTGACCAACCCTTTTGAGGGGCTGCATCAGTCAGTCTGCCGGGACCAACTTGGAAGCAGCTGCCTGGCCTCCTCCAGGCAGCCAGGGCTGCAAAGTGGGTGGATGGCAACAAAGCCTTTGACACAATGCTAGCTGATGGGCATTGAGAACATCAACTCTCTTCCCCTTCTTTCCTCTGCGCTAGAAGGTGTCTAAGTGCAAAGGTAACATCTACCAAGGGTATGACTTGGGTCAATACAGCTTTATGAGCTCTGGAGGCAATGCCCACATCACACATGGAGGCTGGACCAGTCCTTCCTACAAAGACGTACAGCTTCTGGGCTGACCTAGACCCTTTGCTGAAATGCTGTCCCTGGCTAGGACTCCACGTTCAAGACCTTAACTGCCTGTCCTGTCTTCTGTCAAAGCCTATCTATCCTGTGTCCATTCTCTCTGCTTCTCCAACTAACAGCAGAGTGGACAAAGGCCCTCTGTAAGCAGTCCTGGCTTGCAGAAATGTATGCGTGTGTATTTGCACACTTGTGTGTGAGAACTCTAAGTGCTCTTCAAATTATAGCTAGGAATTTGAGATAGAGCTGAATAGAAACCCAGAGATGAGCTACGGAGCTCTAAATGTGCTCCTCTGTTCAGGGCTATCTGATGGAAAGATAAATAATGATACATCTCTACCTAAACACACACATCAAGAAAATTCATGATTCCTTTGAGTCACATTCTTGCATGAACAAGCTGCTACCTGCAAAGTGGTCTTGATTATTCCAGACTGTTCTAGACTAAGCAAATGTTGGCCCGCAAATGTCAATCCTTTATTCTACTTTGCAGGAAGGTAATGAGACATGTTCTAATAAGACATAATACGTAGGCTGTTGAAAGAGGTGTCTCCTTTTTCTTTGGAGGAGAGCCTAAATCATCTTACTGCCTTCCACAGGCAGTAAGTATCATCTGGCTAATTGTTTTTCTTTTTTTTTATCTCTCTCTCTCATTTCAAGCACTCAGAGACGGTGGGTCTCCATCTTTCCACCCACTATTCAAAGGGGCTGTTTCTGGCTGCCTTGTTAATTTGGCAGTATAATGACCTGACAAGACAATGGCCCTGGCCTGGTTCCATCCTGCCCAGGCCTTCACTGTCCAACTGCAGAGGCATCATTCACAGGTAGACTGTGAATGCATCCACTGGAGTTCGAGGTCATCTACACAGACTACTGTGTGAATGGTGCTGAGGTGGGCAATGTGGTAGTGCCAGGACACACCACGTGGAGGCCTAGCCTGGGGCCACTTTTATGGGCCTCCAGTTCTTTGTAGACTTTTCTCTCTAGGGGAGTCCAATGCCTTTGTTTAACACACACATGTGCGCACACACACACACAACCACCACCACCACCATCACCAACACCATCCTCCCCCTTTTTAAATGCTGTGCTTCAAGGCAAAGATGGGATTCCCCAGTGTTCCACAGCTTTGCCATGTTGCTTAAGAAGGAAAAAAGAAAAACTTTAGAAATAGAGAAACAAAAACAGAAATTTCTCTAGGAAACAGAGCCCGGCACTTATTCCTCCAGCATTCTGGTATGCCTCAGGACCAGGAAGTCTGCTTGGATTGGCCAGCTTGCAGGCCAGCGCCGACATGGGATTCTCACGGCTGTGTGCTCTATGCTTCTCTATGAACACAGCGAGAGACCGTTCAGCTGTCCAGGCAAGATGAATGCAAAAAAGATTACCCCACCAGAGTGTTGGATTCTTTGGAGGTATTTGTATGACAACTATGTTGCAAGTTTTCACATTTGGCACGGCTATAGGCGGTAGGGATGGCTAGCATTTTCGATATGTTGGAAACAGCATTGTTCCAAATGACATAGAGCTGTTCCAAAGTTCGAGCTTTGCTCATCTGCTGTGCATGCTGTGCTATTCTGTTTTGCTTGCACAAACCAGACTGCAACAAAATATTCCAGTTCATCACGTGTGTGGTTTTCCAGCACTTGTGGGCAAGAAAAAGAAAGCAAAGTAGGTAGGAGACGTAACACACGAGTTACAAACCACGTGTTGAAGAATATTTATTTAAAGGTTATTTCCTCCAGACCCTGCCCCTGCCCTTTCCGCCTCCCCTCAAAAACCTAAACTTTTAAATTTGTTACTTCTCAATTTTTAAGCATTTTAAGCCTATTTTCTCTCCAACTTATCAATCAGAATCTGAATCTTCATGTGCCCCAAAGACCCTCTTGATAGGTTTTCATGGAAGTGGAATCCTTCTAAGAAGCAGTAAAGGCAGGAGTATTGTCTTCTCCTTTTGCAGCTCTGTGGGGGGTGACTGCTGCTCCCCGGGATGGCTGGGGTGGAGGTGATAAGAATGAGATTCATAATTGGTCAAGTCTATATCTGAAGCAATCTTAGTTACAGGTCACCTACATCATGTGGTTAGTGCTAGTAATTATACCATGCCTGTGGTATTGCAGCTCTCAGGGTCTGCCAGCTTGAAACCAGGCTCTTTCTCTCAGGAGGATGAAGGTCCTTCACCAGCCTCCACACTGATTACTGTGTGTCTTCTGCCTGGATCCCACCCAGGAGACCCACTCAGCATCCAAGGTGACCCCATGCCCAGCCCCGGAAATGTGAGAGTCTGAACATCCTTGCTGATTTCTACTGCAGACCCCCACCTGTTCTCCCATCTTGACTTCCACTTACAGTGATTTCTGAGACCGACTTGAGGCTTTGTTTTGACCTGTGTTCTTGATCAGTCTCCCTGACACACTCCTGTGTGCTACTCATGACAGCAGTACTGATTACTGCATTTTTCATAGTCTATCATAGTTCCATGTGAAAGAAATAAAAAAAGTTCTATGTTTTAATATGCTAATGTGCTTTGTGTATTTCCAAGAAAAGGGTAGAGCAGGCAATTTTTCCAAACTAATTCCACCACGGATCCTCCCTTTTTGCCAAATACTTATTAACATCTTCTGTGATACAAGCATTCACTTTATCATGATTAGAGAAATGCTGACATTCATATTGCTTCTCCATTGTCCATCAACATAAAGAGGAAAGTCTCAAACCTCGGGGGACCTTCTTGTTCTCAATTCAACATTTCCAAAGTGTGTCCCTGCCTGAAATCACTTGCTCACAATTATTCTCTGCTAGCAGTCAATCACCATGTGAGAGGCTCACCACCTCTCTGAGACATTATTTCACCTACACCAAGCCTTCTTAATTCACTTTAGCATTCATTATTGGTCCTAGAAACAAGGAAGAACAATGGTATGGCTAAGAATTTGGGACACTTACTTGAAGGAGTCAAGGGCATCGCTGACTGCATTGGCAAAATTGATATCCGTTGGCACGTTTTTATATTCTAGGCAGTAAGTAGGTCTGACACCAAGAATCTCAACCTCACAGCCTAAGAAGGAAAAAGATGGTAAATGTTACTTTCCTCAATAGTCGAGGTAGAGCTATGAGCCTATTCCAGGAAGCAAGCACCATTAGTCAAAATTAAATTTTTGTTCCTTTTCATGAAATAAAAAGATTTATTGTTGATAGGTGGTGTATTTAACTGTAATTTTGTTTAATTGCAACAGAGGTTTTCAAATGTCGTTCCTATGCAACAGTGGTGTCCCATGATAGGGACTAGCAAAAAATGGTCAATGGTTGTCTTTTCCAATTTGAAACAACAAAACAGTTAATTAGTACCCAGAAATGTCTCAATTAAAACTTTTTTCCTATAGATTTTTGTAACTGCTAAGTCTTCTAGTGTATCTTTGGCTACTCTAGAATCAAGTATTAGGCAGTATCTGATCAATCTGGGAATAATAAAATAAATATTTCATTAGTCTCACTGGACTTAGAGGTACTGCACTGATTAGCAAGCCTAAAAATCACTGAGTTAAAGCAAGGGGTCTGAGCCAGGACCTTGACTCTCCCAAAATGAAGTAAAATGATGAAAGGCATTCAGATGTCAGGAACTCCTACGGCTTCAGCTTTTCTGCCCCAGACCCCTGGGCAAGTAGAAGTAGTTGCCCTGAGGAAGACACACAACCTTACTATCAGAATACAGGGCAGGAGAGGGATGAGCCAGTCTCAGTTGAAGTTAGTTGAGTATATTTATTGGGCAACTACTATGAATGAGTCACTATGTTCAGACATAGTGGAGACAAAAACGTGCCAGCCAAGGTCTGCATCCTGGAGCATCCCAGAGTTGAGTCTAGTGGGAGGAGTCATATGTGAAAACAGTGTAATATGTGAAGCCTAAAGTGAGGTGCATATTTACTGGGTGGTGTGGGAACTCAGATGAGGGGCATTTAATTCAGATATTATCTCCTCCTGGGAGCCTTCTTCAAATCCCCAGGTTGGGCTCAGTCTTATAGACTGCATTTAGCCAATGAGTCAGGGGATGGAGGTGGGGAAGAAAGGGACGTCCCAAGCAAAGAAAGCAGCAGAAGCAAAGGTTCAGAGACGAGAAACAATAAGGTGTGTGTGTAGAACTGTCAGACAAGGAGTGTCAGGAGACCAGACGGCCAGCTTTCCTGTAGCCCAGGGACAATGATTTCCAAGGTGGAAGTGAGTAAAAGTGGGACAAGTTGGGAGTGTGGGGAGGAAGGAGTGTTTCTGTCAGGAAACACATTAACCTCACTCCTGGATACATCTGCTACTTGGTTACAGCTGATTTACAAGAAGGTGGGGCAGTCTCCAGGAAGAATTCCTTCAACTGGCATATCATAGCAGGACCTTAGCACTCATGGGAGACTCTGTCTCTCTCTGCCTGATGTCTCAAGTTCAGCGAGAGCAAGGGCTGTCTAGGACAACAGAGAGAGACCTAGAAGGTGGGCAGCTGCCTTTCCAAGTCTTGTTTATTGAGTGGGATGAATAGGCCGGATGACCCAAGAGAAAATCCTACCCATGGGTTCTTGGAAAATATTCATTATCATAAGAAATGCCAGTGGGATTTTGACTGTAGCACTTTAGATACTTGTGTTTTATCTGTTAAGGGTTATTTGTGAAGGTTTATTGTTCTCTCAAAGCTGTTTATTCAACAACATGTGAAGGGTGTGCTTTGTATCCACTCTGTGTTCAGTGTCAGCAACCCAAAAGCAAATAAGACAGCACCGATCCTTCAAAACTTTTAACAACCTTATATAATGTGGCCAGGTGTCTACTTCTGGCACATCTGACATATGGGTATGTGAGTTTTTTTTTTTTAAAGGCCTGTTTAAACTTTAGAGAGAGGATTTATTTATTTATTTATTATTTTTTGTGTGTGTGTGAGGAAGATCAGCCCTGAGCTAACATCCGTGCTAATCCTCCTCATTTTGCTGAGGAAGACCGGCTCTGAGCTAACATCTATTGCCAATCGTCCTTCTCCTTTTTTTTCCCCCCAAAGTCCCAGTAGATAGTTGTATGTCATAGTTGCACATCCTTCTAGTTGCTGTATGTGGGACGCGGCCTCAGCATGGCCAGAGAAGTGATGCGTTGGTGCGCACCCGGGATCCGAACCCGGGCCGCCAGTAGCGCAGCGCTAGCACTTAACCGCTAAGCCATGGGGCCGGCCCTATGTGAGTTTTAAAGTACTGGAATTTTGACCATGGTTTTGCAGATAAAAGAAACTGCACACTTTTTTTGTGTTCGCACATTAATATCAAACCATGAGTGTTTTTTGTATAATAAACAATAATTATGTTTGTATATATTACCAATCATATGTTCCCCTAAATATTTATTGGATTAAAATGAGTCTGGACTTAACGCTGGCATAGTAATATAGTTTACCTGAGAAATTTTCCCTTGCCTTAGGTTAAAGTAGGATGTAACTGATTTTTTATGGATTAATTATAGGTAAAATTCTATAATAAAGGTAGAGACAATATGTGGCAAAGTAGATCTGTTGTTACACTGTTGTGTAATTTTTTATTTTCAAAAATTACAGTGAATTTTAACTTAATCAAGAACCACGGTAGCATCCTACCAAAGGCTATCGGTAGGACAGGAGAATTGAGAGAAATTCCCCCAAAGTACACAGATCCTTCACTAAGTGCAAGGCAACAGCTCATCAAAGGCTAGGGACAGAACATCAGAATGGAGAGTGATCTTCCAAATTGCAGAAAGTTGGGGACAATGCTGGAGAGAAAAAGAACTCCCCAGTGATCCCAAAAGTTGGCAGCATAAACTTTCTATGAAAAGAATAGAGAGTTCTCCACTGGACAAATTCCAAGACCTGCTAAAGGGATAATCCTTATCTTCCCCCATGACCTTTTGAAGTTAGCAAAGTAAATTAAACTAAAGCTTCAAAAAAAGCCCAGAACCAACTTGACTACAGATTAGATTGACTCAGCCTCCACCCTAGAGGCCTGACATAGGAAGGGGCATGAACTTTTCTGGGGGAAAATAATATGTGTTTTACACTCTGTAGTTCTTTTTCACACAATGTCCAGCATATAAAAAAAAATTATAAGATAACGTTAAGAAGCAGTGAAACGTGCACCATAATTAAGAAAAAAATAGTCAATAGAAACAGATACACAGATAACACAAATGTTGGCCAGAAAGGTAAACACAAAAGAATTTCTTGAAAAAATTATTGACTATTTAAAGCAAAATTAATAATAATATACTATGGGGTTTACAACACATGTTTAAACCAAATAGATGACAAGAACATAAAGAGTATATATGTGGACAAATTAAAAACACTAACTTCATTTGTGAAGCAATATAATATTATTTTAAGGTAGAATATGAATAAGTTGAGGATGCGTGTTGGTATGTCTAGAGTAACTATTAGGAAAAAAACAAAATAAAATCTGAAATCAACAGAGAAGATATAATAAAATTCCGAAAGTACTCAATTAATGGAAAAGAGACAGGAAAGGGGCAACAGAGGAATAAAAACAGTTAAGACAAATAAAAAAATAGTACCAAGATGGTAAGCTTTATCCCAACCATATCAATAATTACATCAAATGAAAATGAAGTAAACACTTTATTTAAAAGGCAGAGATAGTCAGACAGACTGGATAAAATTTAAGACCCAAATATATGCTGTCTATAAGAGAAATTTTTAAAAAATATAAATACACTCGTTAAAAAGAAAGGGGTTGAAAAAAGGTTATACCATGCAACAATAAGTACAAGCAAGTTGATATGGTTATATATCAAAGTGGATTTCTATAAAATATCAAATGATATTTTGAACTGAGCAACCGGAACTGTTTGTAATTTTCTGGTGGGACAGTAAAATGATATGGCCACTTTGTAAAATTGTTCAACAGTTTCCTATAAAGTCAAATATATATCTACCCTGTGAACCAGCAATTTTACCTCTAGGTATTTACACAAAAGAAATGAAAACATATGTCCACAAAAAGACTTGTTTAAGAGTGTTCATAGTAGCCTTAGTTATAATAGCTCCAAAATGGAAATAATCCAAGTATCCGTAAATAGAAGAGTGGAAAAACAATTTTTGAAATATTTATGCTACGAAATACTACTCAACTGTGAAAAAGAATAAACTACTGATACGTGTCACATGAAGAGTGTATCTCAAAAACATTATATTGAACAAAAGACGGCAGACACAAAAGAGTATGTATGGTATGATTCTATTTACGTGAAAACTGGGAATGTAAAACTAATCTATGACAATAGAAATCAGAAAGCTTTTGCCTCTGGGGATGGGGAGTGGTTGACTGGAAAGAGGAAAGACTATGGAAAAATTCTGTACCTTGATTTGGGTGGTAGTTACACAGGTGAATGCAACTTCGAAAATGCTTTGGGGGAGAGTGCCAAGGAAGCAAGGAAAAGCGTTTTCATGTTGTTGGAGGGAAAGGATGGTTGACATATAATGCTTCATTCTAGACATTGATTTAAAAGATTGGAATATACAGAAGAAAGTTGTGTGCGTGACTTCCAAATCACTAAAGGAATAAAAAATAAACATAAAAAATTAATCAAATATCAAAGTACATGAAAAATGGAAAAAAAAATAAATATCCACGAAGCACTAATACCAAAAGCATAATAAAAGAGAAAAACAACTAAAATGATGCAGAAAAGTTAGATATAAAAGAACAAACCAAAAACCCCCCCAAAAGAAAACCAAAAAATCCAGTATGTCGGTAGTATTAAAGTAGATTATGGTCTCAAAAGCCTGAAACAGCTACAAATCCACATTAATAGTTAAGAATGTGTATGACTGTTTATATATTATAAATATACACAACACACACACACAAAGAAGTCTTGAAAATATAAAGTGGAAAATTACAATCTTGGTGGAAGATTTTAATGACAGCTCAATACATAAAAAATAAACAATATATAAGATGTATCTATATAAAGACATTAGAGGATTTGAATGTTAGTACCAATAAGCTAGATTCAATAGGTACTGAAAATTTTATCTTATTATTTTTAGAATGTTCACTATTTTCAAACATAACAGTTGGAAAAACTGATCATATTTTGGTCCACAAAGAAAATCTCAATAGCTTCCAAAAAGCAGAGATTTTATAGGCCACAAAATATATTATCTGACCACAGGTAATAAAATTAGGAATTAATCATAACAGTTAAGTAAAAATAAATCCAATGCCTTAAAAAGGAAAACCTTTATGTAACTTGAAGTAAAAAAGAAATGAAAATGCCACGGACAGGCTAGTTATTAACCACAGTGAAAATTTTATATTTCAAAATTTCATGGGATGCATTTTCTTTTAGATCAGAAGCAAATCAGGAACGTTGCCATCACCACTGTAATTTATTACTGTTATAGAGCTTCTGTTATCAAGGCAATGAATAAGAAATAGAAATAAAAAATGAGTGCTGGAAATCAGGAGGCACACGAGAGTTCCTCTATGGGGACGTTTTAAAAACTTTGTCTGTTACTCGTGGCAAAATACTCACATTGCTTCATGACATAGAACACAAACACACACACTCACAGTGGAAACAAAAGTTTCACCAAACTATGAGCAGTGCCAGCTAATACTTTCCATTCCATTCCACTCCACTCCACTCCATTCCATGTGTGTGCTTTTGTTTTTTAAATACTGATTAGCAATCCATACATTGATTTCACTGTCACATCACGGATCAAGACATGTGTTTGAGAAACACCAATATGAGGCACAAATCTGGGTATGGATTCCTGAGTCGCTGTCATCCATTGAGAATAAGCTTGTTAGGCAATATTCATACAATTGTTTTTTGTGTGTGTGTGAGGAAGATCAGCCCTGAGCTAACATCTGATGCCAATCCTCCTCTTTTTGCTGAGGAAGACTGGCTCTGGGCTAAGATCCGTGCCCATCTTCCTCTACTTTATATGGGACACCGCCACAGCATGGCTTGACAAGCGGTGTGTCGGTGTGCTCTCAGGATCCGAACCTGGGAATTCCCGGCCCTGAAAGCGGAGCCTGCGCACTTAACCGCTGTGCCACGGGGCGGACCCCCATACAATTTTTATAGTATATATGCTTTACCTAGCAAACCACTTAAAGGAACATATTCTAAGAAAATAAAGTTGTATATACAAGCATCTTTATTTCAGTGTTATTTATAATATAAAATTAAGAAGCAATTTAAACGTTTGGTGATAGAGGTATGGCGAAATTATGGTACATCCACATAATGAAATCCTATGCAAGCATTAAAATCATTACGTTATTTGTATTTACTGGCATAATATTTTAGATGAAAGAAGGCTAATAAATAGTATGTAAAGGATGATTTCATTTTTTTTTTTTTTTTGTGAGGAAGTTCAGCCCTGAGCTAATGTCTGCCAATCCTCCTCTATTTGCTGAGGAAGATTGGCCCTGGGCTAACATCCATGCCCATCTTCCTCCACTTTATATGGGATGCCGCCACAGCATGGCTTGCCAAGCGGTGCGTCGGTGGGTGCCCGGGATCCGGGCCGGCGAACTCCAGGCTGCCGCAGCAGAGCGCGCACACTTAACCGCTTGTGCCACTGGGCCGGCCCCTGTCTTTGCTATTCTTTTTTTTTTTTTTTTTTTTTTTTTTTGATGTTTTAATGGTTTCTAACATTGTGAAATTTTGGGTTGTACATTTTTGTTTGTCCATCACCCCATATATGACTCCCTTCACCCCTTGTGCCCACCCCCACCCCCACTGCCCGGGTAACCACAGTCCAGTTTTCTCTGTCCATGTGTTGGTTTATATTCCACATATGAGTGAGATCATACAGTGTTTGTCTTTCTCTTTCTGGCTTATTTCACTTAACATAATATGCTCCAGGCCCATCCATGTTGTTGCAAATGGGACGATTTTGTCTTTTTTTATGGCTGAGTAGTATTCCATTGTATATATATACCACATTTTCTTAATCCAATCGTCAGTCGAGGGACACTTAGGTTGCTTCCACTTCTTGGCTATGGTGAATAATGCTGCAATGAACATAGGGGTGCATAAGCCTCTTTGGATTGTTGATTTCAGGTGCGTTGGATAGATTCCCAGTAGTGGGATGGCTGGATCATAGGGCATCTCTATTTTTAATTCTTTGAGGAATCTCCATACCGTTTTCCATAGAGGCTGCACCAATTTGCATTCCCACCAGCTGTGTATGAGGGTTCCTGTTTCTCCACATCCTCTCCAACATTTGTTGTTTTTTGTCTTGGTGATTATAGCCATTCTAACGGGCGTGAGGTGGTATCTTAGCGTTGTTTTGATTTGCATTTCCCTGATGATTAGTGATGTTGAGCATCTTTTCATGTGCCTATTGGCCATCTGTATATCTTCCTTGGAGAAGTGTCTGTTCATTTCCTCTGCCCATTTTTTGATCGGGTTGTTTGTTTTTTTGTTGTTCAATTGTGTGAGTTCTTTATATATTATGGAGATCAACCCCTTGTCAGATGTATGTTTTGCAAATATTCTCTCCCAGCTGGTTGGTTGTTTGTTCATCTTGATTCTGGTTTCATTTGTCTTATAAAAGCTCTTTAATCTGATAAAGTCCCACTTGTTTATTTTTTCTTTAGTTTCCCTAGTCTGGGTAGGCATGTCATCCGAAAAGATTCCTTTAAAACCAATGTCAAATAGTGTGTTGCCTATATTTTCTTCTATGAGTTTTATAGTTTCAGGTCTCACCTTCAGGTCTTTGATCCATTTTGAGTTAATTTTTGTGAATGGCGATAGCACATGGTCCACTTTCATTCTTTTGCATGTGGCTGTCCAGTTTTCCCAACACCATTTATTGAAGAGACTTTCCTTTCTCCATTGCATGTTCTTAGCACCTTTGTCGAAAATTAGCTGTCCGTATATGTGTGGTTTTATTTCTGGGCTTTCAATTCTGTTCCATTGATCTGTGTGTCTGTTTTTGTACCAGTACCATGATGTTTTGATTACTATTGCTTTGTAGTATGTTTTGAAGTCAGAAATTGTGATGCCTCCTGCTTTGTTCTTTTTCTTTAGGACTTCTTTAGCTATTCGGGGTCTTTTGTTGCCCCATATAAATTTTAGGATTCTTTTTTCTATTTCTGTGAAGAATGTCATTGGGATTCTGATTGGGATTGCATTGAATCTGTAGATTGCTTTAGGTAATATAGACATTTTAACTATGTTTATTCTTCCAATCCACGTGCATGGGATATCTTTCCATTTCTTTATGTCATCGTGGATTTCCCTCAATAACGTCTTGTAGTTCTCATTGTATAGGTCCTTCACCTCCTTGATAAGATTTATTCCTAGGTATTTTATTCTTTTTGATGCAATTGTAAATGGTATTATCTTTTTGAGCTCTCTTCCTGTTAGTTCATTATTAGCATATAGAAATGCAACTGATTTTTGTAGATTGATTTTGTACCCTGCAACTTTGCTGTAGTTGTTGATTGTTTCTAACAGTTTTCCAACAGATTCTTTAGGGTTTTCTATATATACAATCATGTCATCTGCAAATAGTGAGAGTTTCACTTCTTCGTTACCTATTTGGATTCCTTTTATTCCTTTTTCTTGCCTAATTGCTCTGGCCAAAACCTCCAGTACTATGTTGAACAGGAGTGGTGAGAGTGGGCAGCCCTGCCTCGTTCCTGTTCTCAGAGGAATGGCTTTCAGTCTTTCCCCGTTGAGTATGATGTTAGCCGTGGGTTTGTCATATATGGCCTTTATTATGTTGAGGTACTTTCCTTCTATTCCCATTTTATTGAGAGTTTTTATCATAAATGGATGTTGTATCTTGTCAAATGCCTTCTCTGCGTCTATTGAGACGATCATGTGGTTTTTATTCTTTGTTTTGTTGATGTGATGTATCACGTTGATTGATTTGCGGATGTTGAACCATCCCTGCGTCTCTGGTATAAATCCCACTTGATCATGGTGTATGATCTTTTTAATATATTGTTGTATTCGGTTTGCCAATATTTTGTTGAGGATTTTTGCATCAATGTTCATCAGCGATATTGGCCTGTAATTTTCTTTCTTTGTATTGTCTTTGTCTGGTTTTGGTATCAGGGTGATGTTGGCCTCATAGAATGATTCAGGAAGTGTTCCATCTTCCTCTATTTTTTGGAATAGTTTGAGGAGGATGGGTATTAAATCTTCTTTGAATGTTTGGTAAAATTCACTGGAGAAGCCATCTGGTCCTGGACTTTTATTTTTTGGGAGGTTTTTGATTACTATTTCAATCTCTTTACTTGTTATTGGTCTATTCAGATTCTCCATTTCTTCTTGGTTCAATTTTGGGAGGTTGTATAAGTCTAAGAATTTATCCATTTCTTCTAGATTGTCCAATTTGTTGGCATATAATTTCTCATAGTATTCTCTTATAATCCTCTGTATTTCCATGGTATCCGTTGTAATTTCTCCTCTTTCATTTCTAATTTTATTTACTTGAGCCTTTTCTCTTTTTTTCTTAGTAAGCCTGGCTAAGGGTTTGTCTATTTTGTTTATCTTCTCGAAGAACCAACTCTTTGTTTCATTAATCCTTTCTACTGTTTTTTTGGTCTCAATATCATTTATTTCTGCTCTGATTTTTATTATTTCTCTCCTTCTGCTGGCTTTGGGCTTTGTTTGTTCTTCTTTTTCTAGTTCTGTTAGGTGTAATTTAAGGTTGCCTATTAGGGCTTTTTCTTGTTTGTTAAGGTGGGCTTGTATCGCTATGAGTTTCCCTCTCAGGACCGCTTTTGCTGCATCCCATATGGTTTGATATGGCATGTTATCATTTTCGTTTGTTTCCAGATAGTTTTTGATTTCTCCTTTAATTTCATCAATGATCCATTGGTTGTTCAGTAGCATGTTGTTTAATCTCCACATTTTTGTCACTTTCCCAGTTTTTTTTTCCTGGTTCATTTCCGGTTTCATAGCCTTATGGTCTGAAAAGATGCTTGTTATGATTTCAATCTTCTTAAATTTATTGAGGCTTGCTTTGTTTGCCAACATATGGTCTATCCTAGAGAATGTTCCATGCGCGCTTGAGAAGAATGTGTAGTCAGCTGTTTTTGGGTGGAGTACTCTGTATATGTCTACTAGGTCCATCTCGTCCAGTTTTTCATTTAAGTTTAATATTTCTTTATTAACTTTTTGTCTGGATGATCTATCCATTGCTGTAAGTGGGGTGTTAAGATCCCCTACTATTATTGTGTTGTTGTTGATTTCTCCTTTTAGGTTTGTTAATAGTTGTTTTATGTACATTGGTGCTCCTATGTTGGGTGCATATATATTTATAAGTGATATGTCTTCTTGATGGAGTGTCCCTTTTATCATTATATATTTCCCTTCTTTGTCTTTCTTAACCTGTTTTATCTTGAAGTCTACTTTGTCTGATATGAGTATGGCAACACCTGCTTTCTTTTGTTTGCCATTAGCTTGGAGTATTGTCTTCCATCCTTTCACTCTGAGCCTGTGCTTGTCTTTAGTGCTAAGATGTGTTTCCTGAAGGCAGCATATTGTTGGGTCTTGCTTTTTAATCCATCCTGCCACTCTGTATCTTTTGATTGGAGAGTTCAATCCATTTACATTTAGGGTAATTATTGAAATATGAGGGCTGAATGTTGCTGTTTTGTCACTTATTTTCTGGTTCTTTTGCATTTCCTTTGTTTCTTGTCCCATTTGTTTTGGACTGCCAATTCAGTTTGGTTGTTCTGTCTTATGATTCTTCTAGTTTTCTCTTTGTTTATCATATGTGGTTTTAATTTGATTATTTGTTTAGTGGTTACCTTGAGGTTTGGGCGAAAAATCTTCTGTATGAGATAGTCCATTATCTGATAGCCTCCTATTTCCTTATACTAAGTCAATTCAGTCACTTTCCTCTTCCCCTTCTAAGTTGCTCTTGTTATACCTTATTCTATCTTGTGTTGTGGCTGTGTGTTTACAGTGATGAGGTTAAATTTATTTTCGGTGAATTTCTTCCTTTGATCTTTGAGTTTAGTATTTAAGTGGTTGCTAACCTATTCCGGTAAAGATCTACTATTTCTCTGATTTTGTCTACCTACTTTTCTCCTTACTCCAAGCTTTGTGTTCCCTTTCTCTTCTTTTTTTCAGGCCTGAGGGCCTTCTTGAGTATTTCTTGTAGTGGGGGTCTCGTGGCCATGAACTCCCTTAGCTTTTCTTTATCTGGGAGAGTTACTATTTCTCCATCATATTTGAAGGATATTTTTGCTGGATAGAGTATTCTTGGCTGAAAGTTTTTGTCTTTTAGTATTTTGAATATATCATTCCAGTCTCTTCTAGCCTGAAAAGTTTCTGTTGAGAAATCCGCTGAGAGCCTGATGGGAGTTCCTTTGTACGTTATTTTTTGTTTTTGTCTAGCTGCCCTTAATATTGTTTCTTTGTCGTTGACCCTGGCTAGCCTTACCACTAGGTGTCGTGGTGAAGGCCTTTGTCTGTTAACATATATAGGCGTCCTGTTGGCTTCGCTTACTGGTATTTCCTGCTCCTTCCCCAGATTTGGGAAATTTTCAGCTATTATTTCCTTGAATAGGCTCTCTGTTCCTCTTTCCCTCTCCTCTCCCTCAGGAATACCTATAATTCTTATGTTACATTTTCTAATAGAGTCAGATATTTCTCGGAGTCTTTCTTCATTTCTTTTTAGTCTTAGTTCTCTCTCTTCTTCCATCTGGAGTATATCTGTATTCCTATCCTCTAAAGTACTAATTCTTTCCTCCATATTGTCAGCTCTGTTCTTTAAAGATTCCAGATTCTCCTTTATCTCCTCCATTGTGTTCTTCATCTCCATCAGCACTGATAGGTTTTTCTTTATGATTTCAATCTCTTTTGTGAAGAAACTCCTAATCTCATTTAATTGTTTGTCTGTGTTGTCTCGTATTTCGTTGAGTGTTTTTATGATAGCTATTTTGAAATCTCTGTCATTTAGTTTATGGATTTCTGTGTCTTCGGGGTTGATTTCCGGGTGCTTGTCATTTTGTTTCTGGTCTGGTGATTTCATATATTTTTGCATTGTGGTTCCTGTGTTGGTTTTGATTTTCCTCATCCTGGAAGTCTCTGGTTGCAATTTCCACCTGCCGCCACTGTCTGGTGGTAAAGGGCTGTGTAGTCTAAGCCCCCTGCGCTCTGCCCCAGTTTTTCTGCTGCGATCCGCAGTTTTGTTTTGTTTTTTTTTTTTTCCCCACTGCGATCCACGGGTCCAGTCCAGTTTGTTCAGGTCTGCCTCGGATCGCTAGGTCTGGTCGAGCTGCAGACTCCGGGTTGCGGGGAGGGGGGAGCTCTCTCTTTTGCCCTCTGGGTCCCTGACGTGGGAGGCTTCTCGTTTGCCCCTCTTTATCCGCTCTCTGGGGTGCTCAGATGTTGATGGTAGCCCTGTGGCTCCTCTGAGCCCTCTGTGCGGGAGGTTCCCACTGGCTGAGAGAGCCCGAAGAGCTACAGTTTCCCGCCGAGGGCCGCCCCTCCCCCCTCTCTGGGAGCCACGCGGACCGGGATCGCTGATCTGATGGGGAGGGAGCGGAGTTCTCCTTACCTCTCCCCACTTCCTCCGGGGGCCCAGCACGTTCCGCTCTCAGATGTGCGGCAGTGTGGATCCCTCCGCTCTAGGTTTTCACTGTCTGGGATTCCGTTGTTGGTCTGTGGCTGTTGCTTTTGTTGTATCTTGTGGGGGAAGAATTCACGGGAAAGCTCACTCCGCCATGATGCTGAGGTCACTTCTGTCTTTGCTATTCTTAATTCTGCATTTCCATATAAATTTTAGAACCAACTTGTCAATTCACAGACACACACAGTTGGAATTTTGATTGAGATTACATTGAATCTATAGATGAAATTTGGGACAATTGATAAAACATTAAGGCTTTTAATCCATAAGTATAATATATTCTTCAATTTTTTGTTTTTTTAATGTTTATCTAGATGATTTTATATGTAAAGTTCTTGAGCCATTTTTGGTTAGATTTATTCCTACATCTTTTATGTTTTTGATTCTATTGTAGATGGTATTGGTTTTTAAATTTTATTTTCTATTTTTTTGTTTCTAGTATATATAAATACAATAATTTTTTGATATATCAAAAGACTTACTAATTCTAAAAGTAAATTCGTTTGGATTTTTTGCAGAAACAGGCATCTGTGAATAATGACATTTTTTTCTTTTCAATTGTTTTATTTTTATTCCTGCCCTCCCTGCCACATCCCCCACTGCACAGGACCTCTGGTACAAGACTGAACAGAAGCCATGGTAGGCAGCATCCTTATCTGACTCCTGAACACATTTCACCACCAACTGGGATGTTTGCTCTAGGTTTTTTGGTAGATATTCTTAATCAGATTAAAGATGTAGTTTACTAGTTACCCAAGTTTTTTCTAATAAATTCTAGTTTAGTTTACTTGGAGTTTTTGTTATGAATGTTGTTGAATTTTATCTAATACATTTTATATCTCTACTGAGATGATCAAAATGATTTTTTATCTTTATTTTGCTGCTGTTGTGAATTATATTGATTGATTTTTAAATATTAACCCTATCTTTTATTCCTGAAATAAACTCAGTTTGGTTGGCATATATTATTCGATTTATGTATTGATAGATTCAGTTTGTAAATATTTTATTTAGAATTTTTATATCTATGCTCATGAAAAAGGCTGTCCTGTAATTTGATGTTCCTTTAATATCCTTGACTTTCCTTTAATACCCTTGCCACATTTTAGTAGCCGGCTTATGCTGACTTCATTATGGAAGTGATTTATCTTTACACACTCTGTGAAAGAATTTGTCTAAGATTGGTGTTACTTTCTCCTTTAAATGTTTGAAAACTTCACTAGTGGAGGCATCCAATACTGAGGAATTCTGTTAAGGAAGGTTTTTAAAGATGTAATTTAAAAATAGATATAGACGCATTCCAATTTTCTGTTTCTTTTTGTCAGTTTTGGTAATTTTTCCCCAGAAATTTGCCTATTTCATCTACATTTTCAAACACATTAGTATAAAATTTTTCATAATACTATTTTACTGACTTCTTAATGTCCATAGGTTCTATGTTGATGCCCTCTTGTGCATTTTATTATTGGTTATTTGTGTCTTCTCTGTTTATTTCTTGATAAGCCTTGTCAAGGTTTCATCCATTTTATTAGCTTTTTTCTAAGAACAAATGTGGCTTTTTCAATTCTCTCTTATATGTTTGGCTTCTATTTCATCCATTTCTGTTCTTATTTTTATTATTTCCTTTTTTCTATTTTGGTGCAATTTAATTTGCTTTGAGATTTGTTTTTTGAATAAAATTATTTTAATAAAATTAAAATAATAAAAATATAATATTTATTTAATAAAATTATTACTATTATTCATTTACTTTTACCCTCATATTTACCCTTTCTGTGGCTCTTCACTCCTTCCTCCATCTCTGTGCTTCTATCTGTGACCATTTTCCTTCTGCCTGAAGGATTTAGTATTTCCTTTATTCTAAACCTGCTGGCAATAAGTTCAGTTTTCTGTCTCTAGAAAAAGTCATTATTTTGCCTTTGTTTTTGCAGGATGTTTTAACTGAATACAGAATTTTGGGGTTGATAATTATTTTCTTTTCTCGCTTTGAGTATAACATTCTATTGTCTTTCTGGATTCCAATATTTCTGTTGGAAAGTTAGCTGTCAATCTTATTACTGATTTGAATAATTTTCTCTGGCTGCTTTTAAGATTTTTTCATTGTCTGTGGGTTTCAGCAGTTCTGAAATTCATGACGTTCTTTCCTGCGTTTCATAGTATGTCTCAAATCTATGATTTGATATCTCTTGTCTGTTTTGAAAAGTTCTCAATCATTATCTCTCAAGTATTATTTGTGTCTCCTTCTCTCTCTCCAATCCTTCTGTGACGTTTTCACCATGTCCCATATGTCTCTTACATTACTTTACGCATTTTTCATCCTTTTGCCTCATCACATTTAAGCTGGATAGCTGTCTTCAGTTCTAGAATTCACTTTTTTAAAAAGATTCTAGTTTATTAGTGCAAGTCTCCATTTCTCATTTAGTTCTTTTATCATAGCTCTCTTAAAGTCCATGTCTAATATCCAGATCATCAATGGGTTTGAGTCTATTTTTTTTTTTCTCTTGATTTTTCAGTTAAGACTTGTCTGTTTATTTCTCTTGATTTTTCAGTCAGGGCTTGTTTTTCCTATATTCTGGTTATTTTTTTTAATTGAATACTGCATATCATATATGGAAAATTGTAGCTATCATTTGACACTCCATATGTTGTTCTCCTCTTCTAGAGAGCATATGCTTTTGCTTATGATGGGCACCCAGTCTATGGGCAGACCATCTTAACCCAGAGTGGATTTAGTCAGGGATTAAGATGATTCAAAGCTCAGCTTTGTCTTTATGAAGGCTTTAGTCCTCAAGAAGGTTTCACCTCGTATCTATTTCTTGGTCATTCTAACTCCTAGGGTGTTAGCCTTTATTCTTCCCAACTGAAGATCTGGGGTGTTTAATAGATCTCTTTCCCTTGGTGGGACATGAACTCCAATTTTTGTAATTTCCCTATCCTGTGGTTTTGTCAAAAGCTCAGTTCAGTTTCTTAGCCTCTCAACTACTGTTTTTGAGATCAGTATATGAATGCAGGGGAGACATGGACCCAGTGCCAGACACAGCTCATTCTCTATGTCTTGGTGTGTCTCTGAGCCATCACACACGTGAACGCATACACACAGTCCAGCAGCTTTTCTAGTTGTTGCTGAAGAGAAGAGTTGTTTCAAAACAACTTAGCTTGTCCTTGTACCAAGTGGAATGCCAAATTTCAATAAATAATTTTTAAACATAAAAAATTACATTTTATTAGAAATGTATCTCATAATGAAAGGAATAAGGAGGCTTTTAAATATCAGTTCACATATCGATGGATGAATACGACTGATCTCAGAATGAGACAAATTCAGAATCCTTTCTATTTTTATTTGTTAAATCTAAGTGCTGAGAAAGTTGTTCACATAAATAAGTAGATGGAAATAGAAGTAGTTTTGTTGTACCAATGTCATTTAATTCTTTGAACGGCTTCTTTGAATGCAACATTCACAAAGCGATCTATCATCATAAATTTTTAACTAATGTTTCAGCTGACAACTCAATTAAGTTCTTCTTAAATAATTTAAAAGCCAGCATTGGAAACTACTTGATTTTTTAAAAAGTTTTATTATTTTGTCACTAGACGCATTCCCTTTCTCGACACCTATACCAGTATGTTGAACTGTTCCTTTGATTGATCCCTAGAGTCTTTACATACTGGGGCAATGCACCTCAGTAAGGGTCTTGATGGCTGAGGGGTATTCCTTTCTTATGTAAAGTAGGAGAAGGGTATGTTTCTAGTCAGGACAATTTTTGCAATATATATGAAAGTTGAGATCTTAAAATTGATTCCCTTAAAATTAATCTTGCTCTTGGAAATCCTTGGGAACCCAGTTTGAAGACCCCTGAACTAGGACATGAGGCAGTAGTAGCTCTACTCTAAGGGAACTGTGATGTGCAGAATACAGCTGGGCATAAGGTGGTGTGGGGAGTTGGAGGTAAGATATGGCTGATAGTTGTATAATTCGTTCTCCTCAGGGCTATTCCACAGCTGACGCTCTGTAAGCAGAGCAGACAGGAAAAACCTTCACAGCAGAGCAAATGGGGTATGATCATTTACTATCCATTTAGATAATCAGAGAGCCAGATGATGGGGTGAGAAGATCATGTCTCAACCTGTCAGAGATGCCCTGAATGCAAGTCCTGCAGACACGGTTAATTTGAATAGAAGCTACACACCTCCATGTGCCCCTGAGAAGGGATTAGACCAGCATTGAAGTGGACAGAACCTTGGGCAAGTGTAATCCTTCTGCTCAGTCTGTCCAGAACAGATGACAGGTGATATCTCAAAGGCAGAAACATTCACCTTACCTCTAGTCTTAAAATCCAGAATGAATAGATGACTGGCAGAGGAAACAGCCAACAAGAAATGACAACTACAATGCCATGGAATATGGAATTAGGGAAATTGGTCGTTTTAGAGAGAGCAAGGCTAACTGTTCCTGGGTGAATGAGTGTGGGTGCCTTGTTTAGTCTTCTTTAGTCTTTATCTGATGTGCAGCAGACTGGAGGGGGTGTGTTGTGTGGATCCCACAAGGTAGTCCTCCAATCTGGAGTCTGTGGGTCCCTTTCTGGAACCCCCCAGACTCAATCTGTGAACGTGAGCGCGTTGCTCAACCTCTTGGGCTGTGCCTCCAGGCCCTGTTCATGGCTCACGGGCAGCAGGGACTCTGGTCCACTGCGGTTGTTGCAGGTCACGCCCCTGAGACTGAGGAAAGCAGGGATTTCTGAATCTCTGCCCAGGGATCTGTAGGGAAACAAAGGCAATGTCAGGATCTTGCTCCAGAGTTTCAAAGATCAACCAGGAACTTTGGAGTAAGATTTTGGTTTCATAAACACTTTGAGGGCGTGTTTTGGCTTTACTCCATCTTGTTTCCTCATCGTTCCCAGGGAACTTTGAGGGAATTGCTCTTCATCAGGGTTCATTTGTTTAGGACCTCATCTTATCTCTGTCTAAGTCCGCCTTCCTGCTGGATAGTCCCACCTCAGGCTGGGTGAGCAGCCTCTCCTACAACCTAACAAATAGATCCTGAGCAGAAAACACAGAGTTAGAGGAAACTTACAGGATAACCAAAGATGGCCACCACCAAGCCCAGCCACTTTTGTGCAAAAAAAAAAAAAACTTTTAAAGGTATTTCTTCTTCAAAACACTTAACTTCCATCCATCAGAAAATCATTTCAATATGCAGGTGTACTTCGGAGAAACTGAGAGTTCTGTTCCGGACCATCACAATAAAGCAAGTCACATGAATTTTTTGGTTTCCCAGTGCATATAAAAGTTATGTTTACACTATACTGTAGTCTATTAAGTGTGCAATAGCATTATGTCTAAAAAAACAATGTGCACACCTTATTTAAAAAATACATTATTGCTAGAAAATGCTAACCATCATCTGAGCCTTCAGTGAGTCGTAATCTTTTTGCTGGTGGAGTGTCTTGCCTTCAATTTGTAAAAACCTCAATACCTTTGAAGTGCAATAAAACGAGGTATGCCTGTACCCATTTTGTCACAATAACATTTGACTGCCACTGGCCAAAAAGTTGTCAAAACAAATATGCAAATCTATAACATCTACAATGGGAACGATGCCCCCATGGATATGGCATCCTTGAGCAATTAATAGATTTCACGGCCCTTCACGGCAGCCTTACATCAAACCCCTTTATTTTACAGCTAAGAAGACAAAGGCCTCAGATGAGAGAAGTGATTGTCCCAAGATCTCCCTGCCAGCTGGTAATCAGCATTCCTGGCCCTGGGACTTTTCCACCATGCACACTATTTTCCTGAATGATCCTTGCTTCCTGGCAACCCTCTCCAAGGACCACCAAGTTGAGCCCATAGAAATCACATTTCTCCAAACTTCCTAGAGCACAGATATCACCTTCCAAGCGCAGCCCTGCTTGCCAACTTTGACACATCTTGTAACAATAACTCCTCTGAGCTGCATTTTACATGATATGAGGCAGGTGTACAACTGTGGAATACATGTCTCAAGAGAGCTTATTAAAACGGCTAAGCCAATTAACTCTCTTAGCAACATGTAACCTTTCCCAGGAAAATACATCTGAGGCCCAGGAGCTTGTGGGAACAAGCCCTTGGGGGAAAGTGTGGCCTTTGATCTCAGAGATCCTCTCCCCAGGGTCAGCCTGGCCCCCGGGTCCAGGAGACCTCTGACGGCGGCTCTCTTCTGATGTAGGGAGAGGGCAGTGGGCTGGCCCAAGCATAGGACACCACTGCAGACTGGCCCTGTGTGCAGGGGCAGAGAGCAAGGCCGGGAGACAAAGGAGATGAGAAGCAACTCATCCATTAGAGCGGGTTACGAAAACGCAATTGATGATGACTCACTGGGCTTAGAAAGTGACTAATAGGAAACCAAGGTGAGGAGGAACGTATGCTTCTCTACTTTATGAAGGCGGTAGTGAAACTACAGCAGGGCAGAAGGAGGCCAAAGGTAAGGTTTTAATCTTTGCCTCTGGTAGTTAGCTTTAGATGGGGAGAAATCTCTGGCCTGGGTTCAGGGACTGCACTCCTCACAAGTGGGACCACGTGAGGACTGAATGACCGCTACTGGATGATGGCCCTGGGTGTCCCCTCATACAAGCTATCATCTTCCGGTCTGAGGCACATGCTTCAAGATCATCTAAATTTTGCGAACGACTGTAGGATTACAGTGACACCATGCTGCCCTGATGGACACCATCTTGACTTCTGCACCACAGGGGATTCCCAACCAAAGCCTCCTTCTCCCAGCAGGTGCTTTCCTGGTATTTGGATCACCTGGGGCTTGTGTACCAGCAGCACAAGACCCTCCCAGATTTGGCTGAAGCTCAGGTATCCGTGCAGGGGACCTTGTGTGGGACCTGAAGTCAGGAAGCCATGGGTGGCAACCCAGCTTCACTTACTTCCTGGCTGTCTGTTCTCTGAACTTCCATTTCCTCATTCAGAAAGTGAGGGTAATAGTAATTTCTTCGGGTTGTTCTGAGGATTACATAGGATTATGTATGTGAAATGCTGAGTTCACTTTTGATGCTCAAACTATCCATTTCTTTTCTTTTCTCTGGCGGGTCTTGGATTCAAATATGCCAGCGCCAACACAGTGATGCTGGGGGATTTTCTAACCATGATTGGGGCAGAGGAGAGAGAGCAAGGGAAAGAGGATTCCCAGCGCAGTTTAACCAGCAGAGAAAGGAGTGATGGCCTGGAGGTCCTGCCCTGGGATGGGGAGAGGAGCCAGAGACAGGCACATCAGGTGGAACGCACCAGACTAGCTGCTGTGTCTTTCACTGTGGTCCTCAGTCCTGTCGCACATTAGAATCAACGTGGGAACTTTTAAGAACACTGATGCAGGGGCCCTGACCCCAAGCCAATTAAGTCAGGATCTCTGAGGGTACAGCCTGGGTGCTGGTATTTTATAATGGCCCCAGGTGATTGTTAGCTGAACCAGAGTAGAGAGTCACTCCTAAGAAGGGAGAAACAAGGGCAGAGACTTAAAAAGTAAGTTTGCCTCTTAAAGGGCAAGAATGAAGGACCCAGTGGGGAGGAAAGAGGATTGATGGAAGCCACTCCCAAGAGCTCGAGGGGTGGGCATCCTACTTAACATGGAATTCTGATTTGCAGCCTGGTGACCCTGGGGAAGAACCCCAGACCCAGACATGGTCTTGAATAGCAGATGGGGAGAGGGCAGGGAACAGCCTTTTCCTTGGAGTCCCCTGGAGAGACCCTTGCAGGAAGAGGGGTCCTCCCTGTAGAGCCAAGCCTTCCCAGGAGCCTGAGGTCAGAGTCTGGGGCCTGGACTAACCCAGAAAGCAAATGGAGGTGGCGGGCCCTGCAGAGCCCCTAAGTCTCCCACACTAGCATCTGGTGGAAATTAACCTTGACCCCAAACAAGCTCTCGAGCTGACAGAATGCCAAAATCAACCCATTGACCTTGCTGAACAAAAATTTCTTCTTCATTGGGTCCTACCCAGAAGGCTGCCAGTCCCATATTAGTCGTTCCTTTAAAATAGCAGGGCGATGGGGCCTGTTAGAATGGAACATTGTCCTGAGGTACCACGTCATTAGTCTTAGCTGAAATCTCTTGATGGGATCAGCTGGGGCAGGGGACGTCAAGAGAATGGGAGACAGGTCTACAAAGGGTGAGTCAGAGAGTGCTGTGAGGCTGCGGGCCGCTTAGGAGGCCAGAGCAGGTGGAGCGTGGCAGTGAGTCCTGAGCACCCAGGAGGAGGAGCGTAAGCGCTCTGGGGATCAATGGCCAGCCCTTCACAAGTCCTAATGATGGCAGGACCAGGAGCCCTGGAAATCCAGTTCCCTTGTTCTGACTTGCAGCAACCCAGAGCCTTGCTTCTGGCATGTCTGCCTACTCTCTCACCCTAACAAATGTCAGGGCAGTGTCTGTCCCTCACACTTCCTCTCCTCCTTGTCTTCTTTTTCACTTTCCCTCCTCTCTCTGTCTTAGTACATTTGGGCTGCTATAACAAAATATTATAGACTGGGTGGCTTAAACAACAAACATTTATTTCTCACAGTTCTGGAAGCTGGAAAGATTCTGTGCTGGCAGATTCGGTGTCTGGTGGGGATGCTCCCCCTGGTTTACAGATGGCCACCTTTTTACTGTGGCTGAGAGAGAGAGGGCTCCGGTCTCTTCTTATAAGGGCGCTAATTCCATCATGGGCCCCCATCCTCAGGACCTCATCTAAACCTAACTACCTCCCAAAGGCCCCACCTCCAAATACCATCACATTGGGGGTTAGGGCTCCAAGATACAAAGTTCTGAGGGACAGATTTCAGTCCCTAGTGTCCGTATTATTATTTGGGGAATCGACTGCTGATCAGGAACACCCATTCTGAACTTTCTGTGGGCAAAAAGTAAACATCTATTGGGTTAATCCACTGGGACTTTGGGGTTGATCTGTTTCTGCAATTGACATTATTTTATACCCTTTCCCATGAACTCATATCCCTTTACATAGCATGTAAGGTAGTGAAAGACCTGGCCTTTTCTAGCTGACATCTCTTCACTCCTGCCTTAGTCAGCCAGCTGCAACCTTGTTTTACTCTTTGCCGTCGCACAAATATGGCATGCCCTTGCTTGCTTTGCCTTGAACATTAGAACACGCTCCTTTCCTCTGCCTCAAATGCTCCTAGGAATCTGTCCTACAGGCTCATCACCGGATACCCTGTGTCTGCTATAATCACAGTGACATCCGTCACAGATGGTGACTGCCGACTTCTTGTCCACCTCCATCCCTGAGGAAGCGCGCCTTGTTTGTCACTAGAATATACGAACTCTTAATGGGGCTCAGAGGATTCACTAGCCAGAATCAAAAAAGGTGCTGGGTTTTTTTTTTCCAGTACTTTTTTCCTGCTTAATTGAAAATTGTCTTTGTGGAAAAAATCATGGCAAATTTCATTATTTGTATATTTTGTTTTCTTCAAAACCAATATTGAATGAGGTACGATTATCATTGTCACTATTAAAGTGAAGACTATCTTGCAATAGATAGAAATTAAAGGATACCCTGGGGTTATTATTAATAACAGTATTTATTAGTCTAAAGTGGAAAATGTTAAGAGAAAGTAAACAGCTACAAAGTTCAGAGCTTGCCAGTGACGTCCCAGATCATAAATCAAGGTGCTGTCTTTGCAGTCCCCATAATGTCCCTCAACAGTGAGCACTGATGACGGCCACTCTCCTCTTGAAGCCATTTTATCCCTTTGGTCTCTATAACAAGCATGTGCCAGCAGATTTCAACTGGTATTGCTCTCTCAGCGAGACCTCTCCCTGCCCTCTCAGATGAGATCAAGTTCCTTATAAAGTGACGTCACTCTCCTTTACTACGCTTTTCACAACTCTTCTGTTTGTCTCCTGCTTCTCAATCTACTCCTGCTTTGTTTCCTTTGCAGGCTTACTGGTCTCCATATGATCATTAAAAGTTAATTTCCTCAAGGCTGTGTCTGGGACCTCTTCTCTCTTCATGTTTGCTCTCTCCCTGGGTGAACTTCATGCCCACAGCTTCATCGACCCCTGACACTCCCATGAACCACATCTTTGTATCCCCAGCTCTCTTCTCTGAGCTCCAGAACTGCCCACTGGACATGTCTCAGAGTCAACTCCGAGTCCACGTTCCTCTGCCTCCCAACTGCTCCTCATTCAGGTTCCCCCATTCAAGCAAAGCCTCACCCTCCATACGGTTCTATAAGCCAGAAACCAAGTGTCATGCCTGTCACTGTTCGATCACGTAATCCCAAATCCAACCCATCACCAGGTCCTGGCAATTTTAATTCCTAAATATGCCCCCAATCCACCCATTTCTCACCACTTCTGTTACCCTGGTCCAAGCCATTCTCGCCTCTTTCCTAGATCTGTGCAATAACTTCCTGACTGGTCGGTCACCCCTTGTCCATCCACTCTGGATGTCTATGTTCTATTCTCCACAAAGCAGCAAAGCAGTCTCGTCAAAATGCAAGTATGATGCTAGCACCTTCCTCTTTAAATCTTGCCAAAGACTTCTTATTCCTCTCAGGGTAAGAATAAATTCTTCAGCTTGATCCATGGAGCCTGGCCTGGCCTCAGCTTCTCACCACTTCACCCATACTACATCCATCCTTCTTTCAGTTTCTTGAAACTTCCATGGTTCTCCCATCTCTTCCAGGACCTTAACACCTGCTGTTCCCTCAGTCTGGGTGGTCCTTCCCACCAACTCCCTGCTCCCCTTCTCCCACCCTACCCTCCTCTTGGGTGTTAACTCATGTTACCCTCTCAGATGAAACTAGATCCCTATTAGATGATGTCATAATTCGATATACTTTTCATTATTATACTTTTAACAAGTGCATTTTTACATTTATTTGGGCAACTATTAGATATCATCTGTCTCCTTGACTGGATGGTAAGTTCTCAGGGGAGAGGGGATGAGGAGAATGAGGAGAGCCTGTATCTGGTTTTGCTCATAGTTGTCTCCTGAGAGCCTATTCCAGGGCCTTGAGTCACACCTTTTTACGATTTTTATGAAGAAGCAGATTTGCTATGATTTGTGAAGAATGGAAGTTCGTCTCTGGATTTCTCTTTAAGGCTTTCTAATTACCATAATGGATGCTGCTGAGAAACTATGAGCTCTTTTGGCCAAGAGACCATCTGCAAAAGAAGATTGGCTGTGGTTGGACAGCTATGAAAACTTTCTAACGCTGGAGGAATTGCTTCGGCAGGCAGCAGTCCAGAGAGGCAACACCTCCTCGACTTCTCTGCCCCAGAAATGGTTGACTCCTGGAAATCCTGCAGAATGCTTTTGAAGATCTCTTCTTGGAGACAATCTCAAACTTGAAACGCAAATTGGTATCTTTTTCTTGCTGACACAGACAGACAACATCAGTGATTCAGGCCTTACCAAAGTTGCTGACAAAGAAAGGAAATGACTCTGGGTGAATTCAACCCAAAGAGTCTTAGAGAATTTTGACCCAAGCCTACTCTTGCCAGACAACATTAATTACAGGAGCTTGAGTTTCATTTGATACTTTGGTGACTTTTTAATACATTTCCATCACATTGAAAAAATCAAATCAATTAGATATTATAGATATATATGCGCTACCATGTCAAGGACCACTTGGCAATATTCATCATTGTAGTCTCTTGTATTATATGAGCACAAAATTGGGAGTGTAGTATGTATAGATGTGTTTTTCTGGAAAGGGAATCCATAGTTTTGATCAATTTCCTAAAGAGGTCTTGATTTACAAGTGTAGGAACCAGCAAACTACCCACTGACTAAAGCCTCTTCTGGTTCTAAATTACGTACATCTTAAAGTACATTTTAAGTCTAATGCTCAATTCTTGGAAAATGTAGTGAAAATCTGGATCCCTTGTATGCAATATCAAACATTTGTCTGAAAAAAAAATTTCAGTTTTATCCAGATGTTTGGAGTCACATACATAGAGTCAAAGAACTTGCCCATAACGTTAACTCACACGTTTGCATGATGGATGCTGGGCTCTTCATTTGCCCTGGGCCTAAGTGTATGCACCTAAGTTCAGCTCATCTGAAGGTTGTCAGGGACCCATCATGGCAGGAAAGGGGAAGATGCTGTGAACAATCCACAATTCTTGATCAATAGCCAATACATGCCTCCTTACTTATCCCCATGAAATCACCTTGATCGTAACAACCAAAACTTGATAGGAGCTGAGTCAGATATCCGCCCATTAAATCCCCACCCAGCCCACCTCTGGAAAGTGGGGGAGGAAAGCCAAAGGGCAATGTGTCTTTTCCATGTAGAAGGTGTCTTATTTGTCTGAACACTTGCACAGGACAGGAAGAGGCCAGGACAAGAGCCCAGACCCACACCCAACACCATCCCAGGGCCACAGGAAGGGTCGCCCCAAGTCCTCCTGAGTTCTTGGTTATAGGGAATTAACGCTGCAAGATGCATGATGAAAGATGTAGAACTTAGAGTCTTCAAATGCTCACTCCAAAGAATTTTAACCACAGACTCCTAAAAGGTTGCTATTTTTTGTTCCTTTTTTGTATTTCACGATAGCCTTAAGGACAAACTTAAAAACCACTGCCACTGTATAAGGTAGCACTGATTGTCCAAGGAGCTCAAACTCTATTTCCATACAATATCTTACTTATCCTCCCCTATTCCCCGAAATGTCCTTCTTCCTTGAGGCGTCCTTCTCTGCTTTGGGTTACTCTCAACATGAAGTGAATACTGGAGCCTCTTCCTTTTCCCTCTCAATAAAATGCCTTTGACCTCAAACCAGAGGGATGGAGCAGGGGAATAAAATTAGTAAATGACACACACTCAGCTCTTATCCTTTGCAGAACATTACCAGGTCCTAGTTATGTAGTTCCTGGCTCATTTCTTTGGGCCTCCTCAAACAAATATTTGATGTAGGGCCTGCGATCATTTCCTGAGGCATTTCTCCCTGCACAGCTCAATGGCACTATTGGGTGGGGTAATAAAGGGTCTGTTTACAATATTAAGTTTCTCAAGACTTGAGGGGGGGTATTTTGGACTCTTCACCACTGATCAATTTTTCAGTCTGCTGCTTTATCTACCTGACAGGAAGACTTGAACTCCTGCCATTTCTAAATTGCACTTCTAAATATTGACTTAATGGCGAGACTCAAAGTGTCATAACACAGCTCACTGGAGCAATGAAGATTTCCCAGGCCTCATCGAGAGATCTGTACAACGTCCTGTAGGGAGTGGAGAAGGAAGAAGAGGATTTGAGAAGAAAAATAAAATCAAGCCATGT
Source organism: Diceros bicornis minor (assembly GCF_020826845.1). NCBI lineage: Eukaryota > Metazoa > Chordata > Mammalia > Perissodactyla > Rhinocerotidae > Diceros > Diceros bicornis. Next base: position 15,944,038 of record NC_080768.1, read on the forward strand.
TTAGAAGAAATGCCACTGCACTTCACTTAATCTTGCAGAGACAAATGAACACCCACTGGGCTATTAGCTGTGGCTGGAGTCAACCGAGGTAGAAGCAGAAAGCATAGCAGTGACCATTAATCCCTCCACTGTCAACCAGTAAGAATGGAAGCTATCTCTCACAGCACTTTTATTTGTGTATCCAGTTTAGAAGGACTGGACAGTGTCTAAGAAACAAGAGACTTGTCATCTAATTTCTATAAAGACTTCAACATGGCCAGATCATTAGCTACTCTTCACTTAGGTCACTGAGAAACTTCTAGGAGGCTATCTTTTTAGCTTTTTCCCTCCTGATAGTTAACACTATAAACTGATCTTAAGGCGTATTTGTCACATCACATTAGCTGTTGAGCTGTAAATCAAAGGAAGCGATTGGCCCTTTCTTGCCCTTAAAGAGCTGTTTTGGAGGAGCAACAAGATATTATATTTCACATGCAAATTCGCCTTGAGATTTTTTTTGGATACTCAGTGATACATAAATTCAAGTTGTTTATTATCATTAAGGAGCCAGATTCTCCAGGATGAGATAAGAGAATGCTGTGTAATACAGCAGAGAGAAGTCTGAAATATGGCAACTGCCTCCCTGTAGGATCTCCCCTCGTCTTGCCACGAGCATTGGCATCCACGGCTATCCAAAAGGCTGTCGACAGGAGATCATACATGTCATATGTGAAGGAGGCATGTGTGGGGAGCTGGGGAGAGATTATGGGGGAGGTGTTCTTCAGAACATGAAGACCTCAAATTCTAAGACCTTGAAAGTTAAATTAACCAGATACCATAGAAGATGGCCCCGATGGCATCAGGCAATATTCACCTTGGTGGTTCTTAGATTTGTTTTCAGGTGGTCACTAAGACAGCATGCCAATCTGTTCCATCTCTTATGCCTACACATGTGGGTCCTTGTATTTTTTGATAATGATTTCTGAGAATGACTTCAAAGTGCAGCAACATCTTTTGGCTTTAGACCTCATCACACTGGGCTGAATCATGAACTTGACTCCTCTAGTGAGTCTCATTAGCTTGGCTGAGGCACCGACTTGTTTCCTTGATCTCACGTCCAACTCCATGATAAGTTGAGTCTCAATTTAAGGCAATGGAGTCCTCTTAAACACTTCCCTTGCTTGAAAGCTTCTCATGTCAGCTGAGATAGCTGCTATGTACAAAATTCCAGGTGTCTTCTGAAGAAAGTCTAGCACTCCTCTTGAAACTACATCTGCCAGCAGAGCCAATCTGTGTCTGTCCTTCTGCCCAGTTTTGAATTAATGCAGCCTGCTCTGCTCTGGCCTTCATGGGCTCACCTGTGGATGCCAGTCTCTGCTCTCTGGCAGCTTTCAGGGCACTTACCACAGCACAGCTGTGTGTCTGCTTTCCCTGGTCTCCATCTATCTGGGTTCTATGTTCCTCCAAGAGCTGGCGCAGCTTTAAATGCCCTGAGCAGCTCTCCACGTGACCACTTCAAACCACCATCCTCCAAACTCCTGCTGAAGGCCCACGCCCTCAGTGTGAGCCATCTGTGATTCAGCCTTGGCTGACTCATCCTTCTTTCCACTCTCCCTGTACCCACCTGCCACCGTCCCCCATAACCCACTGTGCTCTCAGAACTCTATCAGGCTGTTGCTGCCCTCCAATCCAGGCCCACGAGATCCTCTCAGTTGCTTCTCCCCATTTATCCTTCATTTCTTTTAGGCCTCCCCTGAAATCTTCTTCCATAAATCCTCTTCCAATCATCATTATTCCACCATTAAGAATTAGGAAAAAAGTATCTACAGCCATGCATGGAAAAGTCAAATTGTCCACCTATCTAAAGAACAAAGCCCACCAATGGGAAGACAATGGTAAGTTGATTAGTTTGTTATCTTGGAATCCTCTCATCCTTAATGAAAGATTTTTGACTGCCAAGATGATAGTATCCTGAGGCCTTCACACAGCAGCCAGGGCAGTGTGCGTGATTATTGGCCTCCTTGCAGTAAGTAAAGTCATTTAATTCCTCAGTGATCTAGGATGTACAGGAGGAATATTAATACAAAAGGACTTCATTTAATGCACTACCAAGAAGTTGCAAGTGCTTTGAATCCTCTTTTCACTATTGTAAGGGAGCTCAAAATCTGTAGAACTGGTATGCTGACTTTCTTTGTAAAGCAAATAAGCATCCTATAATTTCTCTCTCCTCTACATCCAAAATTTTGCACATGAAAAAGCATGATATACTGCAGCAATATTGCTGAACCAAGGGAATCATTGTGTCTGGTCTGATGTTAGAGAGTTCAAAACAAAATTTTAAAAAACATGCCCATGCGACTCATTTCCGGAACAAAGATCCCATTTTCCAACCCCTGGCTTGGTCTTCAAACACGACTTCTACATCCTTTGTCCTCAGAGACGCCATGGTGTTTTGAGGTTTAGAAGGTTGCAGGGGCCTGGATGTCAACACACTCACCTGGCCAGTAGTACATGTAGACCTTCCTTTTGGCTTTGGTCAGAGTGATCCACAGAGGTTCTGATCCATTCCACCAGAGAGGCATCAGGCTGTCTCTGTTGACACCAATGTCAAATGACTTGTTGGTGATGGGGTCCCACATGTAGTTCCCGATCATCTGATGGACCTCACAATGGCGACCTACATTAATGAGAACACAAAGCTGTCAGTTTATTGTGCTGATCGTTTTTATATTTTATCTTTGCTTTCTGATCATAAAACCCATTCATGCACATTTAGGAAGTACAGAACAGCATAAAGATTTGCTTTTGATTTTTTTTAATCCTAGATGTTTTTTCTTTCTTAGATTGTACCATAAAGGCAAATAACCCAGTGAGAAGTCCGATAATTGATTGAGGATGGGGTCATTTTGAGCTTCAAGTCTGAAGCTATTTTAAGTTACACTGAGGACACTGTGTGTAAAATTGGACCCATTGTTCCTGGCTTGAAGTCTAAATATGAATCAGTATGGAAATTGTGGATGCCCGTGAGACACGGGTTAGGTCCCCACCCCAGAGCTCTCTTCACAGTCCTTCCAAACCCTCCTCCCACAAGATCACGAGCCTACATGCAATGGAGTTTGTTTCCCTTTTTCCTAGATAAGAGGAGTGATCGCTCCAGCACTAAACAGTGATAGAACCTATGACATTTGGAACAGAACGGTGAAAAATAGATTCAACTTTGAAAAACAAAGCAAGAAAACCACCCTCCAAATGGAGCGTCATGTAGAAATGAGTGTTGCTTCTGCTGGGTACAGCTTAGTCCCAGAAGAGGAGCCAGAAGTGAAAGACACAAGCGCTTGGACTCTTTTGAAACATTAGGCTTAAGTTATTTACTTTGGAGCAATCTGTTACATCTTTAAAGCAAAAAGAACACAAACATTGGCAAGTGCATCAAAAATTGCTGCAATTTTCACGAGCGTCATTTGGCACCAGGATGACACACGCTTCACCGAGCTCAGTGCTTCATCAAGGTGCCTTGTTTGTTTGTTTGCTGTTGTTTCTTCCCGAATGCCCCCGAACACACATACACTTTATTTTTCAACAAAAACAAGGGGAAACCATAAAACACAATTTTGAAAACTTGAAGACCCAAAATATCATCAAGAAAATACCTTTTATTTCATCACAGAAACCCAGGCATTCCACAAATCATGCTTTGAATTTAAAGCCCAGAGATCCAAACAGAATGCTTTTTACCCAAAGCTATAGGGTTAGTTTCTTAAGCCTGACCAAAGCTTTCACACGTGTACTGATAAAATCAAAAAATATAATAAAAACTTTTGAGCAATTTCTCCAATGGTTAAGCAACTTATTAGTTTTATTTGTTCCTCCCACTAACACTTAATTAAATTCACCTATGAACTATGTGCTGTGACAGGTGTAGAGATTCAAATCTGAAGAAACGTGGTCCCATCTTCAAGGGCTGTGTAATGTAATACTCAACAGAGGGTCCTCTGCACAAAGGAGACAGGCGTCCTGGGGCCAGGGCTAAGAAGGAGACCAGGGTGCAGCCCTAACTTAGAATCATGAGGATTCTCATCCACTCTGTTGCTGAGGATAATTCCTAGTATGTTCTAACTGATTACAAGTAGGGGCAAAATTCTTATTGTGTCAACTATGTTATCTTTTTAGTGTATCAGAGTTTAATATTATTAAGGGAACCCCACTCATGAGTAAAAGTCCTTATCTATTTCCTTTACTCAAAATTCTGCATCCGGTATCTAAAAGTTTTATCATCCTAGTGATCCCCACTCACCCTTTTCACAAGGCAAGATAATTCTGATAATATTCAGTGGGCAATGTCCCCTCTACCGTCTTTCTCTGTGAATGTTCTCTAGCGCCCTCCCAAGTGCAGAGAGGGTATCTCACCCGGATACCCTGGTGATGTACAGACTCTGGTGCAAGTCTTGGTGTGCACAGAGACTCTGAGGAAGGGTGCAAATTGGAAGGGGGTGTGGAAAGTGTTACTGAAGTCAGTGAACCAAGAGGAGCCTCTAAATGAATCACAGGAAAGGCCTGGAAGTTCTAGGGATACCAGATATGGGAATAATAGGGAGAGATGCCGAGTGGGAGAGGTGCAGGAATCTCTGCCTTTAATTTGAACTGTTTTGACTATTTCAGAAGAAATGTGTGAAAGTCAGATATAAGCATGGGCTTCATGGGCTTCAGTTTTCATGAAGTGCTGCATTCAAAGAAGCATGAAGCAACCAAAAATAATTTTTAAAGTACTTGTAACCTCTTTACTTGTGTATCTCAGAAACCCCACAATATCATTTGATAAAATTTCTTTTTCCTTTTCAACACTCATACTCAATACTCTAGACCCCACAGCATGAAAACTTTCTCACCCTCCTTTGCTCTCTGGGTAAAAAATTATAAGGAGCCTCCCATGGATGGTAGAGTTGCTGTACGACTAGGCTGTGTTGTGTGTATGTGTGTGTATGTGTGTGTGCGTGTGAGAGAGGGAGAGAGAGACACACAGACAGAGACAGAGACAGGGAGAGAACATTCTTCCAGAGAATTTCTGCTAAGCTAAATTCTCCCCCTCTTACATATATTTTTTTGGAAACACCCATAGGGCCTCACTGAGAGGAGATAGGATCTACATGTGCAGTTAACACACAGTTCTAGCATATTTTAAAATTTCAAATGATGAACTCTTGTTTCCTGCGCGTATGAGTCCCTTAGCTTTTTTCATAATGGCTCTTCTCTCTTAACCATTAGGTGGGATGTAGTATTAGCCTTAGCACACCCTTTACAAACCAATCAAATTGGTGGTGCCCGTTGACTCGAGTGAGTTTCAAAGACTTTAATTATGGCATTCTTTAGGGAAACATCTTTGAGACAATGACTCCAAAGATGCCTTTGGTCCCTGCTGCCATCTAGCATACTGGTGGTCTAGACTGGTCCAGCGTGGCTCATGCATTCTAAGGGGAACTTGGACCTATGGAGGTAAGTGATCCATTCCCCTCTCCCAAGACTCAACACTTCTCCAAAGGCTGGAAGTGATGTGCTGGAACCGAGGTTCCTGCTCACTTCCTGTGAGTGAAGGGTGTCCAAAGAAGATCCTGGAACCAGTAGTTTTCCTTATATGAGTTAAAGTGTTTCCAAGTGTAGAGTGGAGCTCTTTCACCAAGAAGGTCATCTGAGACCCCTGTTTAGAAAGTAGGTTTTATTCCTTTTGGTGGATTGGGTCTTGAGTTGAAATAGGAGGATGTATTCTTCAAAGGCTTAATCACAGATGCTGTGCTAGTGCCCAGGGGCATCCCTTTATTCTGGGAAGCAATGCCTTTCATGGAAGCCAGCAGTAGGATGTACGTCCCCATCTCCTCATCTGCTCGAATCTTCTCTCCCAGCTGAGCTGATTTTCCTTCCCATGAATATATTAGGGCTGGCAGTCTGTACTCTCAACAGTCTGAGTCTGCTCTCCCACAAGCTGGTTTCCCTACCTACCCTGTCTCTCTCTTGCTCTGTTATTTTTATTGCCTTGGTAAAAGTGGTGGCTGAAAGAACAGAACAGAACAAAACACAATGTACTGGCTTCTGCAGCCCACAAGCTCTCATCTCCATATTTCTGCCTGACCTATATCTATTTTTATACATCTGCAACTCTTCTTGATTATTGTCTGGTTTGGGCTTTCCAAACAGAGTTTTGCTGTAGTTTGATTATTTGGACTCTTTGCTCAAGGCTTCAGTAGAAATTTCCTGACACTGTCACAACCCACAGATCCCAGCTGGTTTTCAGGTATGGCATAAGGAAGGTCTGCTCCTCCTCCTCCACATGACAACTCTGTAGGCCTTTAAAATTTGTGCCAGGAGGCGCAGTACTCACTGTGAAAATGGGGCCAGCTCCTGGTACAAAAATTTCCAAACACAATTGAATATTTTTCTCTCTTTTTTCCCCGTCATCCCTAAGACCCAAGAGTTTATAAACTTATTAACACAATGTGGCAATCAATCTGAAACTTGAAGGAGTTGCGGACTCTTGAAGCCCACCTGTAGACCCCACCTCAGTTTAAGAGCCACTACATTGACTAGGACTTGCTAATGGCTCCTCGGGCCAGTGGCCAGGGCAAGGGCTACTGCTTGCCTTTCTCAGAGGAAATCATAGAGCAGTCCCCACACAGAGAACTGCTGTATGATAGGAGCAGGATATAACACCTTCATTTTTTATTCCCCCCCAAACCCTAGTCAAGTGTGTTCTGATGTAATGACCACCACCAGAAGTTTCTTAGCAAGCACCCATCATCCTCTTCACCATGTTATATATTTTGGAACATCTCAGAAATGGCTGGTCTTCACATCAAATGAGTCAACTGAGGATCTGTCCATTTTGCCTATAACTGATGGGCATCTATAAGATTGCTGCTACTTAGTCTTCAAGCAGTCTTAATTTTTTTTTCTCATTATTTTCAAACAGTAAATGTTAAATTCCGTTTATGGTCCCTTGCTTAGTTTTTTTTTTTTTTTTTTTTCATTCACTCAACATGTATTTACCAAATAATGTTTACATGCCAGGCATATAAGGAGCAAAAGATACGGTCCCTGTGTTTGAAGTGCTCACATATGGGATAGTGGTTAGGCGGACAGGTCTGGGAGTCAGACGGCATAGGTTCAAATCCAAGTCTACTATTTACTATCTGCATGACCTTGGACAAGTAGCTTAGACTCTCTGAAGCCTCGATTTCCTCATCTGAGTAATGGGCACGGTAATAGTCATCATGAGATATACAGACATGCAGTCTTCCCTCTGCATGGCAGCGCAGGACCACAGAAATGACCAGGCAAGCTGAAACCATGCAAAACTACCTTAATAACCAGTGGGAAAAATTGCAATTGTTCCATGACCTTTAAAAATTTTTGTCAAAATCTTTTAAAATTCTCTTATTGTCAGTTATAACTGTATAGAAAAATGAAGAAAATAGTAAATTTAATATTTATTAGTATATTGTCATTTAAAATATTAGAAATATTGAGAGTTAAAGAGTTTCACTTCTTTGTAAAAAACTTATCTAGATTGGCTTGAACAGTGCTTGCCTTCTTCTTCCTGAGATATAAAATGATGCCAGTGAGCATCTTTTCTATACCTAGGCAAATGGTCATACCCTCTCTATGTTTGGATAATTTTCAAACATTTTATCCTTTGTCACTGTCATGAAATATCTCTGAGAGTTCTTTTAAATGAAGTTTTTTGCTGGTGTCACTTCATCTTTTTCATCACAGCCACTTCCCTTATTTATGTCAATAAGTTCGCCTTTACTAAGATCGTCCGGCTGCACAGTGAGTCCCCAGTGGCGCCAGTGTCAACATTCCCATGGTCAACTATTTCCTCTGTGATACCATTTACTTTTGATCCAAACTCTGCACAGTTATTTGGACAGTGCAGTAAAAAGTTTTTGCCATTCTTCACACATATTACCTGCTGTTGCTTTCTGCCATGATGCTTGAATGTTTTCAGTTGCATGTTTTATGTCCTATTTCTTTCAAAACTCAGCTAAAGAAATTGCACGATCTCCCACTGTAGCATCAACAGCCTGTCCAAAAGTCCATCTAAGAAAACAGGCTTTAAAAGGTGAAATAACTTCTTGGCTATTTGCTGGATTACTGAAATTGGTTCTGTAGTGAAAAGCAAATTTCCACATCTTCATTCAAGTGTCCAAGAGACTCAGGATGACCTGGAGCATCACGCAACAGCTATAGTGCATTAAAAGTTAAATTATGTGGGTTTATCACTGGGAGACAAGGAGGCAACACAATTACATTTTGCTGTCTGTGCATGAACTAAGTAACAGATGTGCAACAACCAATCCCCAACAGACTTTGAAAGAAGGGATGTGATTGGTCACTGATTATGATGCACATTTGTTATTTACATAGTGATTTGGGGACGAGGAGCTAGAAGCGAAGTTTATGCTATAATCACTACAATTAAGGTTGCGAGATTTATTTTAGTTAATATACTATAGTAACTGAAATTTGAATCACGCTGTTGGGGAACTAGTATTATTTAACTAAACTGTGGTAACTGGATTTTGTGCTTATTCAAACTGTGCAAATGGAGGAGCATCTTTGTGTATACATATACACGTGTACGTAGCCCATAGTAAGCATTGATAACATTAACTTATATTATTATTATTAGGGTAGAGAGTCGCACAAACAAATGTAGTCTAGAGATCAGCTGGAGCCTCCTTTCTCTGGAGCTCTCCATATGATTTGCTCCAACACTATTTCCAAGATTCTTGCAAGTCCACAGGAGACTCACATAATTGCAGGCATCTCTACCTCTAGACTCCCACTTCCATAATATGCGGCACCCCAGAAATGAAGCTCAGTCTTTTGCCACATTGCACAAAGAAACCCCCTCACATGAAATATTCATGAGTGGGGTGAACTTGACTGAGGATTCCATGCGGTGTAGAGGGGAAGATGGAGAACAGTGCCAAGAATTTGAAATTGAATATTCGACATCTAAGTTCTTAAAAGTCCTTTGAGCCACCCCCCCCAGGGCTTCCCCTGTGGCCCCTCACTCTAAAGGCCCCAGCCTTGTGCATCTTACTGATTCCCCTCTGCTCCATACTCTGCTCCACAGCACCCACCTCCAAAATGTCTCTCCAAACTTCAAAGTTTTCCCAAAAGCAAGTCAGCCCTCCAGAGCTCCTGCTCAACTCCTAAATTTAAATAGCTCGTTAGCTCATAGAATGCTGAAGGAAAAAGGAAGGAAGGAAGGAAGGGAGGGAGGGAGGGAGGGAGGGAGGAGGGAAGAAAGGAAAGAAAGGAAAAGGTTCCTTTGAACAGGAACCACTCACTTTAGAAGGCCATAGTAGTTAGAGTCGCCAGGTTTCTTTTAGCACAAAAAAAAAAAGAAAAGAAAAGAAATAGAAAAAGTCATAAGACTCCTAGTTAAATCTGAATTTCAGATAAACAATGATTTTTTTACTGTATGTCCCAAATATTCCATGAAACATACTTCTGCTAAAAAATTATTTGTTATCTAAAATTCAAATTTAACTGGGTATCCTGTATTTTATCTGGCAACTCTAATTGCTGCTAGGAAAAGCATCCTTCATTTGTTCCTATTTCACAATCACTGTAAAGCATGAGAAGTGGAATAAAGAGGTATGCATGGAGCCCAGGGGGAATGTAGAATGAGGAGCAGCCAAGTCTGCCTGGAGGAGTCAGGGAACACTTCTGGAGCAGCTGGGACTTGAAAGCTAAGTAGAACTTTTCCAGGCACAAAGAGCACTGCAGACAGAGGTGATGTTGTGTGCAAAATGATGATGGGATGAGGGGGTGGATATCTCTTATTCAGGTAAAATGAAGAATTTCGCTTTCCATCGCTCAGTGTTCACTTTCTTTGAAAGGTGAGATGCTCTTAATGAGATGCTAGGCTACTGCAACCCAAGATAATCATAGCTTGACTCAGTTGAGGTCCTGGCACAATTGACAGATGGTACAGGGTTTCATTAAAGGAGCTATTTACAAAGAGGTGGCCAGGGTTGCAGGGAACCAATAAGAGATGGTGAAACAACCCAAGATTAGTGGTAGCAGGGAGCCATTACCATCCATCTTGCCCCCCTCCAGGCTTGAAGAGCCAGGGGGGTAGGTGTGGCCAGCAGGGAACCTGGGAGTCAGTCCCCTGACCTCACGCTCCTCCCTCTGTCCAGCTGAGTCTATCCATCAAGATCAGCCTCTGGGTCTCCAGGCAGACTAGAGGACGAGGAGCAGGGCAAAGAGACAAGTGGAGAATAGCCAGCACGACAGCCAAAGAAAATCATAAGACGTGGATTTTTCAAGAAAATCAGGTTGACCACTTGGGTAGGGTCCTTAATTAAATATCGAGGACCAACTGAGCTTTATGTCACCAGCACAGCGCCTTGTCAGTGTTTATGATCCCACACACATCTCAGAAATGGAAGGAACTTCAGCTGGCCTCCTGGTCTAACCCTCCAGCTGTAAATTCCAAGGTAAGTAATAACCCTCCACATTTTATATACATTAGGAGTAAAACAACTGAATATTTGCTCAAGGTCACAGTGCTAATAAATGGTGTGCGGGGCAGAGAGGCTCAGAGAACAAGAGCAACTTGAACTTTGATCGCCTGCCTTTCAATATAACGTTCTTCCCACTTCACTTTTCATGGCTACAATAGAGTTAGTGGTTACATTTGTATCCTGGAACCAAAAACATATGCTGATTTCAAGAGGAGACCCATTGGCTTTTTTTTTAACCATTTATTTATGTTTATTGTATGTATCTCTAAACATATATGCAGAAAAACTACATAGTGGATTATATCACTAAACACTCAGGTTCCACAGCTACTGAGGAATTTCTCTATTATACGAAAACTTTCTTAATCCTGGTGTGTAATCACCTTTACAAAATAATATGAATCTTTAGTTTCTAAAGCCATTTGTTGTGTTTTTCAGAGGTCCATGTGTGTTTCCATTAGATGAATGCGGATGTATGTACTAGATAGCAAAACAGCTTGCTGAAAAGCGAAAAATGAAATTATATTTTAGGCACATCAATTCAGTGGAAGTATGGTAATATAAACACAGGTTATGAAATATTAATAAGGATCTTGGAAATTGTTCTTTTAGAACATTTCTACCCAGAGGCAGCTCTCAGGTGAGTTCTGAGTCCAGAGCTGCAGGCAGGCCTCTGGGGCCACCCACTGGAAATCTTGGTTACAACCACATGCGATGGGTACCCTGAACCAGGCTGTGGGCAATCTGTCTACCTCTGGGAGATGATGCGTACAGTGGGGAGACAACATACATGTAGTCATAATGAGACCAAAGTTTGGGTTAAGGGGTCTTCCCCCTTTCTGGTGGTGGGAATGGAGGCTAATTCTTAACTTCTCAGAGTCTCATTTTTCCATCTTTAAAATGGGAATAATAATACTTCCCTGGCTGGATTGTGGTATTCAAAATAAAAATAGTTAACACATATGTAATGCTCGCTATACTCCAAGTATTGTTCGAAGTTCACCTTTCATGGGTTGAATTATGTCCCCCAAAATTCATATGTTGAAGTCCTAACCCCTAATGCCTCAGAATGTGACCTTATTTGCAAATTGGGTCTTTACGAGGTAATCAAGTTAACATGAGGTCATTAGGTGGACCCCAATCCAATAAGACTGATATCCTTATAAAAAGGGAAAATTTGGACACAGAGACAGATATGCACAGAGGGAAGATGATGTGAAGACTCAGGGAAAAGACAGCCATCTACAAGCCAAGGAAAACCTGGGGCTACCAGAAGCTAGAAGACGCTGGGAAGGATCCTCCCCTAGAGCCTTCAGAGGGAGCATGGCCCTGCCAACACCTTGATTTCTGACTTCTGGCCTCCAGAACTGTGAGACAATAAATTTGTGTTGTTCTAAGGCACCCAATTTGTGGTACCTTGTGATAGTAGCCTTAGGAAACAAATACAGCATTTAATCCTCACAACCACCCTACGGAAGAAGTACTATTGTTAGCCCCACTTTACGGGTAAGGTACCTGAGGCCCAGAGGGGTAACTTGTCTAAAGTCTCACACCAGTAGGTGTAGTGGAGCCAGGATTCAGCTGAGTGAACTTGAATCCAGAGACCTTGCTCTTAACCACTATGATCTACTAACACTAGCTCACCAGTGTATGAATTGGCACTCGTACAACCCGCAGCACTTAATAAGCCCACAAGAACGGGAGCTGCTGCTGTTGGCCTTGCTATTAGGCAATCTATAAAGCTTCCACCCCCAAAGACAGGATGACTTCAGGGGACCCGGTCAGTCCAGGTGCAAGGTTCCAGGGATCAGCACACTCAGGAAGCCCTTTACCTGGGGCAATGCATGGATGGGCTAGAGGCCAAGTGAGACTCAGGAGGGGTCATAACCTGAAGGCCAAAGGCCTGAACCAACTTGACAGGTGTTTGCTGACCAGCTTAGTAGCAAGACTAGTTACCAGCTCTTGGCCACCTTCCAGGTATCTGGAACTAGATGCTTTACATTTCCATCTTATTTAGTCTTCAACATAACTCCAAGAGATAGATAATGGCATCCTTACGGTGCAGGTGGGTGAACTAAAGTTCAAAGTGGCTAGTGACAGGGCCACGCCACTGGTAAAAGGCCACAGCCCCAGTTCCAGGCCAGGTCTCACTCTGAGCCAGGACTCAGAGCCCACATCCCTCCCAGCACCCACTTTCCTCCAGTCACTGGGTTGCTCATCAGCCCACCAGGGCTTGGTCATTTTAATAGAAATTGCCTCATTGTCCAGGTCTGCCTCTGAGACTTTCATCACGGTAAGCACACAGAGGTGCACAGATCTCCAGAGAGCCAGACACTCTTATCTGTTGCAATTGACTCCATGCACAAACATTACCGTAAATATCTCTAAAGGAGGGAATGCTGTCAGACAAAGAATGCTAACAAAGCAGACACGGATCTTATGTTCCCTTTCCCTCTGGCAAGAGTCCAGCTGTGGAAAGAGAGGCTCCCAAAGGTCTGAAATCTGGGGGTCTCGAGTTAATGGGTGCATTTTAGAGACCAAGTATATATATCACTTTAAATTGACATGGCTCCAAGAAGTAACTATACACCCAATTCAGAGCCAGGCAGGCTGAGAATGTTATATAAGTCAGACTTTCTCACTACTGGACTCCTCTCAGCACTTTTCCCTGAGCATTTGGAGGGTCTAAAGATGAGTTTAGACTCTGTGTAGATTAGTGAATTTTCAAATAACTACTTGATACCCAAGAGACTTGAAAGAATTAACAATTCATTGCTCAAACACCTCACTTAACAAGTTGAAAGCTGCTTTACAGGTCACCTCTGTTGGGAAACACATCTTACTTCCTTAACTTGCTCAGACAGAATTTGGTAAGTTAAAGAAGCGGTTTCGAATGAAATACGCAAGACCCAGTTGAAACAAAAGCTCACAAGTTGCACATCTTTAAACGCAACCACTGATGTATGTGCCAGACACAGTCACAATTGGAGTCTGAGTCACAAATGTTGCAAGACTGAGATAACAGGCTTTGATTATAGTGTGAAGTGTAAGGACTGCACCAAAAATAACCCCAAAATGTTAAAAGGGGAGATATTTTCGATTAGAGACATTCACGCTTATAGTTTTGAGGTCACTGGGCTCAAAAGAATGCACTATTTTTTCTGGAGTGTGCTAGCTTGCAGTTATTTAACAACTAGAATACAGGAAAAGAAACAAAAATTATTTTCCTGCATGAGGACAAAAATGCAAGTTTTAGAGTTTTTATTTTAAACACTTTTTATTTTTGGAAAGCTAATTTTTATCAAAGCTCAAAGAAATTTCCAGACAATTTAATCTATCCTTACCTCTGTGCAAAGTTGGAAAAGAGCTTGAATTAATTACTGCATTTAAGATGGAGTCTTTTTTGAGACACATTCCCATTTTACTGAGTACTTCTAGGACTTGTAAGGATGGTAGGTGTTGGGAGGGGGAAATTCCTGATCCTTATTCTCCCATACATGAGAGAAATTCAGCCATTACCTCTAACCTGAAATTCCCCTACCCTCTCCCTAGAGATAGAGGGTCCATCTTTCCCCCGTCCACTGAGGTGCCCTCCTCTCCCCCAGTGACATCAGATTGGCCACATTCCTCATGTTAATGGGGGGGGGAGGTTACTTTGGCATAAAACAGGCCCCAGCCCCCTCCCTCCTGTCTGCCTGCAGGTGAGGCCCACTTCTGCATTCTCTCCCCATAAACTCACCCAGGACAGGCATTCTCCTAGCGCCAGGGCAGGGGGTTGCTCCCTCTCTCCAGCTGCTCCACCTGTGACCAGGGCAAAGTGCTAGGGGGTCAGGATGAAGAGTTCAATTCAGTAAAAAAAAGAGGCACATTTAGGTCTTGGATCCAAGCCACATTCTCCAATCCAGCTTTTCAATTGGTGTAGAACCTGGAACGGCTGATGGGTGAGCTCCAACAGCAGGGACCAGATACCAAAATAATATTGGATCAACTACTAACACCAGAAATTGATAAAGAATGATCAAATTCAGCTGTTCAGGAGTGGGAGGTAATCAGCAATGTCAACAGTTCAATCAAGTGTGAACCAACCAGTCTAAAAAAAACCCAAAAAACCATCCCCCTCCTTTTTTTGGTAAGAAACAAATGGAGGAAAACTCCTTTTTTCACTGTGGTTAGTTTTGTTTGTCACTGCTAGAATGCGTGAGGTAGGATGCTGGCCTGTCCAAGTTCACTGCCAGGTGTGGCCACAGAGAAGTAATACCAGCCTCCCAAGTCATGGCTGGAAAAAACAGTTTAGGTCACGGCTGTAGCCACAGCTTATCTGCTGTGATCAATGAGCAGTAGCGATCGGCACATAAACAGACGGCGTCTGGAGTTGACACCTGGAGTTGACACCGTGCCTCATCTAACGATTTGTGTACATAATTCTCCTTGGGTGCTCTTAGCATATATAAAACGTGTTGAAAGATAATTTGCCTTAGGGATGAAAGAGTAACTCAAATGAGCAGTTCATCACTTGGCTAGGTGTGAGAAGTATCTTTTTGATGTATTGATAGTTTCCCAGTCCAAGCAGCAGACAGCCCTGGACTAGAGGAGCTTTTTGAGTTAAAAATAGAAGCATCAGACAGGATGAGAACTGGCAGGAGTTGAGGACCTATGAGAGCATGTGGGGAAAGCATTTTGGAAACCAACAGACCAAAGTGTGAGTCCTAACTCTGCCGTGGGACCTCTCACAAGTCACTTAACTTTAGTGAGCCTCAGTTTCCTCATCTGAGAAATGGACATAATCATACCTCGTCGCAAGGTTAAATAATTTGGGGTAGGCAAAACTTTTGCAGTGTCTGGCACATAGTAGGCATTTGGTAAATGCACACCACCTCCTAAATTCCCTTTTAAAGGGCAACCCTATCAAATAGTACGCAGTGGTCAACGGCTTCTAAGAGGGAGAAGGCTGGGCTATTTTTCACTTCGTATTTACACACCATATTCTGAAGCCGACTCTCAAATCCCCTTGAAGGAAAAGAAAAGAAGCATCACCACATACGTGTCTTGCTCAGCAAGGTTTGCAAAGTGTGAATCCCTAGTTCAGAAACTGACCACGGGGCTCATGATGGCTGAGAAAGCGGCTGGGAAATCCCTGGCCCGACACTGCCCTCTACTGGCGGTCACAATAATCTCCACTATCCGCACCCTCACCCTCTCATGCTGAGAGCCGCGCGCCTGTGCCAGCCTCGTATTCTGTATTCGCATCTCACGGTTTGAAGGCGCCCCAGGATTTAGAGCCGCTGGTGAAGATTCTGAACATGCTAAGAATGCAGGCCGAGGAGGGAGAGAGGCCAGCGGGGCCGGGCGGCCGCGCACCCAGCAAACGACAACAGCGCAGCCTGCGGAACGAGGGGCGATCGCCTTTTTACGCATTTTAAGTCTCACGTTGTGTTTCCAAATCTTCATCCCCCCGCCCCCGCCCCATCCTAATCCTTGTTTGTTTCACTTTCCATTTTAGGATTTTTGCTTATTTGGTATTTTATTATCCTTGAGCCCAGCCCTTTATCTCCCTCCTCTTCTTTTCTCTTTCGGTTAAGGTCCGTGATTTTTTTTTTTAACCCCAATTTGTAATGGTCACTGCAGTGGAAATTAACTTCCCTAGCACCCCTTTGTCTTTCTAGGAGCGGCTACCCCCGCCCCTTGGGAAATTCCTCCTCCTCTCCCCCCAGGGGGCTCCAATCGGGAGCTTATATGACCGACCTCTCTGGCTACTGCGAGTGGGAAGAGGGTGGGCATTTCTTGGTCACAGTAACAGTTGCTCCAGGATCCAGGCTGGGCCGGTCAGAGCCCTGCCCCCACATTCCTCATCCTGCGAGAACCCATTCCTTATGGTGGCCAAGCTGGGGAGACGTACCCCCGTGTAAAGACAGGCTCCCTGGGGCAGACACCCGGGCTGCAGTGGAGGCGAATGTGGGCGCAGAAAGGGAGCAGCAACCGGGAGGGGGGCGGTGAGTCCCGGCGGAACGGCGTCCTTAGTTCTGCTCCCACCTCCACCTTGTGTCTCTGGTGCAGGAGCGCCAGAACCTTCTCTCTGCCTGGAGTAGCAGGGTTGGATTTCCGCTACTTGCATCCTTTTTCTTTTCTGGGACTAATCTCCCTGCAGCCACCACCCAGACGCTGTGGGCGTTTCTGGCCGCTTTGCTCTCCTCCCTCTGAACTCACAGTGCCTGGCCCGGGCCCTGGCTGTTGAGGGTGCCGCCTCAGAACCGCTTTAGACCGAGGCCCTGGACCTCGGGGTGCACGGCTTCTGAGCACAGGGCCTTAGCAGTCTGACGTTGCTCCTTCCTCACTTTGCTGCTCACCCGTGGCAAATCTCGTACACCCTTGCTTTAAAAGTGCTTATGGTGGGGCCGGCAGGTGGTGTAGTGGTTACGTTCAAGCGCTCCGCTTCCGTCGCCCAGGGTTCGTGGGTTCGGATCCCTGGCGCAGACCTACGAACCGCTCATCAAGCCATGCTGTGGCAGCGTCCCATATAAAGTGGAGGAAGATAGGCAGGGATGTTAGCTCAGGGCCAATCTTCCTCAGGAAAAAGAGGAGGATTGGCAACTGATGTTAGCTCAGGACTAATCTTCCTCATCAAAGAAAAAAAAAGTGCTTATGGTCTGAGTCTAGGTTTCCCCCTTCTGAAGAGCTTAGATACAATTTAAAAGTTCTCTACTATGAAAATTTTCAAAAGTACAAAGTATGATAAACAACAACAAGAACAAGAACACTCTGCCCCAGTTTCATATATTCCCCACCCCTCACTGGAATATTTTTAAAACAAATCCCAGACATCATATCTTAAATCTTAAATCCTTCTATGCCTAGCTCTCATACTGAAGTTCTTTTCAGAAAATGCCACTGTTATCTTACACCCAACAAAATGAATAATAATTCTTCAATATCATCTAGTACCCAGTTCATGTCCAATTTTCAACAATTATCTCAAAAACGCCTCTGTGCACTTGTTTCTCTGAGTCCGGGTTCAGACAGAACCCACACATGGTATTTGGTTATGCCTCTTAGTCTCCTTTAACTTATAATGGTTCTCTTCTATTTTATTCTTCATTCATTTATTGAGGAAATTGGGTCATTTGTCCTGAAAATGTTTCATATTCTGGATTTGGCAGATTATATATTTGGTGTTATTAACATGTTCCTTTATCTCCTGTATTTCTTGAGAACTACTGGTTCTATCTAGAGGTCCGATTAGCTTTACGTTCCATTTTTTTGACAAGAATCCTTTGTAGGTGGTGCCATGTGCTGGCCCTTGCATCACATCATGTGCTCATAACGTCTGGTTATCTCACCTTCCCTTAAGATTGATCTGTGGGTTCTGATGGTGTCAGCCTAACCCATTTACTAGAAAACTTCCCATCAACCTTCTTCCAACAGTTTTAGCAACCATTTATGACCATCACCTACATCCATTCCTTTTATAAGGGTTGCAAAATCCCTCCCTCCCCAAGTGAAACTATTTGCTGGAAACAATCAGGTTCTTTTTGGAATTTCTGTTTGGCTTGTACGTCCCTTACACTGAAGCAGGTGGGTGTATCAGTTATCTATGGCTGTGTAACAAATGGCCTCAAACCTTAAGTGGCTTCAAACAAGAATCATTTCTTCAGCTCACAAATCTGCAATTTAGGCAGAGCTTGGAAGAGAAAGCTCTTCTCTGCTCTATGTGGCATCAGCAGGGGCAGCTCAAAGGCTGGGAGTGACTGACGGGGGGGCTGGAACTACCTGAAGGCAGTTCATGCTGGCCGCTGGCTGGGACCTGAGCTGGAGCCGTCAGCTGCCACACTACACGTGGCGCCTCCACGTGGCTGCTGGGCTTCCTCAGAACATGGCGGCCGTGTCCCAAGGGTGAGCCACCCAAGAAAGCAAGGGAGAATACTTGGCATTTTAATGACCAGACTCACAGGTCACATAGCATCACTTCTATTGTACTCTATTGGTCAAAGCTGTCACAGAGGTCCACCTAGGTTAAAAAGAGGGGACACCATAGAGTGTCTTCAAGACATTCTGGTTTAAGCACTCATCCATTTCTGGATTATTCATTCTTTTCAAGGCACGATATTAGGCACTGCGAAAAGTACAAGATTAGAGGAAGACGATCCCAGTCCTTAAGGGCCTTACGATATAATAATGGCCATAAGACAGGCAGGAAAAATGCCCCCCAAGGCTGCCGTGAAAAACGCCAGAAGGGAAGTATAAGGCACAGTGGGGTCTGAAGAGGGAGTGGGGACCTGCATTGGAGATCCACCTGGGGACACTTAGTTGGTCAAGCCTGAGGGACACAGCAGCTTATAAAGAGGCTCAGACCCTACTGAAATTTTAACTGTTAGAAATTAGAATAAATTAGGCAGGAAGGGGCAAGATCTAAAGAAGCAGCTCTACCGGATAGTGAAAGAGGAAGCTCTTCGAAGAGGCCCTATGTACTTTTTGTGAAATAAGATAGGATGTCAATCAACCAACCAATTAATTATAAAACAATAGAAGATATCTTAATGCTTTAATCCTATGTCAAGCTAATGAAATAAACAAGATACACATGCCTGCAACATCCCTGATTATAACCAATGGGAACAGATGCTTTTACTACATGCCAAACAAGCACTGTGCTGAGAGATTTCCAGAATTATCTCATTGTATCTTCACATTTGCCTCATGTAGCAGATATTTTACAGATAAGACAGCTGAGTCTCAGGTAGGTAAAGTAAGTTATTGTAGTTTCGCCTGCCAGGATTGGAACTAACCTATATTTAATTTGCACCCCAACAGTATCTTAAAATATTTTTTAAATGACGTATATGCACTTGAGCTTACTGCTCGTGTTCTGGGATACAATGGGAATTTCCCAGGGACAGGAAAGGGGAAGGGTGGCAGTTCACAGTGGACTTCGGACATTTAGCCCCGTGTGCACCTACACAGGCCTTGAAGTCCATGGGGGCCCACACTGAACCTCAGTTCCACCGATTACCTGACCAGTCATCGTGGGGGCCTCCCGGTTTCCTCACCTTTAAAATGAAGGAAACGTAGGGGCCAGCCCCATGACTTAGCGGTTAGGTGCACGCACTCCGCTACTGGCGGCCCGGGTTCGGATCCCGGGCGCGCACCGCTTCTCCGGCCATGCTGAGGCCGCATCCC
Source organism: Diceros bicornis minor (assembly GCF_020826845.1). NCBI lineage: Eukaryota > Metazoa > Chordata > Mammalia > Perissodactyla > Rhinocerotidae > Diceros > Diceros bicornis. The sequence goes on from NC_080768.1 coordinate 15,963,720, forward strand.
ACGTACAGCAACTAGAAGGATGTGCACCTATGGCATACAACTATCTACTGGGGCTTTGGAGAAACAAAAGGAGGAGGATTGGCAACATATGTTAGCTCAGAGCCGGTCTTCCTCAGCAAAAAGAGGAGGATTAGCATGGATGTTAGCTCAGGGCTGATCTCCCTCACAAAAATAAATAAATAAATAAATAAACAAATAAATAAATAAATCGAAGGAAATGTAAGCCACGCATCTGCTAACTCTGCTTGTTGTCCCTTGTTTTCACCCACAACAACTTTGAAGCAGAAATCATGACTTCTACGTGTTCACTGGAAATAGTCCACTCCCAGGAAAGCATTAATGAACAATGTGCGCTTTACTGAAGATTTCCTCACAATACACTGTGCACAGTACTTCCTCCAAACCCCCACAAGATACAGTTCCAAAGTCTCTCTTCTCGGCCTCACAGCTCCCAGGACCCCTCTCTCTCACCCTGTATTCCACAGTGCTCAGTTTGGGCTCCTGACTCCCTCTGACCCAGATCTGTTCCCTTGTCCCCCAGGCCTCTCATTCTCTTTCTCTTGTCTTGGGCAGAGGCCTTCAGCTCATTCCCAGTCCCAGTTTCCAAATCAGCAAATCCACGCCTGTCTCCCTGATTCAGCAAACCAGGATCCAGTCCCCTTCAGTGTCAGTGGAGGACCATAAATCACATGTCCAACAGGAATAATAGAGAGAGAATTCATGTAAATGCATCACATAATAATCACTGAATTAAAGGCAGCTATGATTTTCATAATAGTCCTGCCCTCTTCCCTTCTACACCAATACTGAGTTGATGCCAAAAGTAAATGGCAGAAAAGCCTTTTGTCTGGGGCTCCCATTGCAGAAGAGGGCATTTTATCACATCACTGGGAAAAGCAAAGCCGGCACTAGAATGGGGACTATAAGTTGTTGACATCTGGGCCAAAAACTAGGCACTCTCTCTAAATGGAAACTCCACCAACAATCGGAAGGTTGGAGCTGAGTTCTTTTTTTTTTTAAATTTTTTGTTTATCGCAGTAACATTGGTTTATAACATTGTAAAAGTTTCAGGTGTACATCATTATACTTCTATTTCTGCATAGATTACATCATGTTCACCACCAAAATACTAATTACAACCCATCACCACACACGTGTACCGAATTATCCCTTTCACCCTCCCCCCTCCCCCCTTCCCCTCTGGTAACCACCAATCCAATCTCTGTCTCTATGTGTTTGTTTAGTTCCTATTCTGGAATACTGAGAAATAGGATCCCCACTTACATCAAGTCTGGTCTGTGTTCCTACCCATAAAGATGGACAGGGGAAGTGCGGTATATGAGAAAAGAGCCTGAGAATTAGAAGACCTGGGCCCAATCTGCCAAAAACCATCACTCCACATTAATGTCTTTGTCCTTGCAGGGGCATCAGGTCAGAGGTCCACAGAAGTGGCAGATGTGTGTGGAGGATGGAGGAGGCGGCAGGTGTTGGGCAAAAAAAAGCCTGTACAAAACACTCTTACAAGCCATGGACCATTGTTACCTCCACTGAACAGAGACTTGGGGAGGTTGAGTCCATATCCCAAGGTGACGTAGCTGGTAAGTGGTAGAGCTAGGAATCCAACTCCAACAGTCTGATTCCAGAGCCAGCACCCTTGGCCAACAGACCAAGGCCTCTCCAAGCATCATCTTCACCATCACAGCTAATAGGTACCAAATACTAAGTTTATGCCAAATAGGATACGAGGTGCGTCACCTGCATTATTTTTTTAATCCTCGCATCAACCCTGTGAAGTAGACACTATCCTCATCTTCTTTTTATATAGAGAGCAGATGGAAGCCCAGAGAAGTTAAGTGACCTGCTCAAGGTGATTAGGGGAGGGAGAGGAGGTATGTGCACAGGCCGTCTGGCTTGGGGTGCGGCTCTTGAGTGGTGTGCCACACTGCCTCCCGTGGACCCACAGGGAGCACACCTCCCCCTGCACTGAACTGCAGAAGGGGAAGGACTTTGCTAAGGATCAGAGCTCTGGGTACCAACTGGATAGGGGCATGAGCTATGAGTAACGGATGTTGTTACCTTGGGTACTCTCAGGTTGGTGGGGTCTAAAGAAAAACCTGTTAGAGTTGACTTAACCTTTTTTAAAGTGACTCAGTGAGAAAACTTCATCATGAGAATGATCACAGGACTGTGAAAACATCAAAGCAGAAGCAATAGCTATCTGCACACCATCTTTGCTGCCCAGGCCCTGGAGGTCGTCACTGTGGGGGGAACATGTGAGCAAGAGGAAGGAATGTGGGCCTTGGTCTTTGAGAGATGTGGTCTTTGGCTACAACCTTCTGAGGATCAGTTTTCTCATCTCTAAAATGGAACTAAAAGAATCTTACCTCTTTGCACCAGATGAAGAAATCCTAAAAATACACGCGTTAATACATATGAGAATGTTTGAGAACTCTTCGGAAGAAAAGTGCTGTGGAAACATGATGCAGTGTTGTGTGTACTATGTGTGTGTCATGTTTGTATAGACTACTGCACTGAGGGATTTATGCTTCCTAGTAGTGCTACACCAGATTGGCAGACTATTGGAACATAACCAGAACATCTGATTCTATTAGGCAGATATTGAGTATGTAGAAATAAGTGAATAGCTTTTAACTGTACATTGCCAGCTGTTGCACAGCCAATGAAATAGATTAAACTTGAATATTATGAGCATAGATACTTTCCATGGTTGACAGGCAAGGGAGGTACACTGATATGAAGGCTGGCAGATGAGATACTCTGAAAGACTCTCTCTCTCTACAGTATAACTACAATATACAATATAACTAGATCCTGTATAAGACACACACACACACACACACACACACACACACACACACACACACACACACGCGTTTAAAGTATTGCTAAGCTCACAAGTGGTCCCAGGTCAGTAGTGTCCCTTCTTTCCTGGAGGAGCAAATGAATATCTTCTCTCAAGGAAAGTTCCAATTTAAGTCCTCAGATTTCCCACAGAGTAAGTTCAATCAAATATGAGCTGAAAAAAAAAATGACCAAACACATAGAGAAATAAATCATGTGGAACAGGCAGATTGTTCTCAACCAAAGTCTCTTGCCTTCCTTCCATAGTGAATAACTGCTGCTGGAAAGCAACTTCCCAGCCAGTGATGACAGCTTCCAGCCACTCGTGCATCTAGGTAGAGCCACGAACCATGCTTTGGCCAATGGAAAAAAGGCAGGAGTGGTGTATACCATTTCTAGGCCTGGCCCACAGGACCACCCTTGGGATCCTCTACAGTCTCTCCCTGTCCACCAGCAGAGTACTGGTGCTCAGGGTGACCTTGGAGGCCACGTGTTGAATATGGCAGAGCCTTCCTCAGTCAGGGTCCCTGAATGACTGCATGGAGCAAAGTCTCACCTCAATCCACCAACTTGACGTTATGTGAGTAAGAAAAACGAGCTCTAATATTAGGCCACTGAGATTTTGGAGTTTAAGTGTGCAGCAATTAGTTTTACCTTAACTCATCAGTCATTGTGAGTGTCAGCAGAAACAATAAACTACAAATTTAGCACCAAGGGCTTTGGAGTTTGGAATAATAATATTTAGAATATAAAATAAGTTTCATGACATGTTTAAAGAAATTAAAGAGAATCAAAATTATCAAGGAACAAAAGACTATCAAAAATAACAAGGCAGGATTAAGAAAGAATCAAACAGAATTTTGGACATTAAAAATATAATTATTTAAGTTAAAATTTCGGTGGTAAGCTAAATGGTAGAATAAACACAACTGAAAAGCTAGTGAACTGGAAGATATAACTGAATGACCCAGAAGTCGGCATATCAGGGAAAGAGATTAAAATATGACGGAAAGACTATAGAGGCTTGAATGGTGGCTCCTCAAAAGATATGTCTACCTAGAACCTGTGGATGTGACCTTATTTGGAAAAAGAGTCTTTACAGGTGTAATTAAGTTAAAGATCTCCAGATGAGATCATCCTAGACTATCCAAGGGTCCTCATAAGAAGAGAGGAAGACACAGACACACAAAAAGGCGGCCATGTGAAGATGGAGGCAGGGATCAGAGTGAGAATCTATAAGCAAAAGAACACCAAGGAATTCCAGCAGCACCAGAAGCTAGGAGACAGGCTCAGAGCAGATTCTCCCTCAGGTCCTCTAGAAGGAACCAACCCTGCCAACATCTTGATTTTGGACTTCGGGCCTCAAGAACTGTGAGAGAATAAATTTCTGTTGTTTTAAGCCATCCAGTTTGTGGTAATTTGTTATAGCAGCTTGGGGACATTAATATAAAGGCTAGGAGATAAGAAGACTAGAATGAGAGGTTCTATGTTCCATCTGGGAATAGACCTAGAAGGAACAACAGAGAGAGTGGAGGAAGGGCAATATTACAAGAGATAATGGCTGATAATTTTCCAAACTGATGAAATACATAAATCCTTAGATAAGTAATCACAGCATATAAAAAAGTAGGTTAAATGGTAATACCAAAATTCATACCAAAACAAACTGTAGTGAGAACGCAGAACATCCATTTCTTCAGAGTCTATACCTGGGAATAGAATTACTGGGTCATGGGTAGAGTTTGCCCAAATCCCCCCATCAAGATAAACATAGCAAAACCCATGGTTTTATGGGTGCCCTTAACCTTCTTTAACTTTTTCCATAGAATTTATCACCACCTGACATTATTTATATCTATTTGTTTATTTGTCTGTGGCTCTTCACAGGAATGTAAGTTCTATACAGGTAGAAACTTTGTCCTATTTTATTCACGTGTGTCTCCAGTGCCTAGAAGAGTGTATCTCTGGGCTCATGGAAGACACTGGATACTTTTCGAATAAATGATAAATGAATGATACACATCTATTATGTCCACATAGCTCTGAGTCCAAGTGCTCTGAGAATATTTACTACAGAATGAATAAGTCAGGCACTGTTCCAGGAGCTGGGGACACAGTACTGACAAGACAAAGTCCCTGCTGTCATCAAGTACACATTCTTTAACAAAAATAAAAGTTTGATAATTGTATGCTAGAGTCTAATAGATCATTTATAGAAGCAGAAGTATCTTGTCATAAGTTCCTTTAAGTTAACATTAAAGGAGCCAGCTCTCATAGGAGACTATCCCAGGAAAGAATGTAATATGGCCCATGGGTTGAGCAAACCCAGTGGGCTTTGTTTTTATTCTGGTGTTTATGTTTCAATTCTAGAAGTCAAGCACTGGTTTATATTGTGCCCGAAGCTTTCCCAGTGGTGTCTCCTTATGAAAACGCTAACTGAGCTTGGCTTCTGTGGGGTAAATTCCAAGACTTCCAAAGCAAACATTTTCTAAATACCAACCCAATTCTATTGAACAAAATCAAGCATTGTCTGAGGTTATTGCTCCAGCTAAAGAAGGTTATTTCTTCACCAACTGCCATTTTCACTCCTCCCAATATTATCTAAAGACCTGGGAACCCATGCTCTGTCTGTGCCTTTGGTAGGCACATGACGAGAAGCATCCATTGTGAAGCTGCATCTTGGCCTCGCTACTCTATGTTTACTGGTGGTCGCTAGGCATCCCCTCCATGGGACCAGTGACGGGGATCTTGTGTAAGACGTAAAAAGAGTTCAGAAGAAGCCACACGTGAAAACCGATGCCAAGTAGCTCCAGAGGTCTGAAAATTTAGGAACTATTTAGCTTCAAAGAGAAGCAATTCTGATGAGAAAAGATTCTGGAAAAATGTACTGTCAATTCAATGGTGGAGACATTTCAAAACAAAGACATCAAACCACAAATACGAGATTTATTGTTAATCCCCTGGGTCCATTGATAAGGCCCTTGTTGCATTTAATTTGTTTCCTTATGTGATAGAAGAGGTACTGATTGCCATGTAGAAGTCAACCTCTGACCTCATCAACACTTGGACTTGAAATCTATTTGATTTGATTTGAATAAGATTGATAAGAATCAAAATGACAGATAAGGTGATGAAGCAAGAAGATGTATTGGCCATTCTTTCAAAACTTAATTTCCTGGGTTTTCCATTTGTGACCCACCAGGGTGGCCACTCAGCCTGACAAGTTGTTTCAAGAGTGGAGGCTTGGAACTGAACAGCTCTGCGTGCTGAGCGGGCCAGCAAGCCTGCGCTGGGAAAACGGATTGGAGTTGATATAATAAATAGTTCCTCCTGGCTGCACCAGGGATTTCTCCCTCAGCAGCACGCCTGTCCCTGCTGTGACTCTGTGTGGGGGTTACTCCAGCGAAACCACAGGGGGATGGAGTCCATTAGATATTTCCCTGAAAGAATTAAACTTTGTTCCTCAGGGAAATTGGTAGTGAAGGACGTGATTTTAAATAGAAATTTCTGGCCTGGGTTTCTAATCTCAAAAATCCTACCTCAAGTCAGTTCATTTTCCCTCTTTTTTAAAATCATAATGCTGAGTCTTAACAGGGCAAAGGGTGTGTGTAAAAACTAAATGCATGCTTCGAAAAGCAAATATATGGACTTATGGCTTCAAATGCTAACCAAAGCTGCGGTTCCAGTTGGAGTCAGTAGCAATGGCAAGGAAGAGGGGGCACAAGATCAGATAACAACCTTGCCTTTCCTTTAACAGGAACCAACGTCAGAAAGTGTAGGGGGAAGGAGACCAGAGGTGATCATCACAGTAGATAAGAAAGAGGACCTTGCCATAGCATTTGAACTCACTCTCGAAGCCCTCAACCCCTCATTCATTCCGAAAAGAAACTTGAACCCAGAAAGACTTCGAAGCCACAAAGTTTAGATACCGCCAGGGCCCAGGCTAGAACCTATGTCTCTCCCTTCCATCCACTGCTCTCTTCACACAGATATCTCACACAGAGAAGTAACCAGGCCAAAGTCCAGGATGGGCGTATGAACCCGGAAAGGAAGAGGGCTCACGTGAGGGGAGAAGGGGTGGGATTTAGCAATGAACTTAAAAAATATAAAATATGGCTGAGTAAAATACAAGGTAATCTCGTTTTGGCAGAAGCATTGCCTTTTTATTTCATGTTATTAAGAAACTCATACTCTCCTGCTGACCACAGAACCATCTGGAAGTGGAAGTGGGCTAAAACAGGAGACCTTCTACCTCACACCATGTCGCCCGAGGGAACTGTTGTTCCTGAGAACTCTTCCAGACTCTCAGTTATAAATGGCTTAAACTCCCAAACCTAAAATCTCTTGGGACTATGAAAGAAGTTGTTTTAAACCACCGGAGCACTGGATTACTCACCACTTTGGAATTTAGCGAAAACGTAAACGATAAGGGCTTTAAGTTGGGTGTCTACTTGCCTCTTAAAATATTTGACAGAGTTCGCAAAACACTTATACCCATTTCTGCTTTGTATTCCTAGAACCTATCCTGGGTTGGGTGTGGACTGGTACTGGAGAGAAAAGGCAAAGGGAGTTGGAGAGCTATGTCTGAGGTGATCTTTGCCACTTCCATTTGGAGTTTTCATCTCCTGTATGACTGAAAATGTCCCCCTTGACGGACTGGCCGCAGGAACTCCTTTTCTGTGGGGTGGGACGGGGAAGAGGACAGCTTAAAAGGAAGCTGGCTGAATATTTAGGATGAAGCAGTTTCCAGGTAACTTTAAAACAAATACAAAGAGACATTTATTGAGTTCCTACTAAGTGTCAGGGAGCATGGGACACTTGAGTGGGATGTGGGGCGACTCGGACCCTGCCCTCACTGGGACCACCATGCCTTCCCAGGCCCCCAGAACCGAGCGTAATTAGAAGCAACTATTCCAGAGCTGCTCTCGGTGGTCTGGGTCAGTATCCCAGATGTGGCTTATCAAAAGAGGTCTGTTTAAACCATTCCCACAACTGTTCAGCCTTGGCCATTTGAGAAAAGTAGCTAAGTGTTTGAGGTTGAATCCTCTCTTTTATACCCAACCCCAGAAGCGCTTATTGTTCGCATTGTCCATTGAGACACACAAAGGAGGGTTTAAAAACATAGTTGCCCATGAGGTTGCCTAGTCTGGAGGAAGCCTGGAAAGGCAGCGACTCATACACTATGGGTGTCTGTGTGTGTGGGCATATGCCGTGTGCATAACACAATGACAAGATCACTGTCTGAGGGCTAGACACTTAGATGGCTACACAGGACAGTGCTGCCCTGAGAGCCACTTCCCTGAAAGCAGGAAAGTTGAGGCACCATAAGGTCATGGGAGGAGCACAGGATTTAGTACTCACAGTTCTGCCATTTATGGGGTCTGTGATCCTGAAAAAGTAATTTAATATCTCACAGCCTTGTTTTCCTCATTGGTAAAATGAGGATTACTATGCCTACCTTACAGGGTTTCATGAGGATTGATTGAAATAGTACTCGAAAGCACCTAGCACAGAGCATTGTAGACATATAAATACTGTAGACATCTGGGAAATGTACATTCTGCTCCCCGCTTGTCTGAATCTGGCTGCTTGGAACAAAAGGGTGCTGAAGAGATATAGGCCATCCATTGCCTTCTCAGATTCTGACTCTACCAACCAGAGGCAGCGTGGTGAAAATGCTGAGTGATGGAGCGGGGGCAGAAGTCCTCTGTTCTGGTCCTGATTTACTCACTTCCTGGCTAGGTGACTTCAGATAAGCTGCTGACCCTCTCTAGACTTCAGTTCTCTCATCCGCAGAAATGCCCTTACAGAACTCCCAAGGTGATTGTAAAGATCAATCAAAGGTATCAAGACTAGAAAGGAAGAAGTAACTGTCTTTATTTGCAGGAAACATAATCTTATATATTCCTCTATGCAGAGAAAACTAAGGAATCCACAAAATACTATTAGAACTAATAAATTCAGCAAGATAGCTGGATACAAGATCAACACCCAAAAGTCAATTGTGTTTTCATACATTGCAAAAATGAAACTAAGAAAATAATTCCATTCATAATAACATCAAAAAGAATAAAATACTTAGAAATATTTAACAAAAGAAGTGCAAGACCTGCGCACTGAGAACTATAAAGCATTGCTGAAAGAATCTGGAACCTGAATAAATGGAAATACACCCTATGTTTATGGATCAGAAGACTTAATATTGTTAAGATGGCAATACTTCCTCAATTGTTCTACAGAGTTGACACAATTCCTACCAAAATCTTAGCTGGATTTTTTTTTTTTTCAGAAGTTGACAAGCTCATCCTAAAACTCATTTGGAAGTACAAGTGACTCAAGATCACCAAAACAATCTTCAAAAAGAAGTACAAAGTGAGAAGAATTACACATCCCGATTTCAAAACTTACTACAAAGCTAAGTAATCCTTACAGTGTGGTCCCGGCATAAAGATGGACGTATGGAATAAAACTGAGAGTCCAGGAATAAACTCTAACATTTATGGTCAGTTGATTTTCAACAAAAGTGTCAATAAAATTCAGTGGAAAAGGAATAGTCTTTTCAACAAATGGTGCTGGGGAAACTACCTCACACTACACACAAAAATGAACTCAAAATGGATCACAAACCTAAATGTAAGAGCTAAAAGAGCTTATATATTAAAAGAAGAAAACACAGGAATAAATCTTCACGATGTTGGGTTAGGCAATTATTTCTTAGACATGACACAAAAAGTACAAGTAATCAAAGAAAAAATCAATAAATAGGCCTTCATCAACATTAAATGCTTTTGCACTTCAAGACACTCCATCAAGAAAGTGAAAAGACAACACACCACCTGAGGGAAAAATATTTGCAAATCATGTATCCCCTAAGGAACATATATCCAAAATATATTTTAAAACTCCCACAACTAATAATGAAAAGACAAAAAACCCAATTTTTAAAAATGGATAATAGAATTTGAATAGACATTTCTTCAAAGAAGTCATCAAGTAGCCAATAAGCACACTGTAGTAAGCATCATTAGTCATCACAGAAAATCAAAATCAAAACCACAATGAAATACCACTTCACATCCACTAGAACGGCTATGATAAAAAAAGACAATAACAAGTGTTATCGAGGATGCAGAGAAATGGAAAGCCTCATACATTGCTGGTGGGAATGTAAAATGGTGCAGCTATTTTGAAAAACATTTTGGTGGTTTCTCAAAATGTTAAACATAGAATTACCATATGACCCAGCAACTCTACCCCTAGGTATCTACCCAGGAGAAATGACAACATACATCCACACAAAGACTTGTACTTGAATGTTCATAGCAGCATTATTTATAATAGTCGAAAAGTGGAAACAACCCAAATTTTCATCAACTAGTGAGTGGATAAACAAAATGTGGTCTATCCGTACGATGGAATACTTCTTGCCAATAAAAAGGAATGAGGTACTGATACAACATGGATGAACCTCAAAAGCATTATGCTTAGTGAAAGAAGCCATACACAAAAGAACAGATATTCTATGGTTCCATTTATATGAAATGTCCAGAAAAGGCAAATCTTCAGAGAAATAAAGTAGAATAGTGGTTGCCTCAGGCCGGAGGTGGGGAGCAATTACAGGGCACAATGGGGTGATGGAAATATTCCAAAATTATACTGTGGTGATAGTTGTACACCTCTGTAAATATTCTGAAAATCACTGAATTGTACAATTAAAAAGGATGGATTTTATGGTATGTAAATTATACCTCAATAAAGCTGTTCATAATAATTTTAGAAGATCAATTGAGATCACAACTATATAGATCCATATATAGGGCCTAATTAGCACATTGAGACTAAGTAGATCCTAGCTACACAGGCAAATACCAGCCCCAAGTAGTCCTCCAAATGCAGACTTTACCCACAAAGCACTGTCCCTCCTTTCCTTCTCCCTACTGGTCTCCAAGACTTGCTGTTCTGTATAAGTCCCCTAACCTAATGACCTGTTTCTTCTTTTCTTTAATTTTTCTGTTTGATAATACTGACCTTCTCCTGTTGGAAACTTTGTCTTTCCTTGATTACTTTGACCCTGTTTGACTCCTGATTTTCATTTTAGGCCATTGCTAGAATGGTCTGTGATAGGTCTTTACTTCTTCCTTGTCTCCTTTGGTGTCTCTTCTTCTACATCGTGCTCCCTAAATGTAAGCAAGGTCCCCAAAGTTTCATCTTGACCTCTTTCTCTTCTCTTGTCATAATCCTCCAAGGGGCCTCATCTACTCATGTAATATCCCTCCTCTATGAGGACAACTCTGAAATCTGTGTCTCTAGGCCTTCACGACTAGTAAAGATATCACCCCCGGATATCTTGCAAGAGCCCAAAGTATGAGAATAGGAACAACTGATTTAGATACTGTATTGAGATACTTTGTTGAAATGTGAATTAGCCTGTTGTGTTCCTGTATATTCCCTTGCATCGTGTTTCAAGCAGGTATCAGCCCCTTTTGTCTTTGGGGAGGTCTGTGTTTCTGGAACAACAGCTGGTGTTGCCTGCTGGACACATTCTTCCTTTGGGACTTTTTATCATCTCAAACTGAGCTCATTTGAACACATTGTGAACATGTCTCTGAAGGGGAGGGGAGGAAGGAAGGAAGGCATATGTGCCTTTGAGAGAAGCAGGGAAGAGAGGAAGGCAGGATGGGCTACAGAATTTCCAGAACCTAGTGCAAAATGAAAATGTGGGATCCTTTGTCCATAAATTATTCAGAATTTCACAGTGGTAACAGCAGAGCATGAAAGAAAGCACAAGGTCCTTATAGGCATGGGGCCCACTGTGACTGCATAGGTCACACTCCCATGAAGCTGGTCCTGGTGGAAAATTTTCCTCCAGACCAAGGAGAGATAGGAAGTCAGCTGGTCCAGTGAGAGCGGGAAATGATGCACTGCCTGGTGGCAGAACTCCTTGGGGAGCACTGACGTGAGAGATACAATGGGTGAGGCTGGCGTCAAGGCGCAAAGTTTTCCAGCTCAAAGCAGCAGAGCCTGGTCTCTGGGGCCACATGGATCAGCACGTGGGCATCTGGGGGGAGCCAGGGTGAACCAATGACCAGGGCTGCTGCCCCAATGCTTTGGGACTATATATGACCCAGGATCTTTGCATAACCCTAGAGGAAGCAGAGAAGTCACTCCACTAGCCACCCAGTAGTGACTGAGACTGAATTTCCACTGAGCCCTGTGGGGTGGGGTTCAGAGTTAGATTTAGGTTTATTTTTTTTACTGTGATAAATATACATAACATAAAATTTACCATTTTAACCATTTTTAAGTGTACAGTTCAGCGGCATTAAGTACATTCACGTTGTTGTGCAACCATCACCACCATCCATCTCTAGAACTTTTTATTATCTCAAACTGAAACTCTGCCCCATTAAACACTAACTCCATCCCCCTAGTAACCACCATCCTACTTCCTGTCTCTGAATTTGACTCCTCTAGGTACCTCATCTAAGTGGAATCATGCAATATTTGTCCTTTTGTGTAGGGCTTATTTGATTTAGAATGTTTTCAAGGTTCCTCTATAGATTTAGATTTTTTTAAAGAAAATAAAGAAATGCACTACTTCTTATATACTCAAGTTTGTGAACTTGAATCTACTTTACATTCAGATTAATCCATTAATCCTACTCTAAGACTAGCTTTAATTCTTGTCTAATCCTGGGATTCTCTTTTCTCTCTAATCGTCCACATCCAATCAGTCTTGCCAGTTCCCTCTCCATCAAATCCTTGACCGCAGCTTCATTCTGGCACTGAGGACTTGATGCCCAGGCTCCTTCATTCTCACCTTAGACTTCGATGGCCTCCTTCAAACCCACACTGCTCAGAAATGTCAGAGTAATTGTCTCAAAGCCCAGTTCTGGTCTCCAAATGCTCCTCATCATCCCACCTCTGCCCCTTGACTTGTGCAATGCCATCCACCTTCTAGGCCCTTCCTCCAGGTTTCAACCCATCCAAGTCCTTCAGGCTTTACTCAAATACCATCACCTCAGTGAACCTTCCCTCTTCACCCCATACTCTCAGAAATGGTCTCTGCATCCCCTGTGTCCATTCTATTCTGTCCTATGGTTATATTTATTTCAACACATATTTATCAGTTGCTCCAGCCTAATTGCAAGCTCATCCGAGACAGAGGCCATGTCCCAGTCATCTTTAAAGCAGCATCTCTCACATAGTGAACATTCAACATACACTTGCATGGAGAATGTTCATAAACGAATGCACTGTATGGATATATGTCAATATTACATAATCACCAAATTCTGTGGCTCAGACAGTAAGTGGTCAAGGAGTAAGCAAATGGATGAAAATAAGATCTCAAAGCACCATCCAGCCCTGAAATGTTGCTGTCTGTGGGTTAAGGCCTTTTATAGGAGAGACATCTTGGTTTGGTTTGAAAGAGAAAGATGGGTGGAGGGAAGCTGGGGCCTGGGCTGGAGCAGAGCCTTGGGGGTTCCCAGAAGCATGGGAATAGAGCCCTTACAGAGGTAATAAGTAGTCTAGGTGAAGGGAAGGACTGAGAGTTCCTAGAGAAGCCTCCAACAAAAACAAGGAGATGAGAAGGGAGAGGTGAAGAGTTCATTCTCCAAAATTCCATTCCAACAGGGGTTTCACAACTGGCCAACAGAACCCTGATGATCCCCTTGTTTGAAGGGTAGGAATTAGTCTGATGTCCACTGAGGGAATCTCCTGAGGTGAATTTTCAAGACATCCACACAGCTGGCTAGTCAGTTCAAAAGAACAGTCAGGCAGGTGGTTGGGAATTGCGTAAATAAAGTTATTTTTGTTTTCATTTGATTATTTTAGGTTTTAGCTAGAAGTTGAAATTCATGTTGACACAGTCTGCGAGTCAATTCTTTGGAACATGATTTTCTTATTTGTTCCTCAGAGCTTGGTGAGATCATTTAAGGCATTTAAAGAACAGCTGCCAGCCTTTGATTATCATCCATGGCACCGGGAAGTAGGGACGATGCGTCCAAACACCACATCCAATCTTCTAGGTGGTTCCACCTCCTCCCTGACCAGATCTTTGATGAAATCTACACAAAAAGCTTCTTTGAATCTCATCTCCATTTCAGTTTACACATCCTGGGAGATGTTAATGAGGGTGAGAAGAGAAGTTTGAAAGCGTGAAAGAGTGGAGTGCACGGAGAAAAGTTGAGAGCTCAGGCAAAGCGGTCAACAGGCAGGAAGGGTTGGAAAGGATGCCTGGGCTTCCACCCCTGTTTATCTGAGGCAGGCCAGACCCCAGCCCAGACCTGGAGACCTGCGCCTGGTGAGGTTCTGCCCTTAACTAACTGCTAGACCCTAATCTTAGGCCTTGGTCTCCAATTCTGCACAATGAGACAAATAAATGCACTCGCATTTCTAAAGCATATTCTGAGTTTTACATTTTGTAATTCTGAATGCCTTTTGGGGGAAATTTTGGATTGGGATCTAGTGGGTTTTGTTACGTATTCCCAAGATCATTCACATAGTTTTAGGGTTATATTTTACACTGACAAATGCATGCTGAAATGAACCATAAAAGTCACACACAGAAATACACAAGGAAGGGTGTCATGGTTTGGGATGAGGCCAGCTGGCTAAGCTGCAGGGGAATGGGCCAGACTGGAAGTAACAGGAACCTGGAATTAGATCCATCCGCAGAGCCCAGCAAAACCGGAGATAGCCCCAGGTTGTGGGAAGTCCGGGATGACAGGCTGAATGTGGCAATGGTGTTGCTTTGGGCTGGGGAGGAGAAGCACATCCAGTGTGAAGATGAAGGAGAGAACTTAGAGGCCTATGGAGTATGGCCAGAGGGAATCCAGAATCCAGTGAGATCAAAACAGGTATATGAATGCACCAGTGGTTTGTTAGAAAATAGTGGAACCTAAGCAGATGAGATTCTGCAACAAAACTCTAGAGCCTGGAAGAAAGACAGGTAACATAAGGCTTCCACCATGGGGTCAGACAGAAGTCCAGGTCCTGGCACCGAATCAGGGAAGCCCAACAAACATGAATCAAGTGTCTCTTCCGAGCAAGCACTGGGCCCACATGCAGAGATTGCTCATATTCCACTGCCCTTGAGTGAGTGCAGACCAACAGCAGGGTAGATTGCTGTGTGGACTTGGCCTGGCCTGCAGGGGTAGCTGGAGGGATCCACCTGGGGAATGGAAGCCCTTCAGAGGCTGGACACAAGGTGGGGCCTGATAGATTGTCTTTAGTCCTGCTCCTCCGAGGGGCAGTGGCAGTTCCCATGAGGTGACAGGGTTCAAAGAAGGATGGTGACAGTGGCCTTAACCATGGGTCTCCTGAGCCCTGGCTGGTTGTTATTTTGCAAGTCTGCAATGCAGACTGAGAACACTGAACCAAACCACAAAACACTGCTTTATGCACACTAGGCTGGGAAACATCTTCTTAAAAACTCTTTTAATGTGAATATATTTCCCTAAATCACAAGAAGGGTGCAATGGACTGAATGTTTGTGTCCTCTCAAAATTCATTTATTGAAATCTAATCCCCAGTGTGATGGTATTAGGAGGCAGGGCCTTTAGTGTTTAGGTCATGAGGAGGAGCCTTCATGGATGGGATTAGTGCCCTGATAAAAGGGACCCTAGAAAGCTCTCTTGCCTTTTTTCTGCTGTGTGAGGATACAATGAGAAGATAGCCAATTGCAACCTGGAAGACAGCCCTCACCAGAACCCAATCATGATGGCACCCTGATCATAGACGTCCAGCCTCCAGAACTGTGAGAAATTTCCACTGTTTATAAGCAGCCAGTCTATGGCACTTTGTTGTAGCAACCTGAACTAAAACAGGGGCTTAATCAATGTTAAATTAAAATGTCTGCTGATTCAACTAGAGATGAGCAAGTTTCACTGGTTATGGATATATTTTTTAATTTAATATTTTGAATAGATAAATCATAGTGTTCAAAAAGATAGGCAACCAGACATCTCTCGTCCATCTTTGTCATGATCTCATCTGCTCATGTGCCTCTCCAATAGGTCACCATGGTTCCTAGTTTCTTATGTATCTTTAAAGGTATAGTTTCCCCCCAACTGGCAAAAATCCTTGGCTGGGCCCTGATGACCCTGAATGGAATGCTCACTGCCTCCTGATGGAGCCTGGCTGGACAAAGGGCAGAAAAGAGGCTGCCTCCCCACCAGGGAGCATTTGTGACCAGAGACTGGGGCAACATGTATGAAAAGTTTATAAAATAACTGACCACATACATACAGTACATGGTCTGGCTGCTGGGAACATCTCAGGCAAGTGACTTGGCGGCATTTTCTAGGGGCTGCTGGAGCCAAGAGTATGGACCCTGGTAACCTCTCTGAGGTGCCCTCATGCTGTGACATGGCCTAGCCTCACATCTTCCCTCTTGGTGGGACGTCTTGCAGGCCAAGGCTGTGTCCTAGAGAGGGTCCACATCCTTTACAAAGGAGAACACTGAAGCCCAGAAAGAGAATTCACATGGCCACTGAGGGTGGACCTGGTGAAAGGCCCTTTGCTGCAGGTGTAGAGGTGGGAGGCAGTGGGGAGCAGGTTCCAGGCTGGGCCTCTGGTCTGCTAGTGAGCGATTGAGAAGCCCAATGTTGGTTTTCTCCCAAACACCTATGTTTGTTTAAGGTTTTTGCCTTCAACCATTAAAGCAGAATGTTATTTCAAGTCCACCTGAGAAAGCCAAATCCTTATATATACAGATAATTTTTCAGGGAAAACTTGACATGCTACAGAGCCGGTGGGCTAATTTATTTGATTTGTGTGCAGAATCTGGAAGAAGGGCTCAAGGCCCAGGGACCCCTTAGGCAAACTCTGGGGCGGGGGGTGTCTTACTCACTACATCTGAAGACACAGGGACCTCCATCTGCTGCCTCCCTCAGGCCACAGGTCTTGTCAGGGGCCATAGCATCCAGTAGGATTAACTACAGATCACTTTCTTCAAAAGTATGAAGGAGGTCAGAGTTGCTGTGAATAACGGGAAGGGATGCAGAATCTCATCGAGAGCCCCTTTCAGATACCCTTTCCCTCTGCCCCACTGTGGCCCCTAAAAATCTCCTTGGAACATCACTACTGTATTCCCAGCACCTAGAACAGAGCACCTAGAACATTCTCAGCACATATCCAACACTCACTAAGTGCACAGCTAACCCAGGGCTCCATCTGGCCAGGCCTTCATTTTAAAGCAGTGAGAACTCAGGACTAGGAAGATGATGTGACTTATCCAACATCCCAGCCTGTCATGGCAGAGTCGGGAGAAGAAACCTGGCCCCATGACTCCCTCCCCCTGCTTTCTCTGGTCCACCAGTGCTTTCCAACCTGCTCCACACCACACATTTCGGTTGGGCAACCTGGGGTAAACAGACAAGGCTGCTCATACCCAACGTGACTGGGCAGGGGACCTGGCCTCCTGGCATACCTGTAACCCTTTCATGGCCCACAGCACACACTGCTCTGCTGCAGATATTTACATGCATTTTCACAATGACCCCACTTGTCACCCTGCCTCAGACCTGGCAACCGATAAGCACTCGCTCTTAAAGGCAGGTGCCAAGGGGAAGTTATTCCACGAAGGAGGTAAAGTATCTGCAATATCCTTGACCAAAAGTCTGTTTATGATTTCAGCCTAGGCAGCCCTTTTTCCAGAAGAGTCTGCCCACATATGGTTCCATGACCTGTCAAACCTTTTCTCCTTGCTATGGAAAGGGCTGAAGATAGGAGTAGGTTATGATCAAGCACAACATCCAACAAGAGCCAAATGCTACACACAGGACCCAGAGGGGCCCCAGACCTGCCCCAGGTCCTTGCCTGGGAGACCATGGACACAATGGTCCTATTCACAGAAGGGGACTCTGAAACATGAGTAGGTGTTGTTTAAAGTGTCTCTGAAATAAATGTTAACATGCTGACTTAGGCTCCCTCCGAATTAATTTTAAAGGTCCTTTAACCCATTTTTGGCACAGCACTCATGATGAAGCAGGTACTGAGAGCAGCATGGTTTAATCAAACTCCCAGCAGCCTTGGCAGGAGGCATATGGTCCTATCAATCAATAATGGGGTTGGTGGGGAGTGAAAGGGGAGGAGATCAGCCATGGTTTGGAGACTGCACTGGCTCCGTGTGGGTGAACCTTCTGAAAAAGGGTTTGCTGTTACTATAATCAAAAGCTTTCACCATGTTTTTAAGCTTTACCCACTACCCTAACCATTCCCTTCTTTGGGGAGTGAGTTTCCAGCAGCTGAATGCCATATAACAAGAACTCCCTCTCATCACCATGGAAGCCAAGAGAAACACACTTTCTGAAAAGTGGTACTTCAGTGTAGAGAGGTCTGCTGATGGGAGCTTAAATAATGACGTGCCAGGAGAGATTATTTTTGTAAATTCTTGGAACACACTTTTTTCTCAGGGCATGAGCTGGTTAGTGCTCTTCACGGCTTCTGTTGCCCCATACCTCACCTACCCAGCCTGCTTCTTCAGGCAGCTTAAAATCAGGGCTCATTACACAGACCACAGTTTTAAACGGAAAGATGTTGTTAGCTGTCCCTGAGAAGTAAGTGACAATTTTTAGACAAAAGTTCATGCAGATGAAAAGACAGATTTAATTGTGCATCTGTGAGAAATATCCTCTACCAGCCGTTTGGCAAGCAGAGAGATAAGAAGTCCATTTACTGGGGTCCATTGGGACCTATAGGAGTAATTTCTCTCCTTTACCCCCATAATTATTCCACATGTTTCTGGAACTCTTCTTTAAGATATTGTCTCTGATCTTCTAAAGGGCCAACTCCAAGTGAAGATCCTACTCCAACTTGAAATCTATTCTGATGAAAATATACTTCCCCAAATAAACAGCTCTCCAAACTTCCCCATCTCTGCTCAGAGGAGCCCCAGACTTCTGAATCTCTTGTAGCCTTGGAATTGACTCAGTCTTCACCCTTTTAGTTCTTCTATATTTGCTCATTACCCAACCAGCAAGTTCTGCCTCAAACTCATCTCTTCCCTTGCAGCCCATCATAAAGAATAGATGCTTAGATGTTTGAAGTGGAAAACAAGGAAAGGAGGAGCTTATCGGATTATCTTCGATTTAGCTTTCAAAGCCTTCCATCAATTGCATGTCTTTTTTCTTTTTTTTTTTTTTAACAAATTCATCTCTCTCTAACCCTCCAACCTACACCCAGATAGTGAATGGGTTTAGCACCCTTCCTCTGTCTTATTAATGCTTCTCTGCCTTTGCTTGTACTGTGTCCCTCATATATCACAGTTTTTAAAGATTTCTTTTTTTTTTTAAGATCTGGCTCAACATTCATCTCCTACTAAAAATCTTTCCACTCATCTTCCAATGTTTAGTTCTAGATCCACCTTCTCCATGAAAATGTTCAAGACCATTATATCTCCCAATAATACCTCCCTCCCCTGGGTTGCAGATACCCATCTCTATACCATTCATTTTCGTAAGACCCACAAATTTCCTTAAAAATGCAACTAACACCCATTCAGTGTCTGTGAAGCATTGCATTAATGTTAAAGATAATTCCTGCCTCCCTCTGCAGGAGGATTATACATCCCTGACCTATTGGCATCAAGCTTGGTAATAGGATTTGCTTTGGCCAACGAAATGTGAGCGGACGTGACTTGAACCACCTCTGAGCAGAATTTCTAAGCATTATCACACCATTCTGCCATTTCCCCTTTGCCACGTGAACAGCACGTCTCATTTAGAAGTTGCTTTTTCAGCCTGGGTCTCAAAATGAAGAGGAAATGAGGCAGAGTTAATCCTTAAAGTCTATGCACATGAGTGAGAAACCTTAGTTGTTGTAAGCCTCTAATATAGCTTGTTACTGCAACATAATTTAGCCTAATCTTATTGATAAAGTATGTAATATGAGTTTTTATAATGGTGGTTTTCACATAAAGTTTCTCATTCTGTCCTCACAGCAAGCCTACTGGGTAAGTTTTACTTTCTCCATTCTACTGATAAATAATATTAAAACTCAAAAGAACTTGTTCAAACTCTGAAATTTAAAAAGTGAGAGAAGAGATGAAATTAGATCTTCTGCAGCAAATCTATAGCTCTTTCCACCATACCATGTGTTATGGGTGGAACTGTGTTCCCCAAAAAGAAATGTTGAAGTTCTATCCCTCAGTACCTGAGAGTGTGACATTATTTGGAAACAAAGTCTTTGCAGATAATCAAGTTAAGATGAAGTCATTAAAACGGGACTAATCCAATATGACCGATGTCCTTATAAGAAGAGAAGAGACACATATAGACACACAGGGAGAATGTCATGTGGCAACAGGGGCAGAGATTGGAGTGATGCATTGATGCATCTCAAACCAAAGAATACCAAGGATTGCTGGCAACATAAGAAGCTAAGAGAAAGGCATGGTACAGATCCATCCCTAGAGCCTTCAGAGGCAGCAAGGCCCTGCCAACACCTTGATTACTAGCCTACAGAATCGTGAAGAAATAAATTTCTACTGTTTTAAGCCACCTAGTTTGTGGTAATTTGTTAAGCAGCCCTGAAAAACCCAACAGATCTTGACTACCTCAATTTCAAGGCAGAAACCACCAGAAACTCTCAGCAAGTAGGTTTGGGGACAGAAGTGGTCTGTCTAAAAAAACCCTTCATTCTTCCATTGGCAGCCTAGTGTCACCATCCTGTCTGTATTCGTTTCCAAGAGCTGTCATAACAGACCAGATGGCTTAAACAACAGAAATTTATTTTTCACAATTCTGGAGGCTAGAAGTCTGAAATCAAGGTGTCATCAGGGTTGATCTTTTCGGAAGCCTCTCTCCTTGGCTTGTAGATGGCCGTGTTCTCCCTATGTCTTCACATGATCTTCCCTCTGTGCCTGTCTATGTTCTAATCTCCTCTTCTTATAAGGACACCAGTCATATTGGACTAGGGCCCACTCTAATGACTCCATTTTAACTTAATTACCTTTTTAAAGACCCTCTCTCCAAATACAGTCACATTCTGAGGCATTGGGGGCTAGGACTTCAACATATGAATTTGCGGACAACATAATTCAGCTCATAACACCATCTCATGTTTTCAAATATCTAAGGAGCCTCTCATGATGCCTGTGTTCATAGCCTGGCCACTTGAGCAATCTTGGATGGAGAATGAGAACACAAGGATGGCCCTGCCAGCTCTTTAAGTTGCCAGACCCATCCCTAGGACCAACAGCCAGGACCACACAAAACTTGGCCTTCACTGTCCTCTCACAGTTGTTCACGTGGGTATGAACCATTTGCCTTGTTTATGCTTTGCTGTTGCCTCTGGATTGCTGGTCTTGGATTCAGCAATCTTGGCTAGAGTTAGGCTCTCCCTTGAGCTATGCTGATGGCTAGTGTTCCTCCCAACACCCCAAGCTGTTGATCCCTTGATCCCTTCCTTTGGCACAGCCTCCTCCTCATGGGTGACCCTCCTTTCTACCCTCTGGCTGCCTCTGGCCTCATAATTAAAATTTAAAACAAAATTGATAGACATATTTTGAGATACATAAGATTACTAGACATAAATGGTAATCAGTTCACCTAAATGGCTGTTAATTGCTTTCATAAAGCAAAGTATAATTTTGGTTTTTTCTCCTCAGTATTAATTTAGGAATATATAACATCAAAATAATAATCAACAAGTTCCCTGAAACTCTGAATGTTTTAATCATTATTATAGTGTTTCTTTGCTATAATAAATTTTATTTGGACAAGATAGAAAAAATAACAAATTGGTAAAAATTCGGAGAAAAATAAGGAGAGAGAGAGATTTGAGAATGATGAAATGATGCAAGCTCTTTTACTTAGGGTGGCCAGGGAAGGCGTATCCACCACAGTGACTTTGGGGAAGAGATCTGAACAAAGCAGAGCAATATCCTGGGTCTTTCTGGGGAAAAGCATTCCAGCCAGAAGGAACAGCAAGTTCAAATGGCCTGAGGTAGCCGCACGCCTGGAACAGATGAGGAAGCAAGGGGAAGAGTGGTCGGGAATGAGGTCAGAAAGGGGCTAGGTGACTGTGTGAGGTCAGTTCTGTAAGAACTTTAGATGGCACTCAGTGAAAGCAGAATCTACTGGAGGGTGTGAACAGATGAGCGACATGATCAGATGTGAGTTTTAAAAGGACTACTCTGGTTGATACGTGGAGACAGACTGTAGGGCAGAGAGGGTGGAGGGAGCTGAAGCTATTAGGAAGCTCTAGGCAACAGAGGGTGCTGGGGATGGAGGTGGGAGAAGTAGAGGCTCCCAATCCATCTTGAAAATACAGCTAACTTGGGCTGTGAGAAGGGAGGTGAGAAAGACAAGGAGGAACCAACAGAAGGGGCCAAGAAGTAGTCAGTGAAATAAGAAGAAACCAGAGAAGCCGGAGTACTGGAACCCGAGTGAGCTGCGAGGAAGGAGGAGCAGGGCTGTGCCAAACGCTGTTCCTGGGCACAGAAGTCAAAGCCTGAGGACTGACCCTTGACCCTCGACCCTCAGGAGGTCACTGGGGAAAACAAAAGCACGAATGGGTTTCATACCAGAGAGAATAGGGGGAGAAGTCGAGGGCCCCCAAACATAACGTATCTGAGGAAGTCTCTAGATCTAAGGAAGCTAACACACGGGGGTGAAGGTCTCCATGCCAAGGTGATCTTGGGGGAAGGGGAGGGGAGGGCGCCCTGGAGACCGTGTCCATGTTGCTTGTGCTGAGGGCGTGCAGAGGTCCGTGGGCAGCCCCCCAAGTGAAACCAGAATTCTCCAGAAGGCTGAGGATGTGGGCTTTTTCAAAACATGATTTCTCAAGTGCTTTCTACACTGATTTCCTTTGGTCCAAGTGACAGCCGGTTTTAATTTAAATCAGCTATTTTCTTAAAAACAAGGGAAAGTATACCTCACCCTGCAATCTCTTACTCCAGAATGTCAGATTCTTGATATCTGGGATGAATTTGCTTCACATGTAATTCCTAGGAGTACAATAGGAAATACGTTGGCACAAATATTAATTCTAAGCAGTGGCCATCCTTGGTTTTGCTTTGATTCCGGTAGAGGATTAACAAAGCACCTTTATTTAGGCTCTCACTGCCTCCAGGACCGATCTTGGGGAGACCTCTAGCCCTGGGTCTGGGTGCTCCAGGACTGGGGTCAGGGCCCTGCAAATCGCTGTGTGAGACCTGGGCCTCTGACACCCACCCTCCAATCTCAGCCTGCTGCTAACATTCTTCAGTGTCTGGAGTGAAGCACCCAACCTCCTTGCACTTTATTTACTAGTTTCTAAATATGGAAATGATACTAACATACTATATAGCAAACGCATTTCAGCATATGCTCGCCTCTTGGTAGATTACGTTCAGTAAAGATTAAATTCTAGACTGGCTTCCCTGCTACTGGGGACATTTCTGGCCCACTTCCCCCCAATGCTTAATCAGAAGTGTTCAGGAATTACAAACAAACCTTGCCATTGGCCTTGGCAAAATGATGCTAAGTTAGGCTGCCTCAAAATATACCGTGCATTTTCTCTCACCCATGATCTGGATTGAACAAATCCAAATTCTTCCATGGATTTTATGTTAAACTTTACTTAAATCAAACATGGATTTACCTCCAAGAGCTACTTTACAATAAGTCTTTACAGTAACTTGACAAAAAGATCCACAGTGAGAGAGACTGAAACAGAAAGCATCCTAATAGCAGTTACACTGGTTGTGTTTCAACTAAAATGAAGTTGATTCACACATAGCTCTTCAGAAAGAGAGCTTCTGCATCAAGTAAGATGTAACAATATATGCTATGCTCATGGCTGTTTATTCCAGCTCAGAGCCCACCTCCTTCAAAATGCTTTCACACACTGCTCCAACAGGAAGAAAATTCTCCTCTTTTCTGGTCTTCTGTAGCATATTAGGAAACTACCCATTAGTCCTTTGTATCTCAGTTTGCCAGGGCTGCCATAAAGTACCACAGACTGGATGGCCAAACAACAGAAATTTATTTCTCACAGTGCTGGAGGCTGGAAATTCAAGATCATGATGTTGGCTGACTTGGTCTCTGGTGAGACCTCTCTCCTTGGCTTATAAATGGCAGCTTTCTTGCTGTGTCCTCACATGGCCTTTTCTCTGTGTACACTTTTCCCTGGTGTCTCTTCCTCTTCTTAAAAGGACATCAGTCATATTGCATTAGGGCCCCACTCTAAGGGCCTCATTTTAATTTAATCACCTCTTTAAAGACCATATCTTCAAATACAGTTACATTCTGAAGTACTTGGTTGGGACTTCAACACACTAATTTTGGAGGGATGCAATTCAGCCTTGTCATTCCCTGCAGAACATCAGTAGGGACCTGATACGCTTCTCCTTCTCAACTTGAATGCAGGCTCCGCGGGTGAAAGGCCCTGTTTTAAGATTCTATGTGTCCCCAGCAATCAACTGCTTGATGGATCTTCTTGATCACTACTGAATTTTGTTCACATTTGTCCCGATGCAAATATATTTTGAAGGAGAAAAAAAATCAGCCACAGTGGCTTCATGTCAGTGGGCTAGATGATTTCCAAGGTTTCTTACAAATCCTGTGATTGTTCATTTCACATTACCAACCACACTGGCATCCCAAGAAATTCTCCTTTTTAGAGAGTTTCAGTCATTTGCTTAATATCTTACATGGGGGTCTCCCAAGAGGTGCCAGTCCTAGTTTTTTCTAATTCCCTATGCATTGCTTATTTTCATGCCTGCATCTGGCATCACCTGAGACCCCAGCCTGATTAGGACCCAAAGCTGAGGAAACTGAGGCTGAAAGCTGTACTATGACTTGCCTGAAGTGGTCCAGCATCATCCTGCCCCTGCGAGCACTCCAATCATGATCTTCCACCTCCAAGGCCAGGGTTCTTTCCAATAAGCCATCATTGGAAAGATTATTCTCATTATACAAAGAGAATAACACCAAGGGCTTTATGTCTTATGGGCAATAATTCACGTAATGAAGTGAGATCATAGTCTCTCTTATGAATTGGGAAGATCCCTAAAACACCATATCTTTTAGTACCTAAAGGATCTAGCATGATTCTTATGTTGGTTCATAAAATACTCAAATGCTCAAACCATATGTTTAAGTACAATTCCCAACAGATCCTTCCTTATACGAAAAAAGAGGAATTTTTCAACATCAGGTGAAAAAATAAACATGGATATTGGGAGAAATAGTCTAAATTTAGCCCCAAGCCATTCCCAGGGCAGGGGAAACAATACCAGCCTCATGGCCTGGCATCTCCCAGCCTGCAAGCCTGGGCCAAGCCCTTTTGTTCACTCAGGAGGTCCAAGACAAATCAGACCAAAAAACCTTTGCACATGAACAGGAGCCTTGCTAGACACATCCTGTGTACGATATTCCTTCTATAAAAGTGGAAAGGCCAATTTAAGTATTGAGCAGGCTTTCAAATCAGATAATACATTTAACATCTAAAAATTAACATTTTTCTTTATTTTTCTTCCTCGGGCTAGACTCAGTTTG
This sequence comes from Diceros bicornis minor, assembly GCF_020826845.1. Classification (NCBI taxonomy): domain Eukaryota; kingdom Metazoa; phylum Chordata; class Mammalia; order Perissodactyla; family Rhinocerotidae; genus Diceros; species Diceros bicornis. Next base: position 15,989,072 of record NC_080768.1, read on the forward strand.
AAAGTGAAGGTGAGATCTTTGTCAGACTCTCATGGGAACTACACTGTCCCACGTGGAAAGGGCTCTTCTGTCCTGACCAGACAAGTGAAGACACCCATGGCCTGAAAAGAAGGTGTGTCTCTGCATGACTGAGGCTTTGTGTCAATTATTCCCTGTGCCAATATCAGGAATGTGCATCTGACAGACAAAGGGCCATGTCACTGGCTTGGTTTCTCTGTGGAGATTGTAATGGTCCCTTTTACTCACTGGAGTCTGACTTTCTAAAATGGATTTTGTTCATTTTCCACTGAGATTGAGAAAACTGCACGTGGCAGTTTATGAATTGGGTCTCCCAGCAGGGCTGTGAGAGACAACTGGAGTGGGGGTGGTCTGCGTGTGTGGAGCTCCCTGGACAGAACTGAAGTCGGGCTGTGACACACAATAACAGCTAGTGAGACCCAGCAGCCTGCAAACCGCTTCCCTGCAAGGGGAGAAGTGTGCTAAGAGAGGACCAGAGGACTTCTGCTCATCCTCTTTATCCTAGAGACGCTGGCTCTCTGTCGGAGGAAATAAAAAAAATCAACAAATGAATTCCTTGCTTGTATGCAATCTGGATTGGATTTTTTTCTCTCCGTGCCTTCATTTCTAATCTCCAAAGTGTCCTCCCCCTTTAACTGTATGGTGTTTTCACGTGCACATGCATGCAGTACCCATGCACGAAGTCAGAGATATCAATTTGTCTTTCCAGACTCCTTTGGTTTGCTGTTCTATGGAGATCCATAATGACATATGCGAGTTCTCATCCCCTTTCTGTTAACGTAATTTATAGTTTTCCCTGTGCTCAGAGCACATAGCTAAGTCCTGCATAAGCAGCAATAACAGTGCATTCTTAACAGCCTCCCTGGATAGTTTGCTAAATTCTTTCTGAGAGCCTCTTGCTGGCCCTTACAAAGGTTAACTGAAAAACAAACGAAGCTGGGAATCCAACTGCGAGAGCAGAAAGTACGTTCTATTGCACAGATACGGGGGATCAAGTTCACGGCGTCACCTTTGGCCTTCTAGCAATCCCAGATGAAGGTCATCTTTAGGCAAAAATCAGCTTTCTCAAACCCAGGCACAGTCTGGGTTAGCTGGGGCTTTGTTTTGTTTGTTTGTTTTTTTAACAGATGCTACAAGTTAAAAATGGGAATCTGAATTACACAACAATATTTTTCTTCTCCATGTCATTTTAGCTGGCCCAAAAAAGCAAAAGAAGACACAAGCGGCATTGCTAAGTAATAATACTTCAGGATATGACCTAGAAACTCCCTCCAAGTAATCCAGGAACCCCATGTGTAACTCTCATAGTCTAGCACATTGATAAACAAGCCAAAACGCCTCCAGGATTACAGATGACTGCAGAGCAAAGGAACAGAAGGAATTTGGTATGGACACATGAAGACCTGTTGACTTTTTAAACTTGAATTTAGAAAATGCGGAGTTAGCTACAATTTTTATTTGTAAAACAAATAATCACTCTTTAAATCATCTGTTCATGTAGTTTTCTGTTCTCCACACTGAGAATCCAAAACAGGTCCTTGGGATAACTTTTGGAGAACAACACAACTGTGAAAAAAAAAAATTCGGCCAAGAACACAGACTTCTTGTCTATCTTTGGTGTCCCAAAGGACTAGGGAAACCTGAACATTTAAATGAGACTCGATGCCAGGAGCTAACTGTTCCCTGTTGGACTCCAGCCCACCCCTCCCCACCTAGAAGAGGACACGGTACTCACCAGTCATTAGAGTGTAGTAATTGGGATAAGAGAGACTGGGAAAGTCTGGGGTCAAGTAATCCACTTTTACTCCCCTGCTCACAATCTCTTTGAAACCAGGCAAGGACTCCAGGGCCTCATCACTGATGTAGTCCGAGCGAAAACCATCCAGCAGAAACACCAGGAGCTTCCGGTGGGCTGAGGCTGGCTGTGCCAGGCTGAGCGCGAGGACCAGCAGGAGGGCCCTGAGCTTCACTGCCATGCTGCCAGGAGCCTGCCCGAGCCTGGCTGGCACAGCCGTCCCCTTGCAAAGACCGAGGATGGAGAATCTGTAGCTATTCTCTCTTCTAGGGGCTGGACCTTGACTGCTGGCCTTCCTGAGCCAACTTCACTTTCAGAATTTAAAGGTACAGCACCCCCTTTTAAAAACATCTATGCTCGCCCTTCCCTTTACTAGAAAGTCCAGAGACTGAATCCTTCGGAAAAGCTGGGTTCCCAAACAACCCAGAATTAACACCAGGGGAGAGAGTGCAACCTTATTATTTTGAGTGAATGTTCCAGAAATACAAGCACCCACAGAGAGGTGGAATTTTAGAAGATGACAGAAGTCTACACTGACTTCGCAGTTGGGCTAACCAAAAGGAGGAGCCAAGCAAAAGGGCAATCTTTTAATTTGCTGTGATCCCATGTCTTTGCCTGATTTAAACTCTCTGACTTTTGCACTTACAATTTAGTATCGCAAACCTCGTAACTCGGTATATAAACAAGAGACAGTCAAATGAGGTGGGCATATTTGAACTTCTCAGCAGTGCCTCCACCACCACACTTAAAAACAAATTATTTATCTATGTCTCAGCCACTTATTTTTTTCATATGCATTTATATACAATGCTTATTGTTTTATTTTTCAAATTGCTGGCATCCAAACCCATCTGTAGGAGGACGTGGTTCTCAGCAGAGTTGTAGAGCCAGAGAGAAAGTTCCCGAGTTGGACAACAAGGGGTCATTACTGGCAGATTGGTCTGAGGTAGCATTGCCCCAAGGCGGCAATGAAATAGAGAGCTGGAAGATGAGACTTTGAGATGGAAAAGCAGAGCTGGAAATAACCATGCAGGCTTCATGACAACGATAAGGCAGAGGAGGGAATCGAAGGTGGAGCAGAGGTGAATCAGTGCAGCAAGGCCCAGGCAGACAAGGAGACAAAGCATTCAGTCCAGACTCCCAGGGTCTCTAGGGTGAGTCTTTCATTTGGCAGAAAATTAAATGTAAAGGCTTATACAATGTCCATGGCCCATAGCAAGTGCTTAACGAAGGCTAGCTATTATGAGCATGGTAATGCTGCTTGGATCCTGGTGAAACTTGCAAGGCTTAGGGCAAAGCTTTGCAGGGACAGAAGGGGCAGTCAGACACCAGCCACCCTGATCTTGATCAATTCTAAAATGCCTCTCCCACCTCTGCCCTCTGCCCTTGTTTTATTCTTAAAGTTTGTTAGCTTATTATTAAAGTTTGTTAGTTTGAAAACACAATGTCATTATTATTTCTTTGAGTTGTGGGATATTATTCTAAATGAAAGAAGGAAGGAAGGAAGGAAGAAGGAAAGAGAGAAAGGGAGAAAGGAAGGAAGGGGGGGGAGGAAGGAAGGACAAAAGAAAGGGAAAAGGTGCTGGAACCGATGCCCTAGCAGTGATCACACACTCAAAGAAGAATTTCCTCCTGTAGTGAGGGTCCAAGGAGGCAGCAGACACAGCCGGATGTGCTGTGTCAGTTCCAAGCAGTTCTGGGGTTCTGGACTGTGGACGGCATAATAGTGCAATTCCACATGATTTGCCTTGGGAGGTGGCCCCTGGGCTCACCTGGGGAGAGGTTAAGGACTCCAAATTTTAAAGATGAATATAAAAGGGTCATTTCCTCTGCTGCTAGCTGGGGGTACATCCCAAAACATGGCTCGCTGAGTGCCTTATCCAGCTGTTGAGGAGGGCAGCCCTTAACTAACTCACTCTGAATTAGAGTGTCCACAGATCCCCAGAGGGTCCCAAGGCTCCTGGGCCAGTGCTGTGATGTGTCGGGGGAAGGGAGGGGCATGGCTGATGTGCACTATATTGTTTTATGATGATCATATTATTTTATGATAATGTTTAGACAGTTTCTCTAAAGTTCTGGGTAAATAAATCATTGTAAATAAGCATCTTTAATACATGGACCAACACGTGAAGAAAGAAAGAAACATACAGGATGGAATTCAAAACATGAAATCCCAGCATCAGCTATAGTTAGACTCTTGGTCTTGTGGCTTGTGGCCTAGAAAAGGTTGGAAATTAAAGCTAAAAGGCAACAAGGGAAGGCAATAGATTGGAAAATGTCGTTAATATTAAGTGCCCAAGTTCTTGTGGTCCAACACCTTGTGTGTCTGTTATCTGGATGTCCTCAGTTGGGGGTGGTTATCAGCATCTAATACTTGAGAGTGCTCTTTGCCATTTGTTTTCCAAGGGTTGACCATGCTATAAGGTCATTGCCCACAGGGGTTTAACCCAGAAAATGCAGCATGAAAAATTTTCTCCAGAACTTGGAACAACCTTTGCCCTGAAAGCTGCTCCAGGCCTTGCTAGGGACATGCATGAGCTCTCAAGAATGTGCTGCCCAGATCCGTCAGCACTCTGGTGTCTCACCTCCAAGGAGAGGCAGGTGAGGCGGAAGGGAAGAGTCCTAGGCTTGGAGAAAGAAGATATGATTTCAGAGCCTGGATTCTGGCATTATGCAACTGTGTGATTCTGAGAAAGTTCCTTTCCAAGCTTCAGTTTTCTCCTCTGAAAAGTGACAGAAGCTTTAAGGTTCTTTCCAGCTGTAGAATCAATGCGATTCAAAAGCTGTGACGCAAGTCAGATCATGTTGGCCAACATCAACCCTTGTTGGTCCTGTTAATCCAGTTTTGTCAGCCCATGTCGGCCCTTGTTGGTCCCTGTCAACCCTCACCTTCCCTAGAAATCAGCAGTCTTAGCTCCTCAAAGTTCTTGCCCCAATCCCTGACCATGGCAAGTGTCCCATCTGCCTTCTCTCTGGTGAGGCCTTGGAACTAGACTCTTAAAACATTTTAAAGGACTGAAATCCTAGAGAATATGTTTTAGATCCAAGAAAATATTCTTCTAAAATTGAGATGCAATAAAGACATTTTCAGATGAATGAAAGCTGAGAGAATCAGTCACCAACATACTTGTATTACAAGAAATACTGAAGGACATCCTTCAAGTTGAAGGGAAATAATACAAGACGAAAAGTAAGATCTACAGGAAGAGAATAATGAGTATCAGAAATGGTAAATATGTGGGTAAATATAAAAGACTATGTATTTTTCTTTTCTTATCCTTAAAAAAATACTGTTTGAAGTAAAAATAATAACACTATGATGGGATTTATAATTTATAAGTTATGAAGAATTAAAAGATATAAAAAAAGTAGCTTAAAGACAGGGGTAGGATGTTTAAATGGAATTAAACTGTTGTGACATTTTTTTTTCATTTATGAAGTGGGAAAATCAGAGGCAAAGAATAAAATCTAAAGTGATCAAACGTTAATTCTAAGTAGATTATAGTAAGAATGCATATTGTAATGCCAAGAGCAACCACTAAAAAACAATACAAAGAGGCATAGCTAAAAAGCCAAAAGAGAAGTAAACTACTTCAACATAATAAAGGCCATACGTGACAAAACCACAGCTAACATCAAACTCAATGGTGAAAGGTTGAAAGCTTTCCCACTAAGATCAGGAACAAGACAAGGGTGCCCACTCTCACTAGTCCTATGCAACATAGTGCTAGAATTCCTAGCCAGAGCAATTAGGCAAGAAAAAGAAATAAAAGGCATCCAAATTGGAAAGGAAAGCTAAAGTGTCTGTGTTTGCAGATGATATGATCCTATATATACAGAAAATCCTATAGACTCCAAAAAAATGTTTAAAAAAAAATTGTTAGAACTAATAAATGAATTCAGTAAAGTTGCAGGTGACAAAATTAACATACAAAAACCAGTTGCGGGCCGGCCCGGTGGCGCAAGCAGTTAGGTGCGCGCGCTCTGCTGCGGCGGCCTGGGGTTCGCTGGTTCGGATCCCGGGCGCGCACCGACGCACTGCTTGGCAAGCCATGCTGTGGCGGCGTCCCATATAAAGTGGAGGAAGATGGGCACAGATGTTAGCCCAGGGCCGTCTTCCTCAGCAAAAAAAGAGGAGGATTGGCAGATGTTAGCTCAGGGCTGATCTCCTCACAAAAAAAAAAAAAAACCAGTTGCATTTCTATATATTAACAATGAATTATTTGAAAAAGAAATAAAGAAAACAATCCCATTTATCATAGCATCAAAAATAACAAAATACTTAGGAATAAATTTAACTAAGGAGGTAAAAGATCTGTACACTGAAAATTACAAGACATTGATGAAAGAAACTGAAGACACAAATAAATGGCATGACATCCTGTGTTTATAGATCAGAAAAATTAATGTTATTAAAATGGCCATACTACCCAAAGCCATTTATAGATTCAATGCAATTTCTATCCAAATTCCAATGACATTTTTCACAGAAATAGAAAAACAATTCTAAAATTCTTATGGAACTATAACAGACCCTGAATAGCCAAAGCAATCCTGAGAAAGAAGAACAAAGCTGGAGGCATCACACTTCCTGATTTTAAACTTTATTTCAAAGCTATAGTAATCTAAATGGTATGGTATTGGCATAAAAACAGACACATAGACTAAGGGAACAGAATTAAGAGAAATAAACCAGAAAATCCACCCATATACAGCCAACTAATATTTGACAAGGAAGCCAAGAATACTCAGTGGGGAAAGGGTAGTCTCTTCAATTAACGGTAATGGGAAAACTGTATCTTCACAAGCAAAAGAATGAAACTGGATCCCTATCTTATACCACTCACAATTAACTTGAAATGTATTAAAGACTTAAATTTAAGACCTCAAACCATAAAACTCCTAGAAAAAAACATAGGTGTTAAGCTCCTTGACATCAGTCTTGGAGATGATTTTTTGAATATGATACCAAAAGCGCAAACAACAAAAGCAAAAATAAACAAGTAGACAGCATAAAACTGAAAAGCTTCTGCACAGCCAAGGGAACAATAAACAAAGTGAAAAAGTCTATGAATGGGAGAAAATATTCACAAACCATCTATCTGATAAGGGATTAATATGCAAAATATATAAGGAACTCAACAACTCAATAGCATAAAAAGAAATAATCTGATTAAAAAATGTGCAAAGGACCTGAATAGATATTTTACTAAAGAAGATATCCAAATAGCCAACAGGTACATGAAAAGATGCTCAATATCACTAATTATCATGGAAATTCAAATCAAAACCACAATGAGACAACATCTCAGATCTGTTAGAATGGCTATTATCAAAAAGACAAGAAATAAGTGTTGGTGAGGATGTGGAGAAAATGGAACCCTTGTGCATTGTTGGTGGGAATGCAAATTGGTGCAGCCACTATGAAAAATAGTATGGAGGTTCCTCAAAAAACTAAAAATAGAACTACCATATGATCCAGGAATTCCACTTCTGGGTGTTATCCAAAGGAAATGAAATCACTATCTCAAAGAGATATCTGCACCCCCATGTTCACTGCAGGCTTATACATAACAACCAAGGTATGGAAACAACCTAAGTGCCCATCGATGAATGAAAGGATAAAGAAAAGGTGGTGTGTATATATATATTAGAATATTATTCAGCCATAAAAAAAATGAAATCCTGCCATTTGCAACAACACAGATGGACTTTGAGGGCATCATGCTAAGTGAAATAAGTCAGACAGAGAAGACAAATACTGTATGTTCTCACTTATATACGGAATCTGAAAAACCAAAATCACAGAAACAGAGTGTAGAATAGTGGTTGCTAGGGGCTGGGGGTGGGGAAACTGGGGAGATGTTGGTCAAAGGGTACAAACTTCCAGTTACAGATGAATAAATTCTGGGGATCTAATTATGTACAGTATGGTGACTATAGCTAACAATTCTGTATTATACTCTTGACAGTTGCTAAGAGAGTAGATCTTACATGTTATCACCACAAAAAAAAAAGCTAATTATGTGAGATGATGGAGATGTTAACTAACCTTCTTGTATTAATCATTTTGCAATATATGTGTATCAATTTAAAAAAACACAGAGCACTCTGCAAAGTATTAGAGTTAAAGGAGAAAAGGAGTAAAAGGTAGCATTCAAGAAAAATGCATCCTACAATTATTCCATGCATTCCCACTAGGAAAGCAGTCTCTATCTGTGCGCATTTTAAATGAAAAAGGTCTCCAAGAACATACCTCCTACATAAAGGCAGCTGACTACGCAAGATAGATACTAAGTGGAATATCTAGAAACTCTTAGCCTGACTCCTAATCTCATGCTTGGCACTACCTTGCTATTTCATGCTGAGGAGCAGGGACTGTCAGCAGTCACTGAATGAGAACCCACTATCAGCCTTCAGGGGGGCCCCAAACTCACGTCTACTGTGGTAGACCCTGGTCTCACCTCTCAAGAGTAGAGAAAAGGGCTAAACGACCCCTCCAAAATTCCTGTCGGTGAGACTGGGTTAATATATATCTTTTAAGGTCCTCATATGATTTTGATCCAAAGCCAGGCTTGGGAACCACTGCTGACAATGGCAGGCAGCAATGGACAAGCCTGAGCAAGGGCATCATCAGATCTGCATTTTAGAAAGCAGGCTCCGGATGCCTGTGGAGGCAATAATAGTGCTGGCGGACACAAGAATGATAATATCCGCCTTCCCTGATATGAGGAACTTTACATGCAATAGGTCATTTAGATCTGATAATTTTGTAAGGCAGGCATTTATACCCCTGTGATACAAAGGAAATCAAGGTACAAAGAAACCTAAGGTCAAATAGCCTGAAGTGTCAGAATTGAAATTCAAGCCCAGGTCTCTTTTATAGCCTTATATTTTGGGAGAATACATCCAATTTTTGAAATTAAGAAGAAAAATCAAAGCCTATGTAAGAAAAAATAACACACCCTAAATATCTTTAGTTTATCTTGATCAAACTGAGGGGGAAATAGAAAATCACCATTAGAACACTACAGAAATAACTATTGTATGCAACATCCACTGATGGATGCTAACATTAGTGGGAGAACCAGAAAGTAAGGAAATGTTCAAAAAACCAAAGGATGAGGCATGTCAAACGGACACAGGAGCCAACCTGAACGAGTTCTTAATGGCCAAAGCTGGAACAATCTGAACCATAAAATAAATAATGCAATATTGGAAAATTAACACAAAGTATAAAATAGATATGCAAGTCCATACTGGTATACAGAAGTAATTGAATAAACAAACAGGGGAGAAGTGACAGATCTTCCCTACAAAAGACTTCCCAATAATATACGTTGATACCCTCACTCCAGGAAGTGAAGCTTAATCCTTACCTCCTCCCCATCAAGGGTAAGCTAGACCTAGTGACTCACTTCCAAAGAACAGAGCAGGGAGAGGGAAAATTAGCAATTTTGCAGTAGAGAAATCTGCTAAACACAACATTACCCAAATACTGAAGGTTAATATCACCAGAAATACCATGTGGACATCACGTACCCCCTTATATCGTAAGAGGAGGGGGGCGCTTCGTTCTGTGGTATTCGTTCAAAAATCCATAACCCCAGTATAATCATGAGGAAAACACCAGACGAACCCAGATTAGGGGATATTTTACAGGATAACTGGCAAGTACTCCTTAAGAAAGTCATGAATAACAAGGGAAGACTAAGTGCAATGTGGCATGGGATCCTGGATGGGATTCGAGAACAGAAAGAGACATCAAGGAAAAATTGGTAAATCTAAATAAAGTCATCTAGTTAGTAGCACTGCACCAATGTTAATTTCTTAGTTTTGATGACCATACTCTGGTTATGTACAATGCTAATTTTAGGGGAAGTTGGGTGAAGGGCTTATGGAAACAATCTGCGTTATTTTTGCAACTTTTTGGTAAGTCTAAAATTTTTTCAAAATAAAAAGTTAAAAAAAATAAATCGAAACCAAAAGTCTAGTCATCAATAATAAGATCCTCGAGAAGAGATAAGTGTTTTTGAGAATACAAAGCAATGGAGTTACAATTGCCCTATGCTTAGAAGCTAGGAGAGGAGGTTATCTCGAATATATACATACTACAACCGTAAGAATAAAATCTACACTTACTCTGCATCTTGTCATGGTAAAGTTTCTAAGTCTTCTTACTGAAACAGGCAAAAAGACTTTCTGTAATATCAAAATATTTGTTTCAGTGGTTTCAATGACAGATAGCTTATAACCCTGTGACCGAAAAAAAATCCTTGTTAAAGGAAGTCACGGATGCTGTAGAAAGCTGTTTGCTTAAAGATACAAGCTATATTTTTCATAGAAAATTGGTCATACTTGCCCACCTTGAGAAGATGAATCACTAACCTTGTCTGATGTCTGACATTGATGTCATTCTAATTTACTCAGCCAGTATAAAGAGACTGTGTAGATTTTCTTAGAATTAGAACACGGTTCAAAGGTGTTCCTTCTTGTTAAAAAAAAAAGTAAGTTTAGAATTAAAATAAAGTGTCTCTAATATATTCTTTGAACTGTAGTTCAGCATATCACTTTTTCTTGACAACTGGGAGGTGATACATGCAAATATATATATATTTAGACAGATAGATAGATAGATAGATAGATAGATAGATAGATAGATAGATTACAGAGGATTAGTATCCAAAATACACAAAGAACTCCCAGAAATCAGAAAGTAAAAAAATAAGAGAAAAGAAAGAAGGATATGAATAGTCAAGTAACAGAATAAGAAAATAGGAATAGGCAAAAAACTTATGAAAAGATGTTCAACCTCATAGTAAACGAAGAGAAAAACAAATGGAAACAACAAAGACATTTCATGTTTTCATCCATCAGATTGGCACCAAAAACTCCCAAACAATGCTGGTGGGAGTGCAAATTAGTATAACCCTTTTGAAGAGCAACATGACATTATCTAGTAAAGCTGAAGACCCACTTACCCCTGGACCTAGCAATTCCACTCTCTGGTACTTACCCAGAGAAGCACTATTGTCTTTACTCCATAGCACATAGAAATTAATCACTTCTTCTGCCACTTACTAATGGTTTACCTCAATCAAGTTACTTAACTGCTTTCTGTGCTTTGGCTTTCTTCTTCCTTGTCTATAAAATGGGAACAATAATAGTCCCTTTCCCAAAGGGTTATCGTGAATATTGAATGAATTAATTTATGTAAAGCAAGCCCCTTTACATATGGTGCTTGGCACCACAGCACATGTCATGTAAATTGTAGATACCACTCAATGACTAAGTGGAAGAGGCCACTCAAGCCCAGAGCCCAGATGCTGCTGATGACTCAGGTACCACCCACCTGTCCCACCAGAAGAGGAGATGAAAATCTTGGCATATTTGTACCCATTTAAAGGACACCACTGTGCTACATTAGTGTGTAGACATTAGTGCTACGGTCCGTTGTGTCCTAGAGGAGCTCTCATATATTTGCTTCTACAAGGAGATAGGTACATGGATATTTACTGCAGAAATGTCTGTAACGGCAAAAAATTAGAAACAATCTAAATGTCCATTAACAAGAATATGAATAAGTGACACCAATATTCATGTAACAGAACACTATATAGCTGTTCAAAAGAATAAACTAGACTTAAATGTCTAGTTCTTGGATAAATCTCAAGACCAACCTTGAGTGAGAAGAACAAGCTGCAGATGGATACATACAGTACAAAATGTTAATATAAAAACATGTAGCACAATACTCTATACAATAACAGTATAAACAGCATGGAAATTATAAACACCAAAATCACAACTGAAGTTTCCTCTGGAAAAGAGAGAGGAGAATGAAATCTGAGAGAGGTACACTGGGGGTTTAAACTTTATCTGTAATGTTCTTTATTTAAAAAAAAAAAAACTTCAAATGTATATATATGGCAAAACACTACAATTTCACAAACCTGAGGGTTGGTACATGGGTGTTGTTTATATTACGCTCTCAGATTTTCTGTAGGCCAGAAATATATTATAACTTTTTAAAAAAATCATCAGGCCCTGGTGATTAATTGAACATGTGGGTGGTAGGGGAGAGGGAAGGGTCTTGGATGATTCCCAAGGTTCTGCCTTAGATGACGGAGTGGTACCATTTGTCAAGATCAGTACTGGAGGAGAATTACCATCTTTAAGCAATCACCTCATCATATAAATCAGAAAAAAGAGGGAAGTTAACCTAATTCAAACCATGATCCAAGGTAACAAAGGAACTTTATCTTTGGAATAGAACGAGGGAAGTGATCTCAGCACACCCGTCAAGAATGAGCAATTCTGAGTCCTGGCTCAATTACTCTTGTACAAATGACCTAATGTTCTCTCTTTATGTCTTTGCTAGAAACATAGAAATCATCATGTACGCAGAGGAAAAGAAAATGGATTATTTAATAATTATACAACAATTGGATGTAAAAACTCACTTAAAGCCAATAAAAACTGCTATTTTTTTTTAAGAAAACTGGAAAAATGGTTAGTCAAAGGAATATGTTTGAATTTACATTAAATATGTGAAATATGAAGGGAAAATGCAGTAGCTTGTAAACTGAAAATGCCTTGACAGAGAATTGCCACATCTTGGTTGCTGCCAGATGGGAAGAACTGCTTAGAAAAAAGGAACTAGAATCACAGAATTAGAGGATTGTCAACATGGAAGAGATTGTAGAAATAACCCAATCTCTTCATTTTGGAGAAGAGAAAGGCTGAGTGTCAGGTGGGCAAAGGAACTTGCCTGGGGGAACACGCAGGTAGGTAACGGCAGAGTCTAGAGTAAGTATCATCTCCCATAGTAATATTTTTCCAGATTTCAACTTTATTTATTCTGCCTCTCCTCCTGCCCCACCCTCTTTTATTGTTTATTTGCCTGTAATATATTTATTAGTCGCTTTTAATGGTTCAGGTCCACAAGCCCTTATTTGAAACTCTTGGGGCCAGCTATGTTTTGGAATGGAGGTGTTTTTTTGATTTGAAAAGGTAACATGGTGCGTGTAGAGTACATTACATGAACATCTGCAGCATCTGAGGCATCACCCAATAATCAAGTCTGTTAATGTTTCTACAGAAAAATGTATATCCATTCACACCAAGTGGGATAAATAAAGGCCATAGTAGCCTCACATGAGCTCAAGGTGAGCGTATGCCACCCAATAAGTTCAGGTAAGATCAGGATTTCCCCCGAGTAAGTTATCAAAATCTTTTAAGTTTTCAGAGCTTTTTGAATTCCAGAATTATGGATAGGGGCACGAACTTTACGTTTGGGAGAAAGCTCTAAATGTGTTAGGTAAGGATATTTATACTTTGCTGTTAGTCCATAGGGTGTGGTGACACCTTGTCTGTGTAGAGCATTGTCAGAAAGATAGAAAGGACAGGCCCTCCCTACATCCTAAAGAAACGCCCAATGCCATGGGAGGCTGTAGAAGGTAAGGGTGCCTAGAAACTAGCATGAGGGAGGAATGAGTTGCTAATTTGGAAAATAATAAACATGGACGTGATTGTCAATTAGGACATAATCACCAACTACCTTTGTTCTGCAGCATATTAGTTTAAATCTCAGCAATAGGCATTTGTCCGTGCTTGGGACAGGCCAAGCCCCTTCTAAGGACTCTCTTCTATGTAGTCCTGCCCAGCCCCCAGACTGTACTGGAGAGCAGCCTTTATGTTGGCCATTTCTGTGTCAGCTGACTCTGTTGTATGGCCTAGCCACAGCTGAATGGACGAGGGTGGTCCCCTGACTCAGTTGCAGCTAATCCAACAGCCTGTGATAAGCCTCATAGGATACAGTGAGCATGACCATAAGATTCCCTCCTGTGGGAACCGGCACTTGGATCAGTGTCAGAGACATATGTAAGCTGAAGCCATGAAGAAGCAGAAACTGTAAATAAGCAGAGGAATCAAAGTAGTAGAGAAGAGTAAATGAAGAGAGAGAAGCAGAGATACACATGGGGGAAACTGTATGCCCATAAAAGAGAGAAAGAGGGCGTAGCCAGTCCTACTTCTGCCTTGGATGCTTGCCAGCTCCATTTCCAGTCCACAGTATCCTTTCAGTGAGCCCTCTTTTTCATAACGGGGTCTGAGTGAGACTCTGATATTTGCACCAACTACCACCACTAAGGCTACTAGTTGCCAAGTCACATAAAGTACCTCCTTCCTGCCCAGGGTCTCACTAGTGGGTTCCAGAAAGAAGTCTCCAGTTACCTTCCTTGAGAATAGGCTCTCTAGGCCTTTCTTTACCAGTCAGAAGAGTTTCGTCTTGGTTTGACCTAAGCTCTCCCCTGACTGCGAGGGGCTGACCCAAAGTGTCCAATTATTGGGAGCCCATTCTTGAAAAGATCCATGGACTGAAGCAATTTGCACATATAAATTTATTACAGAGATAGTTTATCTTATTGAAAACAGTGACTATTTTTGAACACCAAACAGTGTCATCATGCAAAATTCGTGCAGCACTCTCAAATCCTATCTTATAAAAGGGGTAGATATACAAACCACAGGGAATGTATACTCCAAGTCAATGTATGCTGCTTGGAACTGAAGTTTAACTTTAAATTTGGTTATAGAAGTGTAGTAAATAAAACCTTTAGAAAGCCTGACGGGGATGTCATTTCAAAGAATGTGATGAACTAAATACCAAGACTGACCTGCTTGCTGAAAGCAACTAAAATACCATGTGATTTCTTTAAAATATTTGTGAAATCCATTAATAATCTCGCGAGAAAGAAAAGAATTACTGGAGTCAGAAATCGAGTGAACACAAGAAACCAGACTGGTCAGAGCACTCAAGTCAGTTCTCACCATGAGCACACTTGCCAAACTGTGGTGATCCGGAGGTTTACTTTTTCAAATTTCACTCCTGACAGGAAACAAGGGACAACTCCTAGGTCAGATAAAGATGAAGAATCTAAGAGAATCATAAAGATAGGACTCGAAACAATTGATGAAAGATCATCACTGAAAAAAAAAAAAAGACCATCACCAGCACTCTGAGAAAACAAGAAAGGAAATCTGCCTGTTTTGAAATCAGGTGCATGGTGGATGAAAAGTCATGAGAATTCTTAATCCCAATCCAGCCCTCAGGTGAGTTTGAGCCTCAATTTGCACCATCATGTAGTGAAATAAACATCAGGAAAAGAATTTAGCTTCAAATTACCCCAAGTTGATAGTGTTCACAGGTACCTGGAATTAGCAAATGCTAATCCTCCCTGGAGTAATTCACCTTGAACTTGAGACCCAAGGACTTCCCACATATAAAGTTCCAGGAATAGGAGCCTAAAGTAAACACACACACACATACACACGACAGAAGGAAACAAGGCACTTTGCTGAAAGGCAGCAGAAACAACAAACAAAAGAACCAGATATTGGAATTATCAACTATGCAATATAAAATAAATATGTTTGACATGCTTAAGAAATAAAAGAGGGGATGAAAAATATAAGTAGGGAGTAAGAAAAGATTTACAACAGAAGCAGATATGAAAAAGAACCCAATAGAAATTCCAGAACTGAAAAGTAAAACAAACACAATTCCAAACTTAGAGGAAGTTTTAATAAAAGATTAGACTAAGCTGACTAAAACATTAATGAACTGGAAGACAGAGCAGAAAAAATTATGCAGAATGCAATACACAAAGACAAAAGAAAGAAAATACGAAAGATGGTTAGGAGTGTTGGAGGATAGACTGATAACAAACATTTAAGCATAATTCCTAAAGCAGAGGAGAAAATGGGACAGGGTAAAATTTGAAGAGATAAGAGCTGAGACTTTTCCAGAAGTGATAAAGGTCAATAGCCCTCTGATTCAGGAAGCCCAATAAATTCCAAATAGGATAAATAAAAAGTAATACTCCTGGATGAACCTGGAGAGCATTATGCTAAGTGAAATAAGCCAGACACAGAAGGACAAATACTGCATGACCTCACTTATATGCAGAATCTAAAAAAGTTGAACTCATAAAAGTAGAGAGCAGAATGGTGGTTGCCAGGGGCTGAGTGGTGGGAGAAATGGGGAGATGTTGGTCAAAGGGAACAAAGGGAACAAAGTTTCACTTATGCAGCATGAACAGTTCTGGAGATCTAATGTACAGCATGGTGACTATAGTTAATAATACTGTGTTGTACACTTGAAATTTGCTAAGAGAGTAGATCTTAAGTGTTATCACCTTACACACACGGAAATGACTACTGTGTGAGGTAATGGATATGTTAACTAGCTTGACTGTGGTAATCATTTCACAATGCTCACATATCTCAAAACATCACATTGTACACCTGAAATATATACAATTTTTATATGTCAATTATACCTCAATAAAGGCGAAAGGAAAAAAAGTAATACTCATCTAGACAGATCGTAGTGAAACTGCAGACCACCAAAGACAAAAAGAAAAATCTTAAAAAGCAGACATGGTGAAAAGAGAGATTACTCAATAGGAACAAAAATTAGAATAACAAATTACTTCTCAACAGCAACAATGGAAGCCAGAAGACAATGGAGAAATATCTTCAAGGTGCTAAATAAAAAATAATGATCGGGCCGGCCCCATGGCTTAGCGGTTAAGTGTGCGCGCTCTGCTACTGGCGGCCCGGGTTTGGATCCTGGGCGCACACCGACGCACCGCTTCTCCGGCCATGCTGAGGCCACATCCCACATACAGCAACTAGAAGCATGTGCAACTATGACATACAGCTATCTACTGGGGCTTTGGGGGAAAAAAGGAGGAAGATTGGCAATAGATGTTAGCTCAGAGCCGGTCTTCCTCAGCAAAGAGAGGAGGATTAGCACAAATGTTAGCTCAGGACCGATCTTCCTCACACACACAAAAAATAATAATGATCAACCTAGAATCAGAGGAAATAACTTTCAAGAAGGAGAGCAAAATGAAAGTATTTTCAGACAAATAAAAACTGAGAGTTTGTCTCATGGACCCTCATCAATGGAAATTCTAAAGAATGTGCTTTAGGTATAAGACAAGGTAGCCCAACTAGTTTAAGATGCAAGAAGCAATGGGAAACAAAGAAAATGGTGAATATGTGGCTAAATCAAAAGAAACATTGGTAAAGAAAATAATATTGATAATAAAGTCTCATGGGGCCAAAAATAGAAATAAATACACTACAACAATTACATATAAATTGAAGAAGACCTAAGGTCATTGTTATTGGTTTTCTTTTTAACTGAACACTTCATAGTAAATTTTATAAGCATGCAATTTAAAATAGATAACTATAAAACTAGTAGGAGAGAGGGAAAATTGAGAAAAAAATAACCAATCCAAAATAAGACACAAAAGAAAGAAAAAAATAGAAAAGGTTGAACAATAGGAACATGATGGGGAACAAAACATGATGAGAGAAACAAATCCAGGTGTAGTATTACTTACAACCAATGATAGGACTAAATTCTCCCCTTTAAAGACAAAGATTATCAAATTGGATTTTAAAATACAACTATATGCCATTTATAAGAATATTATTTAAAATATAAGGCTATAGTAATGTTGAAAATAAAAAAATAGCACATAGATTCTAAACAAAAGTCAACAGACATGGCAATGATATATTAATATTAGACAAAATAGAGTTTAAGGAAAAATCATAACAAGAGATAAAGAGAAGCTACATAATAAAAAAGTTTACTTTGCCAGGAAAATGGATCAATTTTACACTTCTAATAACTTAGTAATACAGTCTCAAAAGATATGAAGCAAAAACTAACAGAACTACAAGAAACTGAAAAATCTACCACTACAGTGGGAGATTCTAAAACACCTCTCCAAGTAATTGATAGTTCAAAATCATTAAAGATGCAAGGCTGAATGGCATAATCAACAGGAATGACCTAATGGACAGATACTGAATATTGCACCAAACAAGCAGAGAATTCATATTCTTCCCAAGCACGCATGGAACATCTATGGAAAATGGACCATAAAAGTACTCAACACATTTCAAAATTTGGTACCAGACAGCCCATATTGGTAATAACAATACTATATGATAAAACCTGTGGGATGTAGCTATAACTATATTTAGAAGGAAATTTATAACTTTATATTATAAAATAAGAAAGCTGAAAATTAATGAACTAAGTGTACAACTTGAGAAATTAGAACTAGAACAACAGAATAAACCCAATAAAAGTAAAAGTAAATAAATAAAAATAAGAGCCAAAATTAAGAAATAGAAATGAACACGAAACAAAGAAGATCAACCAACCCAAAAGTTGGCAAGTTGAATAAAAAAGGAGAGAGGGAGAGAGAGTGCCTACACAAATAAACAATAATAGAAGTAAAAAGAGAAACATAAGTAGAGATCCTGTAGTGATCAAAAATTAAATAAGATATCCTGAATAACTCAATGTCAATAAAGTTGAAAACAAAGGAAATTGCCAAATTTCTAGAAACCCTACCAAAATTCACTCAAGAACATTAGGTTCTAATAGTACTAGAAATTAAATAATAGAGGTCAAATAGAAAAGAGATACTGTAATAGAAGCAAAGGTAAGTGAAAATCTATGCTATATAAAAATCAAAATGAAAGTGTCAATAGAAATCCTTACATATTATTATTTTTTAAGCTGATAGCTATGTTCCCCAAAAAGACCTAGAAGCAATGTCTTCTTAGTGGCAATGAGCTTGCTGGAGGAGAGGCAATTTGGGGGGTTGTCTCCCCGCTCAAGCTCATTGTTTTTGATGGTCTCAAGGTAAGTGCCATTTGGTAGCAAGAGAGATGAATGAACTGAGCTCTAAGGACAATAATTAAAAGACCAGAAGCTGCAGGTAAAATAATCACATGTCAGTCAAGATCCTTGACTGTAGTTACTTGCTCGTGAAACTGACAGAATAAAATAGATTGACATCTTTTTATATTTTTGAGAAAATTATATTGCCAAAAGAAACTACAACCCTGGCCTCCAAAAGCCGATGACGCTTCAAACCCATAAATCATTCCCCAAGCCCTGCATGGAGAGGAAGTGGTGGGGGGGAGCACTGTACAGCCTGACAAAGGGCAGACATCACACCTGCTTCAAAAGTGGCCAGAGAGGAAACTGGACAAGAAAGAACCTTCCAGAGGAAGAATCAGGGGCCAGAGAGGATGATGGACAAGGGTGATCCTGCTGGAGGTTAGATAGAGATGCCAGGTGGGCTGATCCCGGAACTCTCTGCACACCACAGCAGGGAGACTGTGCAAGCCCTGCAGGACTTGACGACTGCCATGGGCAGTGGCTGCTGGGTCTCCCTTCTGCCATTTCCTGGACGGGAGTTTGTACTGTAGTGGTCTTGTTCCTAATCCACCACAGTGTATTGAAGGCGGTGGGCAGGTGGACAGCTCATCTTTTGGTTTATGGGTTGTTGGACCACAAGGAGCCCCAGCACAACTTGTTTAAAGGACTTTCCATTGCCCAGAGTTCCCGGACCATGAACTGGATGGGATGCTGGCTTGTTTCCCTTGGGGACAGGTGCATTTATTCTCCAGGTGAAGGGAGTGCATGAGTAATTTGTGGCCACAAAAGTTGATGGTGGCATGAGCTACTAAACTGTCCCCTGGTATCTAGTCTCCTCTTCTGAGTTCTAGCTGGGCACAGTACCTCCTAGCTAGAGACCCTAATTCCCAGTCTCCCTTGCAGGCAAGAGAGGCCATGGGACTAGATTTGGGATATGAGTGGAAGTTACATCTGCTTAAAGGCAAAACTGTTCACTCTGCACGTTGTTGTTCCCCATTCCCGTGGGATGAGAAAAGGGGGCGACAGGCACAGCCACTTTGGGTCCAGAGGTGGGAGCACTATAGCAAAGTGTCCCACCAGCCTGAATTCCCAAATGCTCTTGTGGAGCAAGGCCGGCCTGCCATCCCCAAATCACCCCCCTACTTTTGAAAATTTACATGAGAAAAAAAAAATAAACTTTTATTTTACTTAAGCCATTCTACTTTGGCATCTCTTTGTTATAGCAAAGAGATGTGCCTAGTTCTTAGGTACTATTTCCATATGTCCATCTATATTTTTTAAAAATATACATTTTATTTGCAATGGCTTTGATTCCCACATATTCTTACATTTATCTATCCTGTTTCCTATTTAATTTAAATTTAAGGCATTGCTAAAAAATAATAGGACTGGTTTCTCCAAGATGTATTACAAATTTACAGTCATAATTGAGACCCTTCTACCCCCTCAAAACACACAAGCAATGTGGCACATCCCCATTAGTAACAGTGGTTTTTGTGGCAGTGCTGCCAGGGATGAATCAGAATGTCTGCATAAGTGTAAGAGAGGGAGGCGGGGAGCGCATGCATTATTATCTAGCAAACCCTCTTGTGTCTGAGATACGCCACACGGAGCATTAGGCTAAAGTCACTCCGCCTCATTCCTTCTGGGCCCTGTCTACAGTCACTGGACTCCTTACTTGGCAATTTGGCATCTGTGGCTGATTTTTCTCCACAGCGCCTCAGCTGGGCTCACACGATTACCATGTTAGACATTCTACCTTACGGAGGCAACCTCTTTACTACAGAAGTTGCATTTTATAAACTTTGAGATGTCAGGAGCAAATCTTGTGTCGGGGAACCCAGAACTCTGTAACAGAGAAAACGCACCCTGGTTCCCATTGCAGAACAATATTGTCAGGTGACACGTGGTTGCAACAGGGCTGTCTGGGGAAGCAATGGCCACTGTTTTAGCCCCTACATGACAGCTCTCATAGACTTTAAATCTTTGGGAGTCTATGTTTTTATATATCAGTTCTGACAATTTATTGGGCTTTCTTTCCACAAAGTTTTCCTTCAGGGAGAAAAGACAGAGAAGATTTTTTTAAATATTAAGCTGCCAATGGGTAGGCAAAATGGACGCTTTCTTTGAACGGCCTGGGTGACTACGGAAGGGGGAGCCGCGGGGATGATGGTGAAAGTTGTTCACTGGGGTCTGCACTGGGGATGAGTGCAGGAATTGGCCACCTGTTAGGTGAGCCCTGAATACCATTTTAAAACATACACACTGCTTTTATCTTTCTACACCCACAGACGTGAGAAACGGCCTCAGTTCTTCAAAGAGTTGTCTCCCTCTAGCGGTCAAAGATTTCTTCTTCTTCTTCTTTTTTTTTTTTTGTGAGGAAGATCAGCCCTGAGCTGACATCCATGCCAATCCTCTTTTTGCTGAGGAAGACCGGCTCTGAGCTAACATCTATTGCCAATCCTCCTCCTTTTTCTCCCCAAAGCCCCAGTAGATAGTTGTGTGTCATAGTTGCACACCCTTCTAGATGCTGTATGTGGGATGCGGCCTCAGCATGGCCGGAGAAACGGTGCGTGGGTGCCCACAGGGATCTGAACCCCGGGCTGCCAGTAGCAGAGCGTGCGCACTTAACTGCTAAGCCATGGGGCCCGCCCCCAAAGATTTCTTCTTATATAAAGACTCAGGCCTGCAAGGAAGCAGGGTCCACTAACAACATAAAACCTTTACATTTTTGTGTGAAATACATAAAAAATCCTTGAATTTAGAAATATAGTTATAGCATATAATTTTATACGTTTCCTCAACATAAATCCGAGAATGATAATATCAGTTTCAAAGGGTTATTGTGAGAACTAATCTGAGCATCATTAAATGAGATCAATGGAGTGTTGCGATGTCACAGCTGGGAGGCAGGCTATGTTCACTCACGGGTAAGGTGCTGGCTTTGGCACAGTAGCATAGAAGTAAAATGGCAAACGACTGTATGTCATGGACCCTCATTATCACTCCCAAATAGTTGAAACCAAGAACCTTCCAATCTTTAGAGGTCAAGATTATGGATGTCAAAGGTCTGCTCCAGGGACTGTTCCTGACAAACTGGGGATGCCCTGCGGTAGGCAGAATAATGGCTCCCCCAAAGACGTCCTCGTCCTAATCCCTGAACCTGTATATAAGGTAAGTTACATGGCAAAGGGGACTTAATGTAGCAGACGGAATTAAAGTTGCTAGGGAGATTATCCTGGATTATTGGGTACATCCAATGAAATCACAAGGGTCCTTAAACAGGGAAGACGGAAGTAGAAGAGGAGGTCGGAGTGACATGTTGTGAGAACTAGAAGAATCTGAACCAATATTGCTGGCTGAAGAGGAGGAAGAAGGCCAAGAGCCAAGGAATGTGGGCAGCCTCTAGAAGCTGGAAAGGTCAAGAAATGGACTTTCCCTGAAAGTCTCCAAAAATGAATGCAACCTTGCCAATACCTTGATTTTAGCCCTGTGAGACCTACTTCAGATTTCTGACTTCCATAACTGTAAGATAATAAATTTGTGTTGTTTTAAGCCCCCAAGTTAGTACTAATTTGTTACAGCAGCAGTAGGAAACTACTACATGCCCTAATCGCTATCCTGGAGGAAACATGAAATACTGTCAGATCCTGAATTTACTTACTATTCAGAAAGACCTGCCAGTAAGCCACATACCATGGGCTCAGAAGACTCCAATGTGACCAAGATTCAGATTGAAGAACATGGACCCCCACGGTGTAGTTGCTCAGTGCCCCTCCCCAGCTTGAGAGGGGATGGTCCTGCCATTTTCCCTAAGCCTGTCCAGGCAATGAGCATGAGGGAAGGTGTGAGCACGAGTGCGCTACGCCACTGACAAGCTGCTGGACAACAAAGGCTCTGATGCCGAGACTGCAGCTTCATGCTAACTGCTCACAGAGGCTTCCGGCTCAACCTTCCCACTGGAGAAGCATCACACCTTCGGCTTTCTTAACCAAGTCTCCAATAAATTGGAGGCATTAGGCCTGCAAAGTGTGGTACTGTGTTTCATTAAATCCCAAAAACCTCAAATCACTATGACTCTGCTGACTACGGGTTTATGAAGGGAGGTATGTTTCCAGAAAGAGTTACAATAACTCCTATTCCCCAAGCTAGACTACTTTGTGTAGGTGCCATGCCGGTAGCTGGGGTTGGCACATGATTTTCATGGGCAGCCACTGCCATTTGCTTCGACTGAGTCTTTTTGGGGGGCTTTGCTGTCGACATTCTCACTCTGTCTGCACGGTCGGTAAATGCCCTTTTCCAGCTTCATTCCAGGCTTAAAAGTTTACTTACAAGTTTGACTCAACTGCATCATGTTTCTCTGGAAACCCAGGCTACTCCATAAGCCAAATTCTACATCCTTACGCCTAGCCACCTTTCACCAGCAACTCTAAAGTAGATTTTCACCTTCCCTGGGTATTAACCTTTGATTTTCAGAAGCTGAAGTAGCTTTGTGGAATGCAGAATATCCATATGCAAATAACCCACAAAGAGCCAAATCCAAAACAGCCATTTTATATTACGTGGTCTTCAGACACGGAGGCCCACTCAATTGTGAAGACCAACCTGGTGAATTCTCCAAGAAGGATCAAGTACACCTGTGATAAGAAGGATTCTGAGGCTGCACTCAACTCTTGAGTGCTGTGACTAATTGGCAATGCCTGCCCCAGGTTTGGGGGAGGCTATGGAGACACATGTTCTCCCTGAATTACACACTGTATGTCTACTTCAGAGCAAACCAGCATATTCAGTCTGTTATTCACATGGGCATCCAGGAGCTCACATCCAGGCATCAAGCAAGAAGGTCACAGGAGTCACTTCTGATCCATCCAGAGCACAACAGCCTTATAGAGCCAGGTTCCTCGCGGCATGGACACTGATGTCCCATGCCTTTTATCTGGGTCAAGCTATGTGCTTGTCTTGAGCATTTGATTTAAACCACTAAGAGTTAGGCCTGTCCTTAAATGGGGGCTTATTCTGCATAGAACAGGGGCAGAGAGTATCTGATTTCTCCTTCTTGCATTGAGGACTATAGGCCTATTAATTAGGAATTCTGTGGTTGTTGCTGCAAGAGAAGGAAAGCTGGCTTGAATTAGCTTAGGTGAAGTGCGACTATCCTTGAGAGGTGTGGTGATCTCAATGCACCTCAAGAGAGGGGTAGGATGCAATTGGGCTTCGGTGATAACTGTTGTAGCAGGACTCTCCCACCATTCCTAGAGTCTAATTCACTCTGTCATTGGCTTCAGACTCTCCCGCTGGCTCTTCTAGATAACCAACCTGTCTCCGCCAGCTCCTGAGAAGGACTGACTCCTTCTCTTCATTCCAATTCAAAAGTGTCCAGGAAGAGAATCTCGTTTACCTGCCTTGCACAGGTAGGCCTTCACGACTGACCACTGGGACCAGGGCTAAAGTGGTCTGACAGACCTAACTTGGATATAGTGCCCACACCGGGATCACTTAGCCTGGGGAAAGGGCAGGCCCGGGGACCCAGAGCTGTTCCCTGAGGCCCACAGCTGAGTATCAGGGCCCCTCTAGGACAAGGAGCAGAGTGGCCACCGGTTACCCTCACTGCAACCACCACCCCATGAGCCAGGACTGGGCATGGGAAGGAGCAGCAGCCCTCAACTTACAGGGTGGACTAGAGGGGTCAGAATCATCAGAGTCCCGGAGGCCTCGGGTTAAGGGAAGCGTGTCCAAAAACAGAAGTAGTGGTCATGGTAATAGCAGTAAGAAAAATAACACCATTCATTGAGCATCTATTTTGTACCAAATATAAAAAGCACTTTACCTGTTCTATTTCTAATTCCTTATAACCCTGCAAGGTAAGTGCTATTAGTCCCATTTTGCAGTAAGAAAATTAAGATTCACAGACATTGAGAGACCCTCCTGTAGCCTGAGAGCTAATAAGTGCCAGACATGGTTCTAAAATGAAGGGCCTGGAAAAATGATCAGGCAAGATGAAGCAAGTCATTCAGGGGGTAAAGCTCCTGTAATTCCCTGGGGCAAATGTACCCAGACAGAGAAAGCCTTTTTGGAGGGATTGTGCAGAGCCCTGGGTGGGGAGGGAGCTGTTAAGGAAACAAGCCAGCCCTGAGAGCTGGTACAAAACCTGGGAAGCTTTGTACAGGGTACAGTCCTGACTACACCTGTTGTTCCAACATATGTATTAACAGCACCTCCTTTCGTTCTCAAAAGCAGTGGTGTGCTGGTAAACGTTTAAAAGAAGGTCTCAAATATATATATATATGAGATAAAGGATGTGTAGCGCACAATCTACAAATAGTAATAAAATATACACTATTCTTTATAGTAAATTCCACATGTCCAATTGATTCTCACAAAACGTTTTTGTAGGTTTTTGCCAAAATCTTGTATCCTTAGCCAACCTGTGGTTGCAATTTAACCACAATTTGACAAATGGAGTTACACTCCAGTGTGCTAATTCTTTTCCCCACAAATTCATTGTCATTAAATCTCATGTGTGATCTGCCATTAAACTATTTCTCATCCTTGTACAAATTATATTCATTAAATAGAAATCTCTGCGCTTCAACGCTACTGATTGCAGTAGCGCTCACTATCTTTATATAGCTGCAGGAACTAGAGCATTGTTTGAATCTGCATTATTTAATAATGGCGGTATTTGACAACTGGCTCCAAAAAGTCCGAAAATTTAGCAATCGACTCATTGCTCATTGCCAGTATGAGCCAGCTCAGGTACATCACTAAAAAAGTGTCCCAATTTGGCAGTAAATGATATAGTCACCCTATCTTTTAGAAGAATAGCTCTCATCCTCTCTCCATAACTGTGACGTTGGTGACTGTTACACTACATTCTTAAGGAACCAGACAAGAGCGGGGAGAGAGGAAAGGGCTGGGGGCATGGAGCTCTGCGTCCATCTGTGACCCGGGATCTGTGTTGCTCGGACTCTTCCACTGTAAACCGTTCCTCCACGTTGTCACAAACGGCTGGATTCCATCGTTTCTTACGGCTGAGTGGTATCCCATTGAATATATATACCACATCCTCTTTATCCATTCATCCCTTGATGGGCACTCAGGTTGCTTCCAAGATTATGCAAAGTGAAATAAGTCGGAGGGAGAAGGTCAAATACCGCATGATCTCACTCATTAAGTAGTAGATAATAACAACAACAAACAAACACACAGAGACAGAGATGGGACTGCTGGTTACCAGAGGGGGAGGGGGGAGGGGGGAGGGCGAAAGGGATGATTAGGCACATGTGTGTGGTGATGGGTTGTAATTAGTATTTGGGTGGTGAACATGATGTAATCCATGCAGAAATAGAAGTATAATGATGTACACCTGAAATTTTTACAATGTTATAAACCAATGTTACTGCAATAAACAAAAACATTAAAATTAATTAATTAATTAAAAAATAAAAAACTGCACCTCGCTGACGAACAGACAGGGACACTGAAGGACAACTTAGGAGATGCTGCTGCCCTGTGAGTTAAGTGGACTCATGCAATTTTCTAAGTGTTCCAGTGTCTCTACTTCTTACAACCAAGGAGAGGATGTTCTTACAACTTCCCTGTACCTGGGCAGAATCTGACTCTGTATTTACAAAACCAAGTTTACTTCACATTTTTAGAGGCTTCACCATGCAGGAAAAAGTGAATCCTGGGTTGGACACTTATGTAAGTTACTCAGTCTCTCTAAATCCTCACACTGTTGGCTATAAAATGAAAATAACAAGGACACTAATACTTAATGCACATAACTGCATTAAGTATTGTTTTAATTAATTAAGAATTAAATGAGATAATATACACGCGGGAATCCTTGTAAACCACAAATAGAAGGCACCATCGTGTCATACTGTTTAAATTTACTAAGTTTTAACAGTAGTGGCATCAGTGAGGACAGCCAAGATAGCTGCAGCTGAAAGTCACACGGAAGCCACATGGGAGCGGCGAGAACTGGGTCTCTGTTATGTTTGAAATTTCCTGTTCACAATGAGGACACAGCAGAGATACGAACACTTGAGGAGGCTTAAAAAAAAAAAACTCCAAAATTCAAGACAAAAGCTTAATTTTCTCCAAGCTATTTTTTACAATTATTTTAGAAAGATGAATAATGTTAAAAACACTTACATAATGTTGCCCACATTTACCATTTCCAGCCAGTTTCCAACTCAATTTTCCATCGAGCAAGCCCCCTGTGTCAGACACTGTGCCAGGCCCAGGGGACTCCTGTTCTTGAAAAGTTCCCAGTAAGTCACTTTCTAAAAACTATGAATATGGAGATTGTTTTGTAAATCACTACTCATGTCAGCACCTAATTTCTGAGTGCTCAAATGTAACAATATTCTTGTGCAAGTTCTAAAACAAACTGGCTGGTGAGGAGAAATGCTCTAGCATAGATTCACAGGGATGTAAGAGGAAGGAGCCCACTCTCCATTGACCAGAGCTTCTGTCTATAGGAATCTACGCTCATGAATACGAAGCCACAGTACAGGCAAGCTTCTAGAACAGAGTGGGTGACACAAAGTTTTATGAAGCACAAGGCTGCATTCAGTGGGTTTGGCGGAGTTCTTTGCTTGCTTTTGCCTTAATCCTCTGTCCAAAATTGAATGCTGTCAGTCCACTTGCCTGAAGCTAGTAACAGAAAACATAAAACCAGTAACTTTAACTAACTATATAACATTAATGGACTATAAACCAATAAAAGCAAAAAGACTCCTTAACATTCAATAGATTATAGTTCAATTTGAAACAAATGAAAAATATTTAGTAGGTTTATAATTATTATCTAAATAAATAGACATTCTCTAATGAACAGGCCACATTTAACACATATTTTTAATCTTAACAATCAATGGTTACCAAAGTAAACGTCACTTGGTCACTTACTTTTGGAAGAACTTTTTTTTAAGTGTTGTGTTATAGTTGCTGATGGGAGGGAAATTTAGCCATGTGCTTCTTGAGTCTGGAAAAAATTCATCATCTTTCACCTAGTAATTTTCTCTCTAGGAATCCAATCTAAGGAAGTAATCAGATATATAGAAAAGATTTATGTTCAGAAACGTTCACATTAGTGCTACCTATTATAACAAAAATATTGGTTGTAAAATTATGTTTGTCAATAGAACTGAATATTGGGAAACCACTAAACATCATGTTTTCAAAACTCAGTGTTTGGGGAACACACAATATAATGTTTACAAAAACAAATAGAATGTAAAACTGTGTTTAGAATAAATAAAACGTCGTACGTAAGATACATATTTATTACATATATTTAGTAACACGTATATATAACACACATATCACAGAAAAAAATTGGAAAGAAACACTAAAAATACTAACAGTAGTTTTCTCTAGGTGGTGGGATTATGAGTGGTTTTTATTTTCTTAAAATTGCTTTTCTGTTTACTCAGGTTTCCCACATAAGCCTGAAGATCTGCCAAGAAGAAAAGAATATGTTGGCCAGGCTGACACAAATGTCATGGTTCCTATGACAATTATACATCCAATTCTAAAATAATAACTGACATTATTTTTAATATCTGAAAATAAATATTTAGTGGCAATAAAAAAATAATACGACCATGATGAAAAATTAGGCAAGTACAGGAAAGTAAAAGAACCAGGGAAAGAATTACCCAGAATTCCACCAGCCAGAGGGAAACGCTATTATTAATATCCCCCAACTGACTGAGTTAGCCGCTTTGACCTATGCCGTGGAGTCCTATGTTTGCCGTGGAAGTGCCTCAGGAGCTGTCACAATGGAGAGTGGGAACTGACGGGTCATCCGGTCCAGGTGGGGGGCCAGAACAGAACCTCCTTCCCCACTTCAGTCAACCATTTGCATCTTAGACTTTCACCTAATATTCCACTTGAAGAAAGACTCCGCGGCAAAACAACTACAGAAATGGCACTTGGATACCACCATATTAAACCTCTTCCCTAAGGCTGAACATTTAGGATGTTTCCAGTTTTTCTCTAACATAACAGAAGGTAGAGTATCTTTTTTTTTTTTTTTGGTGAGGAAGATCAGCCCTGAGCTAACATGCGTGCTCATCTTCCTCTTTTTGCTGAGGAAGGCCGGCTCTGAGCCAACATCTATTGCCAATCCTCCTCCCTTTTTTTTTTTTTCCCCAAAGCCCCAGTAGATAGTTGTATGTCACAGTTGCACATCCTTGTAGTTGCTGTATGTGGGACGCGGCCGGAGAAGCGGTGCATCAGCGTGCGCCCGGGATCCGAACCCGGGCCGCCAGTAGCAGAGTGCGCGCACTTAACCGCTAAGCCACGGGGCCGGCCCCTGAGTATCTTTGTACAGTAAGTTTTGCCTACATTTCTGCCTCTATGATTGAAATTCCAAAAGGACAACGATCGATCGTTTTCAAAGCTCTTCATGTTGTCAAATTGCCCACACAAAGGTCAACCTGTTTACATTCCCATCAGCATGCCCAACTCACCACACCCTTGCCTGCAATGAGCATCATTTTTTTAAAAAAAAAGTAATCTTTGTTAATTTGATAGATTTAAAATACAGTCCCTCATGGTGCTTGCCCATTTTAAAGAATGTGTTTTCTCTCCCTTGGGTACTTCTTCCAAGAACCATTCCATCAGCAAGATCCCCCATGAAAAGAGGAGGGCACCCTCTCACTAAAGTGACGGGAGCTGTACAAGCAGGCTTGTGTTGGGTTTTCTTCTCACTAGGACCCAGGCCAGCCACATGACGACCTCAGACAGAGAGAAGCTTGTGGAATAGGCTCCTATGAGAGGTCTGAAGTCCCTCTTGCTTCCCGAACACTCTCTAGAACTACAGAATCTCAGAACTGGAAGGTGCCCTTGAGAGTAGTCCTCCTTCAGGCCTCTGGTTACACAGATAGTCTCTGAGCCCTGGAGGGGAGGCTACTGTACCAGTTAATGGTACAGCCAGGACCAAGACCTGGGTGTCCTGGGAGTCTTAGCCACTGTTCCCACCACCATCAGCCTCCAGCTGCCTCCAATAACCATCAGACAGCCGCCAAAGTGAGCACTAGCCCTTCATCCTTCTATCTGATGACACTCTAGGAAGGGTCTGTCATCATCAACCAGACATAAGAACAACACACAAGGGCTCCAGACCCAGAGGGCAAGTGGAAGCTGAAATCTAGCTCAAGTGCAGGGGTGAAAGATAAAAGCAGAGAGAAAACAAATTGGGAGAGATGCTCTCCCCGAAACTGGCGAGTTCTTACAAACCAACTTTAAAAGTCAGCATGTGAATGGCCACTAGGGGGAGCTCTGGTTTCAAAATAAAGTCTTAATCCCTTAGCTCTGAACTGGCTTTCAACTCAAACGGCCTTAACTTGAAAATATGAAAGGCTTATCGCAAGGATTTGCTCACCAAATCCACTGGCTCCCATCCAGATTTTATGCCAATCTATAGTCCACAGTCTGTAGTACCACCATGAGCTAAACGTTTCCATTTCCATCCCTAGATCATTGTCTTAAAAGTAAATACAATGGAGACACACATATATATTTAAAACAGAACCAGAGGAGTCACAAGACATGTATTTATCTTAGCAACAGAGAATTTAAAATATATATTTAAAACATATTCTAACTTATGAAATATACATTATATAAATAAAATGTAAAATACACATATTTATGTATAATTGTGCATAGTATATAAATATTTTTTAATATATTTTAACACAAAATATGTACTGTTTTACATATAATTATATATTATATATTTAAAATTCTTTCTGCTGTTGAGTAATACACGTTTTATAACTCCAATTATACATAAAATAACTATTAAATATATTCTATATTATATTTATGTATAGTACATTAAATATATTTTTACCTAATAAAATATTTTAAAATGTATATTTAAAAGTCTCTCTGTTGCTGAGTGATAAATACATGCTTTATAACTCCTCTAGTTCTGTTTTCCCCATAATAATCACCAAAATCCTAAAAAAACAAAATATGTAGTCTTTTTATTGACCCATTCAAGGTATTTAATTCTATGTTTCTCTAGCCCATATCTGTTCACATATAGGTGAAAACAGAGAAGAAAGGGAGGGATTAAATTAAAGAGAAATAGGCATTTGCTGTTGTTTTTCGCTTAATTAGGACAGAAGGCCGAGAGAGTCTACTGTAGCTAAGAGTAAGAAAGGCTTTAAATAGTCTCAACCAAATATGAAAATACAAAACTCCTCTTCTCTAATTTCCTTTGGTGCTGTTTTCTAACACACGCCTGATTGAGAAAAAAGCATATATTCAATAGTCATGATTTATGCTGCTTTGAGGAAAATCATCTCAGTGTCTAACATAAAAAAAAATAATAAATTTTTGGGTTTTAATGAGATCTGATCAGCAACCCTATAATGCAACTTTTCTCAGCCTCCCAGGGGAAAACAAAAACAAAATTCACACCATCAGCAAAGCTAGGCTGGACAGATAACCTCACGGAAAATATGGACAGACTCCATTAACGACATGGCAAACAGAACTGGATGGAAGGAATACCCAGCACAGGCTTCTCCTCAAGCAATCCAGGTTGCACTTCAGGAAATGAGACGACCTCACAAACACTGAAAGACATTTCATACATCCCTGCAATCCGCCCCTCATTCCAGGACCCAGGATCTGAACTCTGAACAACCAGACAATCACACAGGACTTCCTCTTTGTGACAGCCACTCCCATCCCACTCCTCTTTTAATCCACATTCATTCAAAGATAGGAACTTAAAAAAACAGAATCAAAAATGCTGTGCAGAAAGTAGAAGGAACTGGGGATAGCTCATCACATTTTAGGAAAAACAGTCCCCACAAGTAAAGTTCCTTAAGTAAGAGAAGAGTAGGAAAGAAACCTGTTTAGCAGTATATTAGAAACCTAAGCTTTTCATGCACTTCTTGACCTCAGATCCAATATCAAAGAATCGATTAGATTAGGTAGGAGAAGTTGGCAGTTTGGCAAAATAGAGCTTCTGTAGGTGAACGTCTGCCAGCAATGGGGAACAGGAACTTGTATTGTCCACCTACCCTCTGGCTATTGCTCTGAGAATAAGATTCCACACAAGGGGACATGACTGTAGACAATCAGTTTGCCCTATCTCTTAACAAGTACCAGCTCTATACAGATGTCACTTCATTTAGGGACGCATAAATCAGGGGGAAAAACTCTATGGGGGGAGCCAATTTTAAACAGCTACAGAAAATAGGAAAGGGATTTCATCTTGATGATCCAGAAGAACCATATTTCTAAAAATAATCTACAGTGGGATCCAGAAGACTCAACAACTGGCATCCTCTACAGGACATAAAAAGATATAGCCTCTATTAAGCCAAAGCAAAAAACCCTAAAGAATAAGTGGAGATGAAAATTGAGTGATATGAGATAAACTAATGCTTTCAACAAGTATTTACTAAGAACTCATTATGAGCCAAAGTACTGTGCTCAAGGTGGAGAACACAGAGATGAGCGAAACAGACAAAATGTTTCTATGTAGCTTTTGACATAGCTTATACTTTGGTGGGGTTCACAGACAACACAATAATAAACAAATAACTTAAAATGTGATAATTAATATTAAGAAAATGAACAGGGTGCTGACTTAGGGAATAACAGGGAGGTACCTACTTAGATCAAGTCATCAGGGAAGGCTTCTGTAGAGGGGTGGTATTTAATCTGAGCCAGCTATGAAAAGAGCATCACTGGCAGAGAAAGCATCTTGCTTTGAGGCGAAAAGAGTTCTGCATGCCTGAGGAACCGAGAAAAGACCAGTCTGCCTGGTGAAGGGTACAAGATGAATTTGGAAACATAAGCAGTTGTCAGTTCATGTAGGACCTTTACAACCAGGAAAAGCACACTGGATTTTAAGTACAAAAGGAAGTTATTGAGTGTGAATATATATGTACATGTATGTGTATATGTATCCATTTGTATGTATACATACTTACATATGCACATGTATATACAAATATTTAAATATATACATATACAGTCATGCACCACAAAATGACATTTTGGTCAACAATGGACCACATATAGACAGTGGTCTCATAAGATTAGTACCATAGAGCCTAGGTGTGTAGTAGGCTATACTATCTAGGCTTGTGTATGTACACTCTATGATGTTCACTTAATGATGAAATCACCCAACAATGCACTTCTCAGAACATCTCCCTATCATTCAGCAACACATGACTATATATTGATTACTACTGTATTAGAGAACAGACTAGAAGAGACAACAGAGGAAGCAAAAAGACAGATGGTCTTAATTCAGGGAGGAGATGGTGGTGCCTTGAACTGAAGTGATGGCAGCAAAGATGGAGACAAATTGACAGTTTAAAGAAATATTGTGAAGGTTGAAACAACTGTAATTGCTGATGGCCTAGTGGAAGACCTAAGGGACAGCAGAGTATTAAGCACGACTCAGTTCCGGCTTGACGACATGGCAGATGAATACGAAAGGATAGTAAGAAGGACTAAAAACCCAACAGCAAAATTAAAACCACGTTGGACGTAGTGAAGAGCAGAGCTAAAGGAGCAGAAAATAGAAGGTATGATGTGGAGCGCAAACTTCAGACTCTCCTAGAACGCAGAATAAAAGGGAACAGAGATTAAAGAGATGAGAAAGATGACAGAGAATACAGAACTATTTTCCAGATAATTGGTATTTCTAAAGAAGAAACCAGAGCAAGTAAATAAAAACTATAGTCAGATAAAAACGCAGTTTCCTGAAATGAAAATACCTAAGTCTAAAAATGTAAAAGTCATCCTTTCTCAACGAAAATTAGAGTCCAACATCTGGATATTTCCTTGAGAAATGCTTGAAATTACAAAATAAATAACTTTTTTCAAAGTTTCTGTAGAGAAAAATGCAAAATCAGTGTGGACTTAGACTTCTGCTCCATAACAGTAATTACCAGAAAGCAATGGAATTACATCTAGAGGTTTGAAACATAACAAGTATGACTCAAGAACTCTACAGTAAGCCAACACTGTTACTCATGTGTGAAAACAACAAAAAGATATTATCACATCTGCAAGAGCCAAGAAAGTATACTATCCCCATGTTCTTACCCACAAAAAAATTACTCCACTCCTGTCTAACAAGGGCTGACTCAAGAATGAAAAAGCTGTGATATGGAAGAAATGAGTAGGAATATTTTCATTTTAATCATAGAAATTAATCTAAAAAGTTGTGTTAAATATAATTTAAAAATAGAAAGTAAATGATGTGTACATTATACTTGAAAGAAAAGTTATACAGTAAAGAATATACTAATAAAAATTATTTCTAAAATCCCGAATATCTACAAAAACTGGGAAATATGAGTGAAAATTTTGACTGCAAGTGAAAATACTCTATCTGATTTGTTTTGCATAATCGCTATGAAGAAAATAAATAGGGTGATGGTTTAGAGTACAGCAGAGGGATCTTCTTAGATGAAATAGCCGGGGACAATCTCTCCAAAGAACGACAGTTTCCTGACTCTTTGGGAGATGGAGCAGAGGCACTCTGAAAGAATAGAACATTTATATGTCGATCCCATAGTGTTTAATTAGGTCCAGAACTGACCCAGTTGGAACGATATTACATAACTGGAACTCAAAACCAATAGAGAAATGGGAATTAAAGGCACTTTATTCTTTAATTCAGCCCTAGCTGAACTACAGGTAGTTTAAGAAGATAGAGCAGGTAGCTCTATCTTTATAGATTAAGACAGAGTAACGTTTAGTGAATATTTACAAAACCGTTAGCATATCATTCAAGTCAAATCAGTACTTATTCTGTATCTTGTCATCATAAAGCTGAACAGAGTATTTGTTTATAAAGAAGGGCAAAGAGCTTTTCTGTAATATTGAAAAGTTTGTTTTCATAGTTTCAAGGGCAACTGGCTTGCAAGCATTACACCATGAATGTCTAGTATAGGAAACAACACTGGTTTAAATTCTTTTGTAGAACATTGCTCATTCACTTAAAATTGTAAACAATGGTGAGTTCAATATCCACTTAGATCAGGGGTGGGAAAACTTTTTCTGTAAAGGGCCAGATGGTAAATATTTTCAGCATTCAATGTCGCCACTGTAGTATGAAAGCAGCCATAGAAAATATATAAATGAATGTGCATGTCTGTGTTCCAATAAAACTTTATTTAAAAAACAGGTAGCGGGCTGAATTTGGCCAGGGGTTTGCCAACCACTGATTCAGATGATTCTTCCAAATCGGTCCTCTCAGTTTGTCAACTTATTTCTCTAATGATCATGCTCCCCGCCCTGTCTCGGCCACTTTCACCATCACTCTCTGAGACACACTCACATTGTTATTACTTACTGCCACCCTCCATAACCCCAATTCATCTGCCCCACGCAGGGACTACCACTTTTATCTTTCCCACCTACTCCTTCTAGAACCCCAACTCAGATAATCCATGACCTCATCATGTCCTGCCATCTCTACACTGTCCTGCACCCACCTGATGTCTTTCTGTCCTCCCTCCACAGCCCACAATCCCAGGGGAAATCATCCCAATCCCTCCGTGGCATAAACTTTCAACTCCCTTGCCCCTCTTTTGCTTTGTCACTCACTTGGCAAAACTACAACCCTAGTTAAATTCTACGCTCCACATGCTGCACAGCTGACTGGGCCTGGAGAAAATCCCAAAGCCAAGCTGACTGGCCTCATTTTAACTCATGACCACAAAACTCAACCAGGCACTTTCTGTGATTCCCTGAATCCAGTCAATCTCCCACTCTGACTTCTCACCTTCTCTCCATAAACCACCAGCACCTCCTCCACCACGCTCACTCCCAGGCCAAGACAAGGCTTAACATTTCTCTGTAGAATTAGAAGCTATCAGAATAAAAGTTCTACAAACACATGCCAACCAGCCCCCGCCTTCCCTCCTTCCCTGTCTACGTTCCTACCTAAGGCTCCCACTTCACAAGTATGCTAGATCCCATGACCTCTTACCTACTTAAGGACACACTCCAGCAATCCCCCTCTCTCCAGGGTCTCTACTGAATCATTACTAATAGTACTCAAATAGCTCTGTTTCTCCTACCTCTTATCTATCTATCTATCAATCTATCTATCTATCATCATTCTGGTGGTGGTGGGGGCGGGGGCATGGCAGAGGACCCCACTCTGAGGAGGAAAGGCAGGTCAGGTAGACTGAGATTGTCCTCATCCAATGTGCAGAACCAGGGCAGAGGGAGATCAGAACTACAGCGTAGCCCCAAGACCGCCCACCCCCATTCCTCCAACTTTCCAGGCAAGTTCTGAAAGAACAACAAGTCCAGTTGGCACCAGCTAAGTTTACTTGAAAAGGCAAAGAGCTTAGTCTAGTTTCCAACAGCCTGGGGCTTGTGCCCTGAGCCCAAGTCAGCCTGTGAGGAGAATTTAGATGCTTGTCAGGGAGGCCTGTGCTCACTCACTTCTAAGCTTTTGAATTTTGTTGTCCTTTTCCTTCTTGTTCTATCGAACAATCTTTATAAGAAATTCTCGACTGTCTTGACTGAAATCAGTGGAAAAGGATACTTTTCTTAGCCCCTCTGATAGCTCAGATGATGCAAGTGCTCAGCAAGGACAGGCGGGGTGGCTGCAGGATCTGGGAGAACATGGGGCGCACCCAGGTGGGGAGTGGGGTGAAAACGCAGGTGGGGCAGGGGAGGGGGCAGGGAAGGGCAGTAGCGTGGGTTGAGCTCCTTCCCCTGAGCTTAGCTCTCCCACGCTAGAAGGGAGGGGGCCTCTCCATCCCCCACCAGAATTCCAGGAGTCAACTTACATGTTAGGAGAGATGAGATGGGAGTCCACTTGGTGCCTTGTGCGTGGCATGAAGAGTCCTCTGGGAAGTCAGGAGGGTGGGGCGGGTCCCTTAGAAAATGGCAGGGTGAGCAAGTGAACCATTGTCACATGTAGCCATGCCCTGCCCAGAAACTTTGGGCATCCAATGCCCACATACTCAAGGCTTCATGCCAACTTGGACATCCTATCGTGGCACCTGTCCTAGCAATGCCCATGTTTCAGATTTTCTTAGACCCTCAATTCTCCCTCCGCATCTGGATTCTCTATTTTCTATGTACACAGGGCCTGCTGTCTAGATTTTGCAACCATATTCTGAGAAATTCATCAGAGTCACTTGAAGTCCTACTACTCCATGTGTAAGATATTTGCGTTTCTTGTAGATATGCCCAGTCTTGAAGAGAAAATTGCACGCTGAGAATTTCTGGGTCATTTCCTCAGCATTGGATGTTCACTAGTGGGTTTTAGTCAACCCACACAGAGGCTCTGAGACTGTCACATATGAATGTCACAAAAATAACAGAAATGTACTTTCAACTTCAAGGATGGCCACTGGGGACCACGGTAACAACCAGAGACGCTGAAGGAGTGTGATGGATTCCTCCACGCCCTGACATGGGCCTCCTCATCTCTTGCTTTCCCCCTCCTTTTATTTTCCTTTCCCCTCCCTTTTTCTTGATTCCTTCCTGCCCCCCATACTCTGGAATTATTTCCGGAAGACAGGACCATGCCAGAATGTCAGCCCCATGAGGGCAGGCAGGGGCTTTTCTGCAGTACCTAATACTGTGCCAAGCACACAGCGGGCGCACTGTTTAGGGAATGAATGAGTGAACAAATGAACGAACGAGTGAGGTAGCTAATGGCCTCAGGTATGCTGTCACCATCATCACAATTCTAATGCCCACCAGGGTTACAGGCCAAAGCCTATAGCTTTCTTGTTGCCTCACGGGGGCATCAACAATAAGTAACTGTTTTCTAGCATCTCCACCCCTCCTCCAACAAGTCTTCACTGAGATGAAATAATTTCCTTTGTGAACCTCCATTTTCGGGTACCAGCCACTTCTCGTCACTGCCAGACCAAAGCTTTGACTCTTGGGATGCTGCAGAGCTCGCAGGAGACCTTGGAGCCACGCGGCTTCCTGCGTGGGTTTCCATGAAGAATGTGCACGTATGACTGCGAAGCCATGGTGTTTTCTAGAGCTCTGTTTCCTCTGGCTCCACATCTATTCAGTCTGTCAAAACGGCCCAGGGGAGACTCCATATTCCGCTGCCCTAAGTGCGGCCGTCGTAAAATATGGCTGTCGTAAAGTGCGGCTGTCGTAAGGGCGAGGTGAGTCCCCTTTCCCTCGCGCTCTAGCTCAGTTCTGCAAACACTATGTGAACGCACCGTTTGCACGAGCTCCTGCGGCACGAAGCTGAATGCGCTAAGAGGGCGCTTGGTCTAGTGACAGTACCGACCAGACCGTTCAGCAAGCACTTTCCGTGCGTTTTCTCATCTGATCCTCTTAAGAATCCTCTGAGGCGTGAACCATTATTAGCCCATTTCGTAGATGAGGGAACTGAGGCTTAGATCGGTTAAATGATTTGTGCCACATCACAGATTTACTAAGTAGAGGAGTTAGGACGTGAACTCAAGTCTGCCTGGCACTAAAATTTGTTCTCTTAACTTTCACAGAGAACTCCAGGTGAGGAGACACGAGTCAGGCCAGGTGCTTGGGTTTTGCGCTCTCAGAAAGAGTCTTCGCCTGGGGCCCCCTTCAGAGAACAGATGCCTCACTTGTAAACATCTTGCACATTGAAACTGCTGGCAAAAATGTTTTTTTTGCTTCTGCACTTTTTGTTTTGTTATAAGCATGTAGCAAACCACCTATATTTAGCATAAATGGATGTTTGTGAGTGGTCTTGGGATCTAAATATATTTTGTTTCTAAGTTACAAACAACCAACTTACAAGGGGAATTTTGGTCTTGAGCCTGTTTATTAAATCAGGCACTTCCTGAACTTTCTTCTAAAAGAAGAGGAAAGGAATGAGCATTAACTGAATGTTCATTATATACTATTCACTTTACAGGATGATTCCATCTAATCCAGCAGCCGGAGGAGAAGGCCCTTCTCTCGTTTTACAGGTGAGGAGATGGAAGCTTGGGCATCATGAGTGGCAGAATTGGAATTCAGACCAAGTTCTAGCGCCAAAGTCAGACTGTTTCCACGGCTCCTCTGAGTTGGCTGGCGGCCTCCCCACGCTCAGCATCCTGGGCAGGGTGGAAAGTGGGCCTTCTCTCTCCCAAACGCTCTCCCAGCATGGAGGAAGCATGTGGTCAGGATGCCCAGCGCGGTGCGACCTTGAATGTCAGCTGTGTGTGTTTAGCGAGGCTGCCCCAGAATCAAAGGAAGTGTTGCTTGAAAAACCACTGTTGAAGATACTCAACATGAAGGGGACCAGCTCAGGCCAGTGACTAAGAGTCTCTCCTTGACCAAACTCTAGCCAGGCTCCTCTGAGCCCTCTTTTCAACTAGCCCTCAACCTTGTCCTGTAAAGACTTGAACAAAACACTAACATAGTTTCCAACAGCTCAAGGCCACATCCCTAGGATGACCCTAAGCCTCCCTTCAGGTACCTGCCTGAGAAACCTCAAGGCTGCCAAAAGAATTGACTGTTTGTTCCAGCCACACCTGAAGACAGGGCCCCTGTCTCCCAGCCTGCGTGGGAGAGGAGGAGGCTAACTTTGGTAAGTGCCAGTTAGCAAACTCAGATGGGTTTCACATGGACCAACCTCCCACCCCTTCTCATGTTTTGTAATTTTTCACTTCCCTGACTCTACTGAGCCCCTGCTCACCCCACTTCCCATCCCCTCATTCTTCCTTGAAAACACTCAGGTACTTCTATAGAAATCAAAGTTGAGTTCACTTCACGCTGCGCTCTTTTCCCTCTTCCGGTGGTGTATTACTGATTAAAACCCATCCTCAGCACTTCAGTGTCCAGCTTTTTTGTCTTTGACGCCAGTCAGCTGGGGCAGACAGAGCTGCCCCCCAGTGGCTGTCACTCTTAATACTCCGCTGCCCCCACTCTTGCTGCTGCCCCCACTGCCCCAACGCCAACACTAGTCCTGGCAATCAGACGACTTGCCTCCTCTTCCCCACCCTCCTGACTCCTGCCTCTTCTTCACCTCTTCCTGGGTTTCCCCTTCTCATTTCCAGGAGAAAAAGTAGGAGTCACCTGAGTTGGGCTGTGGCATGAAATAGAAAAGTGTTTGGGCCAGATGGGTGTTCAGGCCACTGAAATAGCCCACCTGAGCCCTATTCCTTCAGATCTTACAGAGCAGTTTATTAAGGGGATTGGGAGAAAGCTGCATACTTCTCAGAGCTCAAGAGCTGGGTGCTGCAGAGGGGGCTGGCCCCGTGGCATAGTGGTTGGGTTCAGTGTGCTCCGCTTCGGTGGCCCGGTGTTCACAGGTTCGGGTCCCAGGCTTGGACCTACGCCACTCATCAGCTGTGCTGTGGCGATGACCCACATAAAAAGTCGAGGAAGATTGGCACAGATGTTAGCTCAGGGCAAATCTTCCTCAAGCTGAAAAAGAGGAAGATGAGCAACAGATGTTAGCTCAAGGCGAATCTTCCTCAGTGAAAAAAAAGAAAAAAAAAAACTGGGTGCTGCAGAGAAAGGAGATGTTGCTGGGAGCTCTGGCCACCGTGCCTCCGTGCTGTTGGAGCAGCCTCTGCAGGGGTCAGCGCCTGCCACTGGAGAAGAAGAGGACTCCGGTGGGGAAGGAAGCAGAGCTTCTTGGCTCTTGGCCACCTCGCGGGGGAGGAATTCTTCAGGGCTGGCTTCTTCACTTCAGTCTTAGCTGCCTGCTCTTCAAAACCACTTCATGCATCTGCAGATGGGGTGTCAACTGGGAGTTTCCATGGGAGTTGGGTAATTTCCAGATAGCTCAGTGTTTCCTCCCGAGCTGTGCACAAGATGTGCTATATCTAATGCTTTCAAGTTTTGTTAGGGCATTACTTTAGTTTATGACAAGTGTTGAGGGCATAGCCCAGCATCTGAGCCAGCTCTTGTGCCTTTGGGCAAGTACTTTGAATTTGTAGACTAAAAGATGTTCATCTGTAATGTAAGATTATTGGACTTATGACATGTAAAGTATCTTTAAACTTTAAAATAATATTTGAACGCTTCACAGTTTTATATTTTCTTGCCGCTGTGCTGGGCAAACAGTGGTAGCACAAGAAGTTGAATTCTGGAATGATTACATATGAGACCTGGAGAATTCTGGGACTCTTTCTTCCACTTAGACCCATCTCCATACAGTGTGGCATCCAAAAGAAATATAAATCCAACTCCAAAATCAGTTAGGGCAAAGTCATTACCCATCTCAGCAAAACTTCATTCAATTCCGCTAATCCCAGGAGCCGCTCTGCTGGAATCTCTCATCTTTCTTTCTCCCTCCCCCCTTCCCAAGTTTGTGAGCAATTCTTTCCCATGCAAGGGAACCTCTCTTTGCCTGCACTAAGCTTTTTCATTTCTGCAACCCTACACATTACCACTAAAAGGGAGGTGGAAGAGGAAGAGGTCTTCCTCTTCTTGTCTCTGTCATATATGAGTCTAAATGCACATGTAACAACATCTTCCCAAGAGATACAGTTTTACATAAAGAGCTAGCAATATAAATCCTTGACCTTTCAACACAAAATTCCTCCAATTTCTCAAGGCATTTTAGATCCGTGCTTTTCAAACATTAATGTGCATTGAAAATCTCCTGCAGATCCTGTTAGAAATGCAGATTCTAATTCAGTAGTTCTGGGATGGGGCCTGGGATTCTGCATTTCTAATAAGCTCTCGGATGATGGCCGATGCTGCTGATCCTTAAACTTTACTTTGAGTGGTAGGGTTTCGATTACCTCATTATTTCTATAATTACCCTGGAAACGCTGCAGTGGAGTTATTAAAATTATTTTCATTGTTGCATTTCTCATTTTACAATCAGGCAATCTAAGGAATCCTGGTTGGCCTGTGATTTCACCTCCTCTTAGCTTTGAAGCCAGAGCTGGAGTTCTCTGGCAGAGACCATGCTCTGTGGGCCCCTGTCTAAGACATAGACATGTTGACAGGCAGACACTAGTTGGGACATTTCTCTATGGGTCTTTAATAAATCAAGGTCCGGCTACTGTTTAAAAGAACATCTTGAACGGGTTTGTTGGAAGATCCAAGGAGCCCTTGTTTAGGACAGTCCTCAAATGTCATTGTAGCATGAGGCGGGAGCAGTGTGGATGAGTTTTTTCAGTAGAAGAGAAAAGGCAAAAGTCTTGAAGTAACGGGGAGCCATTGGGCTAAACTTTATTCTTAAACATGATTATAAATCAAAGCATGTCATAGCTGAAGGGACCTCGGAGACCTCTGGTCCTAACCTTCCATTTGCAGATAAAGAAACTAACATCCAAGAGGTTGAGTGACTTGCTCAAGGTCATAATATTAGTTGGGGCTTTTAGCTGGCTTTTGAACTCATGGTCCTGTGCTTTGCAGTTGAACGTGTTGTTTCTCACAATGATTAAGTCTAACACGTGAACTTACATATAAAAATAGTGTTCCCAGGGGCCGGCCCGGTGGCGCAAGCGGTTAAGTGCGCGCAGTCTGCTGTGGCGGCCCCGGGGTTCGCTGATTCGGATCCCGGGCGCGCACCGACGCACCGCCTGTCAAGCCATGCTGTGGCGGCGTCCCATATAAAGTGGAGGAAGGCGGGCGCGGATGTTAGCCCAGGGCCAGTCTTCCTCAGCAGAAAAAGAGGAGGATTGGCAGATGTTAGCATAGGGCTGATCGCCTCACAAAAAAAAATAGTGTTCCCAGGAAATAATTTCAACTCTGTTTCTGAAACTATACAGGCAGTGACCAGGAAGAAGTCAGCAAAAGAAGCCATCACCCTGTCACCCAGAGCCCAGGGTAGCACCTGTGGGCACAGTTTGAGGCATGCTTAGATGTTCATACAACATGTCTCTCCAATAGAGAACTGATGACATACCCATAAGCATATTTAATACCCATAACAGCCCACTGAGTAGATAATATTATTCCCATTTTGCAAATGGAGAAACTGAGTTTCAGAGTAAGTAAATTGCCATAGGTCATACATCTGCTGAACTGGGATTCAGACTTGGGCCTGTCTTCTCCCAAATTCTGTGTTTCTACTACCCTCTGCCTGGTCCCTCACCCTACTCTTCCCTCCTTGAGTGTGCTAGGAGCACTCACCAGAGGCTCTGGGAACAGGCCTTGGTTTTCTTAAACACTGGGAGAAGGAGTAGAATCCAGGGAAAATGGGACCTGAAGTTTGGCTGGTGAGAGAAGCAAGATATAGGGAGAACAAAGCAAGATAGTTGATGGGAGAATGTTTGCTTGGTGCTCAACATTCATTGTACAGTTTTTCCTCTCTGCTCTTGTTTCTATGAAGGGATCATTCAAGGTACTTTCCAGCAACTCTTTTAGACTCTTGTTTTGATGAGCTGAAACAAAGGCAGTTGTGTGGGTGGTGGGAGCCCCCTTTCTCACTTTTCTTTCCTTCTTTCCTGTCCTGACTTGAGGAGCAATAAGTCACCCATAAAACAACCCAAGAGTATGGCAGGTCTGGGCAATACCCATGCTTGTGCTACCATTTCTGTGTGGTAACTTCTCAAGGCTTCCTGCCCTTTAAAACCATGGATCAAGTGCTTCGGGGGAAAGGCAGATAACTACCATCACCATGACATCTTTCCTCAGCATTGACCATCAGATTGGGGTTTTGTTTGTGTCTGCAGTGAAGTAGTCAGCTTGAAAGCAGATTTCTATTGGGAGAGATATTTTTCTCAATTTTTTAGTAGGTCAAAAACCAAATTAGATGACCCAGATCATAGACCCAGATCATTTTTCCACGTAAATAGAGAAAATCCCCCCATCCTTCAATGACAGCTAAGCTGGTTAGGCTATAGTCCTTACACAGAAGGATGTTATGACATGGAGGAAATGGAAAGCCCAGAGCCTGTCCCTTCTGGAACTGAGGGGTTGCAGGAGGAAAGGAAAGAGATAGACTAAGGAGGACAAACTCTTGGGCTTTGGTTTACCCCCTCTCTCAGGACCAAGTCTTGAGCAGGAAGAGAGGAACGTTAGAAACACCCAGATCACTGAAGGGAGCCTGGAACCTCAGGA
The DNA here is from genome assembly GCF_020826845.1 of Diceros bicornis minor. NCBI lineage: Eukaryota > Metazoa > Chordata > Mammalia > Perissodactyla > Rhinocerotidae > Diceros > Diceros bicornis. Next base: position 16,032,646 of record NC_080768.1, read on the forward strand.
TTGGCAGTCTACTTCTCTGGGCAGAGGCAGGGGAAGTTTCAGGTCTTCAGAGAACACCAGCCTTCACCTCAACACCACCTCCAAAATGGCAAAGGTAATGGCAAGTGGGTGACAGATAAACCTAAGGCAGGGATTCTGGATGCCCTAGGCCTACATGTAGCATACTGGAGTCGCAACAGTCCTAGGTGCCACAAGAAAGGAATATAGCCATGTGAGAGTGCCATCAGCCAATAGAGATCTCGGATCACTTCAGAAAAGCCTTGGTGAATCCAGACATCAAGATCAGAAAAAATGGCCAGATCCCCAGACTCCAGTGGGGGCTGAAGCACATCACTCCGAAGGGCCAGATAAGGCCAGTAGCCCCTCAGAGGGACCAGTGCAGGATGTAGCCCAGCCCAGCCACTTTGTGGCACTGACTGGATGTGGACACAAAATGGACCTAATCGTCTCGTCTGCCATGAGGTTGCATGAGCCACACCTCTCCTCCGTAACCAGGTGAACAACAGGCTTCACTGTTCATGCCTGTTGTCCTGGCGTAATTATTAGTAGTGCTCCTTTTCTCTCTCAAATGTGTCCTGAATTGATCTAACATGAGTGGTTATAAAATAAATATTATAGAATAAGGTGCAGATTGTGATTCCATTTATTAATTAGAAAAGAATCACCTATATGTATTTCTCTGTGTTTGTACTTCTGCAGAAAACATGTTTGGAAGGATACTACTTACTGGTTACCTGGGGATTGGGAGGAGACGTGGACAGTGTTGTGCTATTTTTGTATGCGTGGCTTGTTGTACCAGGCATGTGCTTAAAAAAAAAATGAGGGGCTGGCCCGGTGGCGTAGGGGTTAAGTGCACGCGCTGTGCTCTGGCCGGGGCCGGAGGGTTCGCAGTTTTGGATCCCGGGCGCACAGTGATGCACTGCTTGTCAAGCCATGCTATGGCGGCGTCCCATATAAAGTAGAGGAAGACGGGCACGGATGTTAGCCCAGGGCCAATCTTCCTCAGCAAAGAGAGGAGGATTGGCATCGGATGTTAGCTCAGGGCTACAAAAAATAAAAATAAATAAATAAAATAAAATAAAAAAAGAAGCATCTCGTTTGGAGGATGAATTATAATGGTCACTCTATGCGGAATACGGGCATCATCTTGAAGAGGAGCCAAGGAGGACAATGGAAACTGAGAGCCTGGGCATTTCTGCTAAAGGGACTGAGCATTTTTCTTAAACTGGGACAGTTTATATTATTGCAAAAAGACTGAGTTCACCAGATCATTCTAAACATAGTTTAGTTTGTTTTTGCTATTCCCCAGTGTGTTTGCACTCATGAGGAAAATCAGATCAGCCACAGAGAATAAGAAGAGTAAACTTTTTCTGTACCCATCTAAGTATAAGGTGAGTAGTTTTGTGACCACACTGCAGTTGAATTCTGACTACTAATTTTGAAAGATTTGTTACTCATTTTTTCCAATAGACAGAAATTGTACTATTCTTTTGCGAGAGCATGAACTGCTTTATTTCTCACCTTAAGGTTTCGCTCTTGGTTCACACTCAGGCCTAGAACAAGTGCCAGATCCCAACCAATGAGAATGTATAGCATGTCACTGTGCTGCAGATATGTTACAGGGTACATGGTCCCCTCAGCCTTTGGGAGGTCAAGTAGGGCTGAGCAGCTGGAGCCTCCTGGGCAGTCACTTCCGGTCTGGAGAAGCCTCTCCATTGACCCCAGTGGATGGATAAATGTTATCATTTACTGTGTGTGCCATGACATGAAAAAGGTTGGGAAGCACTCTTGGGCACTATTTCACAGCAATGAGATCTCGTGAAGTGCGACGGTGTCAACAGAAGCGTTATTGCACCAAAATCGAAAACCGTTGCAATAAAGGTCGCCCTACCTATGGGCTCTCAAGGACATTTTCATGACTTCATGGCAGCAGATAGACTTCAGAACCTTCCTCCTGCCCTGTCTCATAGTGGCCACAAAGCTAAGAATAAAGGAAGAGTCAGGGTCTCTAGAAGCTGGCAATTTGGGAACCCCTACAGAATAAACTTTTCTCTGATGCTCTGTCTTCCTCATTGCAGGAGGAAGATTATTTGTATAAGTCACTTAAATTTTAGTATTAGGAGAGGAAAAGGGAAACTAACACTTATGGAGTTATAGAGAACCAAAAATATATGCTCTATGTATGCTACACACTAGTCTCTCAAGTTAATCTTTCAGCTACTCTGTGATATGCCATACGTCATCAGTTCTAAGACACATGTTTCTTCCCCACAATTTGAAATCTTTGAAACTGAGAGCACCTTCAAATCAACAGCCTCTTACAACCATTGTTTGCCAAGTAGCGGTCATGATACAGTTATCATTGCCTAAAAATGCTAGAACATAAAAGTGTCAACATGAAACTTAGAGTGACTTGGAGGAACGTCCTAGAAATCATAGTATAACCTGCCTTTCAACTATAGCAATCAAATTATTTTGAAGAGTAAGTGGGAGATGTGGTGAAGCAGATGTGTTCAGCAACATTTCTGAAGGAGGAGATGCAAGTTGGCTGATGCTACATAACTGCAAAGCCAGCTTAAGAGCCAGACCAATGCTTTTGGTTCTTCAATGGATTATTTTAAGAAATGCTGCATCGCCAATGTTTTTGATAGTAATGTCAAGAAAAATTGTCCAAAACTTGGAAATAAGGCAAAGGGAGAGTGGCACATCCTTTCAATGTTGTAAGGTCACTTAATTGTCTAATGGAATGTACTTTCGTTTGACTTGCTATCCACTACTGGGTACAGGTTCACATTTTGTGAAGTTACATGTTAACTTACAGGTTTTGTCTGGTAGGGATGCAAATGATCTTTGTCTAATAGAAAAGGTAACTCTGAAGGTATGTTTTATTGTCCTGTAGGACATTAATCAGTTTTGTTTCTAACCCAGCAATCTTATTCCAACATATTTTTTCAATACCTATATAACCCTTGTTCCTGTCATTCTCCTCTGAACCAGGTTTACCATCCTGCTGGTTCCCACGTTAAGTTTTCACAGTTGTTCATTCTATGCTTGCATGAGAATCTTGTTTTTTTTTAACTTTTTGAAAAGCATATACACCAACAACTAAGTGATTCAGAAGAGTTAAACTCTGAAGATGAAGTTCACCAATTTATTTTCAGTTGCCTTCTTTTTAGTTGTACAAAAGGTGATTATATACTAAAAATATAATTAAGTCCTAGAGAGAATTTTCAGCAAATTTAAAATAAAAATTTTAAGTGATAAAAAATTATCGTATCATAATTTAATTGATATTGGAACACAAGGGAGTCAAAGAAATGCAAATCCAACTGAAGCAGAAAAGGAAGTCAACCATAATCTTAGTGGAAATTGAGGAGGAACAAAATAACCAAATATTTCCAAGCCAGAGGTGTTGACTACTCCACCCTACCATTTGGAGGGCATGGACCGTGGTGGCTATAAATTAGTCTCCTGTATCCCGTCAACGTCATAGACAAGGATGGGTACTGCAGCCCCAGGGGGCTGATGAGTAACCTTGAGCATCAACAGAGGAAGCAGAATGGACTTGGGTTCGGTTGACATAACTGTTTATTTACAGGGTAAATGTTTTCTAACACCAGGAATATTTGGATTAATGTGTAAATCAAACCCATTATTAATACTATTGTATTGTATGTAAGGGTAATCTGTGTTTACTTGGAATTTAGTGTACTTATAGTATTAAAAATCATTTGCCCTATGGAAGGATCTAACTAATGAGCCTTGTGATTCCAATTTAAAATGTGCTTTTGAGTTATTTACACCTATGATTTTAAATGGAAAGGAATGAGATTAATTATTTTATGTTTGAAAACAATATTGAGTCATTTCGTCAACTTAACAAACTGCTTTATTTATATTTTGTTTCATCTCATTTTAAAAAGTTATTATAAAGTATTTGGAAAGGCTTTTCAGTCAGATATGCTCAAAAAGATATCTAAATGTAATAAATTTACAAACGAAATTACAATGTTTGAGGGGATCCCATGGCAAACTTAATTAGCCCCTTAAATACTTTAAGTGTATTTTCCCATTTTTTTATATTCAGATTTCTTCTTAAGTATTTCAATTGCTGATGGACAGACTTTCCCAAATAGTAAGTAAATATGATTGCTGAGAATGTACTTTGCTAATAAATGAAATAATAAGATTTGGAAATTGAAGTTAAAAACTTAAGGAAGAACTAGCTTATTTTTTAAATTTTGTAACTTCAATAAGTTGAATATTAATTTTTAAAACCAAGTAGTCCCTGAATAATCTTTTTAACAAAAAAGGACACCCTGCCCCCCAAATTCACACTGATGCCCACATTCCCTTTTGAGTCAAGCAGTCCTGGTGCAGAGCAAGAAGACCACCCAGCTCATCATCACTTCCCGTTTCTGAACCTCAGTCTCTACAATGCTTAGGTCCTCAATAAATGAGAGCTGTTTTATTCTCTTCTTCCTCCTCCCTGCACAGTCTGATTTTCCTTTCAGTCCTAAAATTTCAAACACTGGGTGTCAGTATTGCTCAAAAGCACAGACCAGACCTATTCTCAGAGTCAGGATGTAAGTTGTCTAAGTAAATCCATCGACAAATCACGCAACAAAGCTTTTAAATATACTTGCAAGCTTAACCACAGAAGCAAAGCAGACTGTTATTCAGATCTCTGAAGCTGGCGTGCAGGTTTCATGAGTGGTTCCACTTGACCTGGGCAAGTCTGCAGTTCTGTTAGGAACTTTCCAACCCCATCTGCCCCTTCTAGGAGCTTCCTTTCCACACAAGGCACCACTTGTTGTAAAACAATCAAGGGACTTGGAAGTGTCCATCCCCTTCACTAAGAGTACTTCATGCAGGTATAAAAGCAGGAGAGGGAGGAAGGGCTTTAAACACAGTGGAGGGAAAACGGGCAATGAAAGAAGTAAATTGCACTCACCGTAAATTGAGAGTCACGGTTTCTAGAATCAATCCAGGCACCTGACATTCACCTCCAGCATCAGAAATGCTGCTGCTTCTTGCTCCTCCTTTTATTCTTCCTCTTCTCCATCCCCAAACTCAGGTAGAGATGTGGATTTGTTTGTTTGGTTGATTGCTTACTTTAATAATTGTTTTAACCACAACTGCCTGGTGCTTAGGACTCAGATTATTTTCCACTTGGGGGTTTTCAGATTGGACTTTCTTCTGCCCCCTTTTCTCATCTTGCTGCTCTTCCCACGCTCCACCAAGTGGAGGGGGGCACAGTTCACTCATGTTCCAGTGCTGCTGGCAGCAGTGGGCCGTTAGAAGTAAACAGGATTGTCGTTTGTGACTGTAGAAAGCTCTCTGGTAGTTTTCTCGTCTCTCTCTCTCTCTGTCTCTCTTTGTCTCTCTCTCCCTCTCTCTTCTCTTTCCCATGCACCCCTTCTTTCTGTTCTCTCTTCTATCTGTTCCTTTTTCATAATGTAAAATCTGTCTACTCCATTAAAGTGTTTCTCTGTGACTAATTCCACCACTTGGTTTTCTAACATTCATCCTTGATTTGCGAGGGCGGCTTTTGCCATTTTGTGTGACATTCCTCATGATTTAATGAATTTGCACCACTTTCTTGAAAAGCCAAAGAAAAAGGGGCTTGTGGGTATTAACCACCTAGCGTTGCCCTAGGAAGTTGGTATGGGGCTGTGTGCTCCATGGAGGAAATGAAGAATTGAGTCTGGAATGCATGTTGCTATCCAGCAACCCACAGGTGCCCTCCTCAGCTGGGGGTCACACTCCGTAGTCTGAAAAGATATTCCAGCAGGAGGAAGCCGTTGTCCTTGGCCTGACCAAGTCCCTGCTGAAGAAGTTAGAGGGAGGGGACCAGACTGCCTTGAGGCTGGTCACATACAACCAGTGAAGGATCGGATTCTCTGGGGACAGATGGGCCGACTGCAGTTTGAGCCTGGACTCCAGAAGGGTCTGGAATGGGGAGAGATTGACACAGATTCACCCTCAGCAGCATCATTAGCACTTTGCTTCCGTGCTCCACTCAGCTGCCTGGACATGCTTTCTCCTTGCTCAGTTTCTGTGGCTCTCAGTCGTTCCATTGTCTCAGTGGGATCATTATTTCAATCACCAATATTGTTGACTTTGGTGTTGCTGAGCCTTTAGAAAGCCTTTTGGCTAGCACATTTTGGAATCTGATATCTCTGCTTTGGACTCATCAGTTGACAGGTATTTAATAATGTACACACTGTTTGGTAATCTGCTTTTTCCCTTTGACAATTGGGTGAACATTTCCCTTCTGTTATTTAGTAGACATCTAAATATTATTTCAATGGTTGTGTTGTAATCCATCACGAGATATCCCAAAATGTATTCCTTCCTGTTGGACATTTAGGTTATTTCCAAATTTTCAATACTCCAAATAATGCCTTGATAAGTATCTGTGTAGCAAAATCTTTGCAATCATTCTTTTCAATATGTTAAAAACAGATATGTAATAAAAGAACACATGCTCTTGGTAAAAACTTAAAACCTTACAGATATGACTAAAGTCCCCATTAATGGCCAACTTCAATCTAGTCACTGTCATAGAGATAGCTATGTTATAGAGATAACTACTGTTACTGGTTAATACACGTCCTTCTCTTTTTTAATGTGTTTACATATATTTTCATGTATCTAAATAAAATATATAGTGCTGGATAGTTTTTATTTGTGAGGCTGGGAGTGGTGTACAGATGCTAACATGCTATATATGTTCACTCGGCAGCGTATCTTAGAGATGTTTCCATGTTGGCACAGAGATCTGTATCCATGTCTGTAAGTGCTGTGAAGGATTCCATAACAAGGACAAACCACTGTTTATTGAGCTATTCCCTACTGCTAGATATTTGGGCTCTTTTTAGTTTTTTGCTAAGACAAACAAGGCTGCATTAGATCTTTTCCTCCTGCACTTGTGCAGATGTTTCTCTGGGGATCTTCAGAGAAGTAGGACTGTTGGATCACAGAGAAGGCACAGTGGTCTAGTGGTTAAGATTTGGCTCTCTCACCGCCCTGGAAACAGCTCAGGAAGCAGCCCAGTTCGTTTCCCCAGTCAGGGAACCACACCACCCGTCTGTCAGTTGTCATACTATGGCAGCTGCGTTTGTTGTGATGCTGAAAGCTATGCCACCGGGATTTCAAATACCAGCAGGTCACCCATGGTGGACAGGTTTCAGTGGAGTTTCTAGATTAGACAGACTAGGAAGAAGGACCTAACCACCCACTTCCAAAACAATCGACCTTGAAAACCTATGAATAGCAGCAGATCATTGTCTGATGTAGTGCCAGAAGGTGGGAAGATGGCGCAAAAAAGACCTGGCAAAGTTGCTCTCTGCTGTGCACAGAGGTGCTAGGAATCAGAATCCACTCCATGGCACTAACAACAACAAAGAGAAGGCACATTTTTGTTTTAAAGGATACTGTCAAATTGCCCACCAAAGTGGCTACACAATAACACTTCCACTAGAGATCATATGTGGGTGTGTGTGTCGCTACAACCTCGCCCATGCTTTGGAATTGGATAAAACTTGGAATTGTTGCCACTCTGATTAAAAATGGTATCTTGTGTTTTATTTGCATTTCCCTGATTTCTAGTGAGATTACGTATCTTTATTGGCCATGTTAGGTCACATGGCTGAAAGTTTAGTTGCTGGGTCAAAGGCTATGCAATATGTGTGTGTGAGTGCATCTGTATTTCTGTACCTATGTATCTATTGGTGTATACATGTATCTATCTCTTTATTTTTATATTTTGCAGGGAAAGATTCGCCCTAAGCTAACATCTGTTGCCAATCTTCCTCTTTTTTTTTTCCCCCAAAGCCCCAGTGGTTGTATATCCTAGTTGTAAATTCTTCCAGTTCTTGTATGTGAGAGGCTGCCACAGTATTGCAACTGACAATCGGGTGGTGTGGTTCTGCTACGGGGAAATGAACCTGGGCCACCAAAGCAGAGCGCACTGAACTTTAACCACTAGACCATCCGGGCTGGCTCTCTGTCAGTTTAAAGGTTATTTTTCTTTTTCCAAAATGCCCTTCTGTAATAATTGAAGTAAATGTATACTCGCACTGCAGAATATGTAGCTCTATTTTTCATACTCTCTACAGCTCTGAGTTCTAAATCTGTTTTTATCTTTGTTTTTGACAATTTGGCAAGTAAATGTAGGGTCTCATTTATCTTAAATTGTTTTCATTGAGAGTAAGATTGACTACTTTCTTATCATTTTTTGCAGTTTATATTTCTTTTTTTTGTGAATGACTTATTTCTTTATTTCTCCTATTTTTCTGTGAGATCGTTCATCTTTATTTCTGTGTGGATTTATGAGAACTCTTTACATGCATGAAGAATGTCAACTACATCTGAGGGTTCAATAAGGTCCAGATGGTTCAATAAAAATAATATTCCTAACTTATTAACACATAATATAATATACAAATATATATCATTATATAATATATAATAGTATTCCTAATAATAGTATAAACTCCTCACAGTGTAGTAACATGGTGCCATGGAAGGGTCCCTGGGGAAAATCCACTTTGGAGACTAGAGCCCCTCAAACAAATATAACTTTACGAGACGACTGTCCTCCTTTGGTTTCCATGTTGTCTTTTAATTTCTAAAGCTGGCTGATAGAGCGTCGTGATAAAGCAGCAGATTTTGAATGTTTGAGTGTGATTAGACTCCAGCTGTTCACTGTTAAAGGATCAGTAGGTGACATGCCAGGTCATCACAGGTCCCAAATGCCTGGCCACTCTTCATAGGAGCCAGGACTACAGCAGCTCCCAGGAAACCAGCAGGGCTTGAGGCCCCAGGAGAGGCCCCAGGGCTCTTCTGCTGTCACACTGGCTGGAACACGTGGCTGCCCCATCAAGCTGGAGGGGACTCTGTGGGCCTTTACTTCCCTCTTTTGGCAGGGAATCCTCCCTTTCTCCCCATTAGAGAAAGTTGGCCTTAACTTAACCTGTTTCTTGCAAGTCTGTGTTTTCTAGGTAAATGCTCCCTCAGTGAGAAGAAGAATCCATTCTTGGTTTTAGCTCTAGAACTAGAAAGCTAGTTGGTAACGAAATAAACACACATAATGGACAGTATGTAAACCAAACTTACTGCAGACTAGCAAGATTGTTTCACAGCCCAGACTCTAGCCTAGAATCACTCACGGCGGCTTCAAAGCCCAGCTCTGCTCTTACTGATACACAGCTTTGACACAGGGCTCAACTTTCTAAATGTCAACTTTCTCATCTGTAAAATGGGAATCATATTAGTTCCTATTTGAGGAAGGCGGTTGTGAGGATTAGCTGAATTAATCCACCTATGGATGCTGGCCCAACAAGCATTTTATATGTGATATCTCTAATCATTATTTCTCCATTTATTTTCAGAATAGAGACAGATCTGTGTGTGAATTACACTTTCCAAAGTAGTAGGAAGGGGCATATTAGGGCATATAAATTTCTTCTGAAACACCATAGTTATAAAGGAGTCTAGTATGGTTAAAAGGACTTTTTTTTGTTTGTCCTGGATATGACATTAGGTTTTTTAAATATCTCACTTCAGTTGAGGAGTCTGGTAACCAACAACAGTTACCATGGTTGCGAGGAGGAAGCAGAAAGAACCTCCCAGCAATGTTTACTGAAGAAAGGGAGTCAATAGCTCCTGTAGTTAACTAATAACTGTGCTTAGGTCCTTGAGACTATAAGACAGAAACGACCACAAAACTCGTAGAAAAACCCAGCCATCATTTTCCAAGGAAATCACAGAATGTTCCTTGGCACACTGAGAGAAGCCACGCACAACTCCATCGATATTTCCCCCACAGAGAGGTATGGCAAAGGTCTCCTTCCTTCAACATCGTAGATGATCTTCTGTCCTAAGTTTCACCATATTCTATAGTTGTGTTTACATTCTCAGCATTTTAGGGACACTTTTTCTCATGAAGTAAAAATGGCTGATTGATACTGGCCAGATTCTGGACCAATTGCAATAATTGTGGAAATGGAGGAAGAATTCATGAAGTCACTGATGCCTCCCCAACCTGTATGGGGCTGTTTCCATTGATAGATGGTTTTGATCTGTAAAAGGGGGATATTGATAATTACTGAAGGAGAATGAGTTTTAGTTGGGCAGATTTGCTTTGAATTCTGTCCCTACTCCTTAGAGATTGTGTGACACCTGTTAATTATTTAGTATCTCTGAGCCTCAAATTTCTCATCTGCACACTGAATATAACATGTGCGTTGAATATCACACTTAGGTTACAGGATGTTGTGAGGATTAGAGATGGCATATAGAAAACAGTGAGCATGGTATGTGAATACCATTGCCTTTTGTGGAAGGCTGAATAATGACCCCCCAAAGATGTCCATATCCTCATCTCTGGAACCTGTGACTGTCACCTTGTATGGCAAAAGGGATTTTTCAATTGTGATTACGTCAAGAATCTTGAGATGGGGAGATTATCCTGGATTATCCAGGATTACCCACCACCAGGTAGGCCTGATGTAATCACAAGGATCTTATATAAGGAGGTAGGAGATCAGAATGAGCAGTAGAAGAAGGTGATGTGACCACAGAAGCAGAGATTGAAGTGATGCGGCCACAAGCCGAGGAATGCAGACACCCTGTAGAAGCTGGAAGAGGCAGGGAACGGATTCGCTCCTGCAGTCTCCAGAAGTACCCAATTCTGCCAACACCTTGGTTTTAGTCCCATGAGACTCTTTTCTGACCCTCTGACTTCCAGAACCGTAAAATAATAAATTTGTGCTATTTTAAGTTACTGGGTTTGTGGCAGTTTGTCATAGCAGCAATAGGAAACCAATATAACTTTCTACAAATGGTGCTTATGTTCATTATCAAGCGCAATAATGTTCATTCAAAATGTGGGAAAAATTTTGAAAATTGTAAAGTGCCATGTGAAAATTATTATCATCAATGTTCCTGTTTTATTCTGCTTACATTTAAATCAAATCTGCTGCTTCCAAACTTTGTATTTTAATATTTTCCTATTATTGTATCCACGGAGGGCAAAGCTATACTTTCATCCTTTTTACCATTTTCCAAGAAGACTTATATCTCAAGAGACAGTCAAGTATAGTCCTTGCCCCACAGGGTTATAGACTATTGGCCTCCCATCATTCATAGGTTTGTGTCACATAAGATGCTCCAACTACTTGATCTGAGCACTAAGGGTGAATAGATAATGAGTAGGGAAAAGAAAATAATGTACTCAAGTAGACAGTGGCAGAGGCTGCCAGGAGTCTCCCAACATCAATTCTCCCCATATTCTATAAAGATTTTTACCTGGGCACGTGGCCACCCAAAAAGAGACTACATGTCTCAGACTGCCTTGCAGGTAGATGTAGTCATTGGCTAAATTCTGGCCATGAAATGGAAATACAATTGACATATGCAATTTCAGGGAAATGTCCTAAAGGGAAGCTCTATGCCATGCTCCTTTTCGTATTTCATTCCTGCTGGCTGGATTGCAGATATGATGGCCACCTCCAGCCACAACTTGGAAGCCAAATGTTGAAGATGGTGAAGCAACAAAATAGAAGGACTTGGTTCCTTGATGATTGTAAAGTCAACATACCAGCAGCCCTGAATTGCCTATGTTCATATGAAAATAAACATCTATCTTATTTGAGTAACTATTTTTATTTATTTGGTGGTGGGAGAGAATCAGTAATTCACAGTTAAATCAAACCCTTACTATTACAGGACTTTTACAGAACTTATTATACAGGACTGTTACTATCACATCTTCCTAGAAAAATAGAACTCCTGAAGGAAGCATACAATATCTTTATCAAAAACAGGGAGAGAGAGAGCGTAAAAGACATTTAATTGTACCATAAATAAAATCATGATTTTCAATTGTTAAGATAAGCATAGACAAATTGAAGTTGATGGTGGTTAGTATTGAGACCTGACGAGTAGCTAGGAAGATCATGTGGAGAAGGAGATGAAAACTTAGGAGAAAAATTCAAAGACTGAGGAACACTGAGGAAAAAGTTAGCCTTGAGGATAGATCCAGAGGAGCAAATATGTGATTACAAATCTACAATCTCTTACCTGAAACCACTGAAGCCAGAAGAATTTTGGAATTTAGATTGTCTCAGCTTTTAGAAATAACAATGTATAGGGGCTGGCCCCGTGGCTTAGCGGTTAAGTGCGTGCGCTCCGCTGCTGGTGACCCGGGTTTGGATCCCGGGTGCGCACTGATGCACCGCTTTTCTGGCCATGCTGAGGCCGCGTCCCACATACAGCAACTAGAAGGATGTGCAACTGTGACATACAACTATCTACTGGGGCTTTGGGGAGAAAAAGGGAACAAAAGGAGGAGGATGGGCAATAGATGTTAGCTCAGAGCCAGTCTTCCTCAGCAAAAAGAGGAGGGTTAGCACAGATGTTAGCTCAGGGCTGATCTTCCTCACAAAAAAAAAAAAAGGAAAGAAATAATACTGTATATAATATATATTTTAACATATATATTTCATGTATATATGCTTTTATATTTTTATGTATGTTATATATGTTTTACATTATATTTACATATTTATAGTATATGCTATATAACACCCCTAGGAGGATATGGGAAGCACTCTGAAGTCAAACATTTTCAGCAGCAAAACATATGAATATTCACTCTAATATTTTTTCATGACTAACAATAGCCTCACATCAGTTCAGGTTATATTTTTCCACCAAATGTGTTCGCTGAAAATTTATTTTTTAAAAAACATGACAAAATAAAAAACACAACAACTTTAGATAAGAGATTGTGAGCCTATATTAGGATTTCCAGTAGAAGGAAAAGAGTGTACATGGAGGAGAGAGAATGATTACAGAAGTAGAGGGAAATTGTCCCTGGCTTGAAGAAAGGCTGAGTATATAGTTTGGAAGAGTTTCATACATTCTAGGCTAATCGATAAAAAGAGGCATATGTTAATTTTTAAAAATTCTGAATTCCGAGGACAAAAAGAAATATATTAAAAACTCCTTGACATTTAAAGCAAGTTACAGACAAAGTGAAAAATTAGCTGACATTTGACTTCTCTGCAACACTAGGAATCAGAAGGAATTCTAGGAAACATGATAGAACGCTGAAAGAAAGGGACTTTAACCCAAGAATCATGTGCAGCCAAGATATCCTTCCTTGTTTCAGTGAAAGAAAGATCTTTACAGATATGCAAGGACTCAGAGACTTCAGCACGTAGACATGGAGCCTAGGGATATAACTGGAAAATAACTTGACTGAAAGGTCAATTTACCAAGACATCCACTTATGAACAGGATGAAGTAACAGGAACCAGATTTGCCCTTCTGCCTGAAACAACTAAAAATCTGGACAAAATATATACAGCAATGGTTTGCAGACATTGACTGTCGAGTATCACAGCCTAGTGCTCCTTGAGAGAGGGGAATCATCTGATTGACCCAGCTTACTGTCTGGAGAGTTTCCTAGGCATAACATAGGGAGGAGAATCCTGGCTCAGCCCAGCTGTCTCCACTCATTGAGCAGACAGTGATGGAGTCCTGAGACCCAGGCAGTTAGAGTTGCAGGGCAGAGTACCAGAGAGGAGAGAGCTGCAGAGAGAGAGTACCAGCGATCCACAGTGGCTCACTCCTGAGACTTTGGCTGAATCCTGATGAGAGCATGCCTATGAGGAAACTATGCAAGGCTGGAGAAAGGACCAAAAGGAACTCAGGGAATACAATTACATTGGCGCACAGTCACGCCCACTGGGTGACCTACTGTCTTTGGCGGCTTTCACCATAGTAAAAGAATAGGGTTGAGTAGTCAAGATAGAGACTGTGTGGCCCACAAAGGCTGAAATATTTACTCTTCATAGAAAAAGTTTGCTGATTCCTGATGTAGGGGGTAAAAAAAGAATACTTTTGGGGCTGGCCAGGTGGCGCAAGTTGTTGGGTGCGCGCACTCTGCTGCGGCGGCCCAGGGTTCGCCAGTTTGGATCCCGGACACTCACCAACGCACCACTTGTGGAGCCATGCTGTGGCGGCTTCCCATATAAAGTGGAGAAAGATGGGCATGGATGTTAGCCCAGAGCCAGTCTTCCTCAGCAAAAAAAAAATAAAAAGAGGAGGATTGGCAGATGTTAGCTCAGGGCTGATCTTCCTCACACACACACAAAAAAGAATACTTTTGAGCTGAAATACTTGGGCTCTAATTCCTTCTTCATCACTGTGTGACCTTGAGTAAGTTACTTAACCTAAGCTTTAGTTTTCTTTCTGTAAAAATGGGCATAAGGTAGGCACCTTCCTCACACATGCATACAGTGATTTCGAAATTTCAATGAGGTAAAAGACAGAAAATGCTCTGAACCCTAACTGGCATTAAAGAAAGCTAAAAAAATAAATAATTTTTTTAAAGATTAACTATTTTTATTTAGAGGCAGACAATTCTCAGTTGCTTTGGGGTTTCCATCATAAAATCAAGCCACATGATTGACCTAATCCCAACTATAACTTCTCCCTCACCACTCTCCCCATTGTGACTAAAAGAGATGTACCAAAATGGCATTTTTAGTGCTATTTTTGTAAGCTGTATGTATAGGCAAGCTCTAAAATCCAAGTTAACATAGTCATAACACCTTATCCTTAAGCTAAATTAAAAACTTGTCCAGGGAGGAGATGGGTTCTTTATCTCTTTGCCCCTCTCATGCCAAGGAGAGGGTCTTACATTTAGGAATATTTGATAAATGTTCGGGATAGATGGACGGACGGATGGATGGATGGATGTGGTCAATGGATGGATGGATGGGATGGGTGGATGGATGGATAGATGGGTGGATGGATGGGTGGATGGATGGATGGATGGATGGATGTGATGAATCTTCATTGAGGAAACACCGGGAACAATTTCTCTGTGAAATGAATAAACAAAGGAAAGTTCTAGGTCTGCCTGCTTTGCCTTCGCACTCACCCTCAAGAAAGCCTAAGGCCACAAGTTTATAATTCATACCTTTTTGCAATATGTTTCAGAGAGTTTGTCTTGATTTTGTTTGTTTTGGGGGTTTTGTATCTCTGACTGCAGAGGTTGAGCATGTAGAATTCCTCTACTCATAAGACATTGTCATTAGTGAGCTGGGCAAGGCCTTTCCCTTGGTTATTGGTTTATTAGCTTGTACCGACTCAGCTCCCCATGGAGAACCATTGGAATGTGTTTAATTATGGTGGGTTTTTTTTTTTTTTTGGTGAGGAAGACTGGCCCTGAGCTAACATCTATTGCCAATCTTCCTCTTTTTGCTTGAGGAAGATTGTCCCTGAGCTAACATCCATGCCAGTCTTCCTCTACTTTGTATGTGGGACACCGCCACACATGGCTTGATGAGCGGTGTGTAGGTCCGTGCCCAGAATCTGAATCCACAATCCCCAGGCCACTGAAGTGGAGCATGCTAACTTAACCACTAGGCCACCAGGCTGGCCCTAATTATGTATTTTTATTTATGCCAATTTTTAAAAAAGATTGTGGTTTTATGCATGTATTTTTAATTTCCCTAAAGTCCATTGTGTCGTCTATCTCCTGCTGCTTCTTACCCTTTTCACTCAGCACCACATTTGTAAGACCCACCCGTGCTGCCATGTGCACGTCCAGTCGTCGTTTCTACGTACTCCATTGGGTACATGCACATATTTGACCTGTGGCTGTCCACATTTTGTTTTTTTAAGCTACAATTGAAAGTAATCTGCCAGTTGAATCAATCCTGTTTCCAAGATTTGGAAAAACATAAGGCACTATGTCTCCTTGACTGTGACTGGAATGGTGCATGATCCTGGGTATAGGAGCAGCTCTGTCACCCCTGGTATCCTTGGTCATGTTGCTCTGTTTTCTTACCCGCAGCAGAGTCAATAATCCCTGCCCCACCTATCTCATAGGGCTGACATGAGGCTGAAGTAAAACAATAGGTGAGAAAACGGGCTTGAACAGTGTTCCCAGCCACATACAGGTGAACCAGCCTGCACCATTCCCTTCTCCAGCTGACACCCGAGTCCAACCAGGTGACTAAAAAAGCAAACGTGCCCATCCCCACACGGCAAGGAGGCACTCACTTTCAGGGTTATGCAATCAATTAAATGTTACTCCCAGACACCCCTCTTCCTCACCTGCTCACGCCCCTCAGTGGCTGTGAGCCTCCTGGGGGCTCTCTAGGAGGTGCATCCATTCCTCAGGCAATGGATCGCAACACCTGCTCCCTCTTGATCGTCGCCACAGTCATATTCTCCCTGCCTCTTACACTCCTCCCATTATCTCCATTCACATGTTTACTCTACAACCTGCTGTCTGGCAACAAATGCCCTTCCAGGTTTCCATCCCTCAGGCTATCCCACAGGAGAGAGCCATGGCTGGCTTTTGTGATTATCACATTTCGCAATTTTGCTCAGTCCACTTCCATATCTTCTCAACAACAACAACAAAAACAAAAACATGAAGTCTATGTGTCAACCAAAACATTCCAAAGAGTGTACCGGGCGTAGGTATGGATGCAGCCTCCTAACTCCTTCATGCAGGGATCTGCAGGAGCGGATTCCTGGGCCCTCTCTTGCTCGAGGCAGAAGGACTTTAACCAAATCCACTCAGCAGCTTTTCCTGACCTCCCCCCTGTGCTACCTTTGCTCCCTTTTTTGCTAAGCCCTCCGCAGAGGACAGGAATTCCTCTGGCTTTTATGCTTCCTCTGCACCCACACATGTTTCTAGGGTAGCCGTCATTATTCAGAATTATTGATCGGTTGGCAGGTCTGTTTTTCCTAAGAGACTGTGGGGTTCTTGAGGGCTGACGCTAGTTACCCCACTGCTTAAAACACCTCAGGACTAAGTCCATTTTCCTTATGATGGAAACCCGGCCTTATTCTCCTTCCAGCCTCCTCTCCCCTAACCCCTGCACCCGCTCCATCCTCGCTCCACACTAATGTTCTCTCAGTTTCTCCAAGGAGCCATATTCTCTCTTGTCTCATGCTGTCCCTTCTGCTCCCAACAGCTCTTCCCGCCTCTCTCCTCCCCTCACTTGAATAATTCCGCTGTCCCCCAAGTCTCAGGAGTCGGTCTTTGTTCGCAGGAAGCGTTTCCTGATCACCATGTCAAGGTTAGGCATGCTTCCTAGGTGAGCACTTGCCACCTGTGTGGGCCTGTCTGCGGTCAGCCTGCATTGCCTCCTCCGCCACCCAAATCACAAGCTTTACCACAGCGCTTGAATGTGTTGAATTGTGTCCCCCTCCAAATTCATATGTTGAAGACCTACCGTTGGTAACTCAGAATGTGACCTTATTTGGAGATAGGGTCTTACAGAGCTGATCAAGTTAAAATGAGGTCGTTAGGGTGAGCTCTAATCCAGTATAACTATGTCCATGTGAAAAGGGGGAATTTGGAGGCAGACACACACAGGGACAACGCCAAGTTAAGATGAAGGCAAGATGATGCTTCTCCAAGCCAAGGAACACCAAAGATGGCCAGCAATTCACCAGAAGCCAGGGGAGAGGCATGGAATGGATTCTTCCCCACAGCCCTCAGAAGGAACCAACCCTGCCAAGACCTGTGAGACAATAAACTTGTGTTGTTTAAACCACCCAGTTTGTGGCACTTTGTTATGGCAGCCCTAGCAAACAAATGCAGGTGGCAATCAGGTCTTTATTTCTGTACTTTTTGCCACTGGTTCTACAGAGCTTAGCACAGCAACTAGGACACGATAGGAGCTCAATACATAATTAATGAAAGACAAATCTGTGCTCTGGGGAACAAAGAGGAGATATGGTTCCTGCACTTGAAGATCTCATAATGTGACAGAAAACACAGAGAAGGAAAAAGAGCATGCTTAATGCCGGGTCAGAGACATGGATGGTCAGCCACGGTGGGTGCCAAGCCCCTAATTAAGATGGGGAGGGCAGTGCGGGGCAGCCACCCCAGAAATATCCCACAGCCTGAATCTTGAAGTACGAGTTAGTCAAGCAAAGAAAGACAAATGGAACAAACAGAGACAACAAAATCCCACAGCAAGAGAAAACATGGACTATCTGTGGACCTATGAGTAATTTGATCGAGATAAGCTGGAGCCTGATCATGAGGGGTGTATAACCTGCTGAGTCTGGGAACCAATGAGTAAATTTAAATAGAGGAGTGACAAGCATGGTCAGGCTTGAGTTCTAGAAATTTCTCTCTGACAAAGTGAGGATAGATTATAGGGGGGTATGACTCACCACCAGGATGTTCTCTGCTCTTTGTGGACTTTAGAAGTTGGAGGAAGTCTTTCTTTATCAGCCCTCAACCTCAGGGGTTGGCAGCACCCCCAGGGCTGGGCTGGGCTGGGAAAAGCCTTTAAGATATATACCCTGACCCACAGACCAAATCCTATTTTGTCTTTTTAATGGACAGTGGTATCTCCTCACTAGATGTGTTGTAGGACTATTTTTAAGACCAGACAATCCCCACCCTCCTAGAATCTGCCTCTAATTCTTGGAAGTTGGGGTAAAACCACATGTGTTTCATCATTCCTCAAAACCACTAGCTCGAAGCACGTAGTTCTGTGACACCGGGGAAGAAGCCGTGGACATCTGTGTCCTGTTTCTGTTCCCATTCATGTGTCTCTGGTATACTAAAGCAAAACCCTGCAAAGTATAAAGTCCATCGGGGAGAATCAGAAAGCAGCCAAGATCTTAAAGGAATGAGGCTGCCCCAGACAGACCCTTCCCCAAAGTGGACAGGAGCCATAGGAGGGGCTCCCAGGTAGGAGGCCATCCCTCCACTGCATGACTCATATATGGGGTCTGCTCAAAGTACAAACATCGATTTTGGTCCCATCGTCTTGGTCTCATTATTTTTATTACCTCTCAGTGGTTGCCCCGAGTGCTGTGCTCAAGATAGGAAGGAAAGCAGGCTGACATAACTCATGCGCATGACAGGGGAGGAGAGCACGCTGGCACACAGCCTAAAGGCCCGGCTTCTGCTTCCTACAACACTGTCCCCGCCTGGCCCCAGCCCTGTGGAAGCCAATTAGATGAACGTGGTCTCAGCGCTGGAGGTGTTTACAATACTCATCTGCCTCTGCAGACCCCAAATGCCAGAGGGCTCATCTGCTGACCTTTAGATTATGATAGGGGCTGGTGTTGACCTTTGCATCAGTACATTAGGCGAGGCCAGAGCACACCTCAGTGGGTCATCCTTCTGTCGGCGCTTCAGAGGCACCGCGGGACAGCTGCAGAGCCGGTGCTCACCGCAGAGCACATCTACCACCAGTGTGGGGAGAACCTGACTGCCTGGAACTCCCCTGCCGTTATGGATGGGTTTTGATGGGCTTTTCTTTTACTTCCTCTTATAGACCTTTGCACAGTGCTATTACTGATGCAAGAGAAACCAAGGGTCCTCTTTCACTCCAGTAGGGGTTGCATTTCAACAATGGGAGGTGTTTGCCCCATACCCAGAGGGGCACTTAATACGAGCGAAGGCAAGCAGGGCATAGGCAGTGCACACCCAGCCAATGCATTGGGCTCTGGGTGTCTGCTTTGCGGCAGAGACTGTGGGAGCCTCACCCCTGCCCACCTCTCAGGGCATTTGGGAGAATTCAGCAAGCCATGTGTTCTAAGCCCTGGGAGATTTAAAAGGAAGGAAGAGAGAAAGTCAGAGGTCTGCAGGTCAATTTTATTACTGTTGTCAGGGACGGAATTGTAGATAGTGTATGAGGGCAGAGTGTTGAGACAAAAACTTTCAACATCAATGTAATAAACTTGCAATGCAGTTTTTTAAAAGACTATGAATTGTTATCACTATCCCAAATGAGATATTTCACATAAAAAAAATCAAGGTTTCCGTCTTCTCTTCAAACCTAGGAAGACATAGCGACATTCAGCCCATATATCTGCATGTCAGCAATCAGCTTGAGCTGAGAAGCAGCTCCTCCCTCTAAATGGAGCCGTGTTCTCCAATTTGTCAGAATCCCACTGAGTCTCTTTTAATCGTTTATATTGTTACTCGCCTGGCCCTGCAGGCATTTGAGTTGGTGGGATCATGCTTACTCAGTGGACCCCAGAGGTCCAACTGGGTAAAAGCTGGGCCAAAGCCCATTCTAGTGACATCTGCTCCTCTGGCATGGGACGACCATGCCGTCTGCTTGTTCTTCCTGCAGAACTTAACTTTCCAGCCCTTATGAACAACTGCTCAGAGAAGAATACAACCTCATAAAAAGAGGAACCAGCCAGTTGCAGTCCAGGACGTACAGCAGGTTTCAGTACAATTTACTCTAAGTCTATATGGAGCCAGGAATAATTTCTGCCCTCTTTGTGCCACCTTCCATCAGTGCCACCAAAAAAGTATCAAAGACAGAGCCTTAGCACAAGCACACACAATGACATCTGGTAAACGGTGAGGTCCCAGTCCAGTGGGAACAATCTTCCTCAAAGGCAAATCTAAGTTTAATCTTTTCCAGGAAACACCTGCTTGCAATTTTTTTTTTTTTTGGTGTGGAAGAGTGGCCCTGAGCTAACATCTGTGCCAATCTTCCTCTGTTTTTTATACGTGGGACATCTCCACAGTGTGGCTTGATGAATGGCGAGTAGGACTGTACCCAAGATCTGAGCCCGTGAACCTCAGGCCACTGAAGCAGAGTGTGTGAACTTAACCACTAAGCCACTGGGCCAGCCCCCTGCTTGTGATTTTTAAGTAGTCAGTTTTCCAGAATTTTTCTCATAAAATTATTTTTTTAAAAAAATAGAAACCTTACCATTTTTGCACCTATTCTGGTGTTCGGATAGACTGCATTGTGGAGCATGATAACAGATAAATACTAAAACTTCAGGCCCAGATAATCAAAGACCAAAAGATGGTGGGGGCTGGGGGTGGTGCCCATAACACTAGAACATCTGGCAGACTCTGGGTATGAAAGAGACCATGAAAGAAGCAGCAAATTTTTTTTTTTTGGTGAGGAAGATCAGCCCTGAGCTAACATCCATGCTAATCCTCCTCTTTTTGCTGAGGAAGACCGGCTCTGAGCTAACATCTATTGCCAATCCTCCTCCTTTTTTTCCCCAAAGCCCCAGTAGACAGTTGTATGTCATAGCTGCACATCCTTCTAGTTGCTGTATGTGGGATGTGGCCTCAGCATGGCGGGAGAAGCGGTGCATTGGTGCGCTCCCGGGATCCGAACCCCGGCCGCCAGTAGTGGAGCGTGAGCACTCAACCGCTAAGCCACGGGGCCAGCCCTAAGCAGCAAATATGTAACTTCTCTTTGCATAGATGCACAGTGTATCTCTCTTGCTTGACCCGGAAATAGTAAAAGGACCACGAACAGATGCCAGCTTTGGGAAATCCCATGTCCTCTCCAATACTGACTGAGAGGGGCAGGTGGGCTCTGTCACAGGTCCCGGATCCCTGAGGTCTATTGACCTCAAGCGTGGGCTGTAAGGAGAAGCACCTCTCTTATTTAACAACCTAGCCTGAGGATGGACACACGACCCTTTCTCCCTACTGCCTCATCCAACCTATCTCCCCACTCTGCACAGTTACTACAACATGGAACCATTGAACTGAAATGTTTCTAATGGTATGGGGTACAACTCTCTGTGGACATGGAGAATTCTGAATATCCTGACTTCGAAAATACAGCATTCTAATCTCCAGTGTAAGATTCACAAACTGCCTCCCAGACCCTGGGGCTGTACTGAACTCCTAGCACCTAAATCCTTTAAAGCGTTTCTCAGTTCCTCAAATTTCAGACCCAAGAAGTGAGGCTCAGAAAACCCTCAGGATTCCTTCTCTTGTTTGCTGGAGGCCCACCTTCTGAATTCTGGTTTCCTGTCTAAGGACCTGCCATTTCACAATAATTCACAACGGGAAAGTCCATCCATGCCAAAGACGACCAAGGGTGCCCACATGGACCACATTAATATTCAGCCTACAACAAGATAATCACCTCCAGTGATAGAGCCAAGCTGTTTGTGCAAGAGACACATGTGCGTGATGCCTGATCCTCACTGTTCCATTTAAAGCGTCAATTCTGCCCACACTAGGTGAGGGTATCTAAGCTTTCACATGAATGGAGGGCTGAATCAGCTACTGGCTTCTTAGCCCTGAAAAACTTTCATCAGCTAATTCAGCTAAGCCTTGCAAAGCCCTGTGCCCTCCTCCTTCTGGAGGCCGTACTCCCCAGTGTAAGATAAACTAGACTCATCAGAGTAGAAGGAAAGAGGCTGGATTTATGGGGTGAAGATTTGATTTCAAGCTTCTCTACAGCTTAAATTCTCTGCAGCAACCTTTCCTCACCTGTCTGCTCCACCCTGCCCACATGAGGATCAAATGACATAACAGAGTGAAAAACTCTGTTATAAATTCTCATGTAAAGTTAGTTATTAACTAGCCCCAAGACTGCATGGAAGTTTCTGTGAGATTTCTTACAGTGATTACTTACATGCAAATGGGGCAAACACATCCTCCTGAGATACTCATTCTATTCCTCTGCAGTACCGCTATCAAGTCTGATAAATATCTCCAGGATTAAAAGGCTAGTTTTTTAGGATGCCAAGAAAATCAGGCCAGTTGGCGAATCAATAATATCTGGTGGGAGGCCTTTTAGAGAATCACGAATAGAAATGGCAAAAATTAATCAATTTTTATTTCATTATCAATTACTAAATACTTATTATATAATAATTATTAATGATAGTTTTTAATTACTTTTAATGTCACAATTAGTTATTTAATAATTTATTATAATATGCTTATTCATTAATTATAATTATTGATTAATTCTGTCATGTTAATTAATTAATACATGAATGATGAAGTGGGTTGTGGGAGGCTGTAGCAAAAGATAAGACAGAATCAGAGAGAGAAGGCAGGAAAGATATCCATTCATGTCATTGAGCTTCCAGAGAACCATAATCACACATACCTTGGAACTGGAAACAAGTACACATCCTCTTCTAGAATATGTTCTCTGCGTAGGTGTTTTAAACTTCAAATAGTTTCATCTGATTTTTAAAGAATAAGTCACAATTTGTGTAGATTTTTTATTAAAAAAATTCAAATTGCAATCAGCTGCAAAAATTTTATCAGGTGAAAGTTTTCTCACCGCACAGAATTTAGGACATAGAGAGTGTGTTTTCCCCAGGGTCTAGGGAAAAGTTGAAGCACTGGGCAAAAGGGAAATTAACTTGATCTGGAAATTCAGGGTAGAGAATGATTTTCTTTTTTTTGATGAGAAAGATTGACCCTGAGCTAACATCTGTACCCATTTTCCTCTATTTTGTATGTGGATCACTGCCACAGCGTGGCTTGATGAGCAGTGTGTAGGTCCATGCTCGGAATCCGAAATCTAGAACCCCGGGCTGCCGAAGTGGAGCACATGAACTTAACCACTATGCCACTGGGCTGGCCCCAAGAATGATTTTTATTAGGTTCTGTGCCAATCAGAGGAATGCTGTCTGTCTGCTTTTAGCTAACAGCCTCACACTGATACCCACCTACCACGTCCTGTTCAACAGAAAGGAGTATCTATTTATCATCCATCAAGAAAATGCTCCTTTTGCTCTCAATGACAATTTTCTCAAATAAAAAGTCAGATTGAGAAAGGAATGCATACACTGAATGGAATATTACTCAGCCATATAAAGGAACAAAGTTCTGACACATGCTACAACATGGAGGAACCTTGAAAATATTACAGTAAGTGAAAGAAACCAGTCACAAAAGGACAAAAATTGTCTGATTCCACTTGCATGAGGTTCCTAGGGGAGGCAAATTCATAGAGACAGAAAGTAGATTAGAGGTTACCAGGGGCTAAACAGAGGAGGAATGGGGAGTTATTGCTTAATGGGTGTAAAGTTTCTGTTTGGGATGATGAGAAGGTTTCGGAAATAGATAGTGGTGATGGTTCACAACATTGCAAATATTATTAATGTCACTCTACTATAAACTTAAAAATGATTAAAATGGTAAATTTTATGTTATGCATATTTCACCACAATAAAAAAACACAAAAATAAAAATAAACAAAAAGTTGGGGTGCCTTGGGCCATAGATTTCCACGTAGGATCCTTTGGCTGAAAGGACAGATAAGACCATGTTTCCAAGGTTTTTCCATCACAGATCACTTGTAAACCTTCTCTTTCAGCTGGACATCTCCTCCCCGGCCATTCCTGCCGACCTTATAACTCTGCTTCCAGTCTCAGCCCCACCACGGGGTGGGGAAGCTTCCAGAATCACAGAAACTCATCCTGGAGAATGAGTTTGTTTGAAGCCTCTGTTGTTGGTTTTAATCAAAATTTTTAAAATATCTTAAAAGCAAAATTGCTATTTAAAGTAAGCTAAAATGGAGCTGCAACTTTAGGGAAACTATTACAGATGGTATCAATTCCTAGTCCATGATCAATCTATTTTTATTTATAAAATGACTTTGCTTAAATATAAAACCCCAACCTCTCTTCTCATCTTGTTTACTTCGTTGTATTAGATGGTTTCCTCAAACTTACCGAGAGCTACCTAAAGCTTGCTCTGTAGCTAGGTTGCTTAGAGAATGTCCATGTTCTTTATAACCACTTGCATCAGACTTGCCTATTAAGTTTCAGGAAGCAGAAAATCCCTTAAAGCTTTTCTTTGTAAATAAAGACCTCTTAAACAGTACTGATTACACATTTCAATAAGATGGGGAAGCTTTTGCCCAAGATTAGTGTGCATGGCTTGAACTTGACTCAAGGTCACCAATTAACTCATGTTGAGAAGAACCTCAGTGTAATAAAAAGAAGTGAGTGTAAAATTTTCTGTTAACAGATGGCAATAGTTACTTTTACGTGTCAAGTTGGCTGGGCCATAGTACCCAGATATGTGGTCAAACACTATTCTAGGTGTTTCTGTGAGGGTGAGATTAACATTTAAATTAGTAGACTTTGAGTAAAGCACATTGCCCTCCATAATGTGGATGGGCCTCATCCAATCAGTTGAAGGCCTAAATAAAACAAAAGACTGACCTCCCCCAAACAAGAGGGAGTTCCCCCAGCAGACTACCTTTGGACTTGAACTGCAACATCGCTCTTTCCTAAGTCTCCAGCCTGCTGGTTCACCCTGCAGATTTTGGACTTGCCAGCATCCATCATTGCATGAGCCACTTCCTTAAAATAAATCTTTTTCTATATATACTCACACATATGCTTTTGGTTCTGTTTTTCTGGAGAAGCCTGACTAATACATTGATCTGGGAACAAATCCTGGGTCCTCTGCCACATATTTGTGGAATGATTTCAGTAAGCCAATTGAGCTCTCCAAGCCTCAATTTCAGCTATAAAATGGGGATTTTGTATTATCTTGAAGTGTTCTGGGGAGAATGTATATAAAGCACATGATGTATCATGGGTGCTAAATAAAGGGTAGCTGTTAAGAGGGAGCACCACAAACATGAAACTAAAGACACCATTTCTCCTCCCCTTAAGTAGCTTGTCCTCTTGCAAGAGGGGTAAATAACAGTGCAGGCGATGTGTGATGTGTACCATCACTACAGATTCATGCTCTTGCGTATGAAGAGGGCCAAAACATACCACTTTGGCATGAGGGTTGCTTTGAGCTGAAGACAGTTAGCTCTCTGCCCTCCCCCTGTCTATCTAAAAGCAGGACGTACATTTCCATTTGTAAAGGTGCCTCCATCTCTTACCAAGAAAACTACTCCAGAGACAATGTTCAGCGCCTGAGATGACTCTTATCTGCATGATGAAACTTACTGAAACAACCCTATTTACTCTTCCTTCCCATGCTTACCACCAGAAGCCCCAAACCCCTTTTCCTTTGTCTAGCCTAAGATGGTATATAAGCCCCCAAATCCTAAGCACCTCCTTGAGTCACATTTCTTTGTGAACTCCCATGCATATGTACATAAATAAATCTGTTTTTTTCTCTTGATAATCTGTCTTTTGTCAATTGAACTGGCAGGGCCTCTAGCTACTGAATGTAGGAGGGTTGAGGAAAAAAGTTCTTCCTCCCCTACAGTATCATTAAAAATACAGGAGGGGCTGGCCCAGTGGCATAGTGGTTAAGTTCTCATGCTCCGCTTCAGCAGCCGGGGTTCACAGGTTTGGATGCCAGGCGCGGACCTATACACCACTTATCAAGCCACGCTGTGGCAGGCGTCCCACATATAAAGTAGAGGAAGATGGGCATGGATGTTAGCCCAGGACCAGTCTTCCTCAGCAAAAAGAGGAGGATTGGCAGCAGATGTTAGCTGAGGGCTGATCTTCCTCACAAAACAAAAAAAACAAAAAAACAGGAGATCTTGCAATTAAGAGTTAGCCCACTCTGAACTGATATTCTCAATCTCCAATCTCAAACCTACTTTCCTCCTCCTGAATTGATTGTATATGTACCTAGAGAAGATAAAGACAAAGATATTTAGGAAGGTAACACAGGTAGCCAACTGGGTGGAATAGCTGGAAAAGTCCATTTAAGAGTGAAATGATCCATAGTTATAGGTGGATTATCATCAGTTTTTTAATTTTGCTAGATGTTGAAATTAAATATATTGACTAAAAAGCATGGGGCTTAAAGTCTGAGAAACTTTAAAAATGCTTTCAAATCCCAGCCCTGCTTCTTAGCAGCCATTAGCATTGGGGTAGTTACATATTCTCCGAGCTTTGGTTTGCTCATCTGTAAAATTCAGTTAGTGGTACATGGTAGAAACAGCACTGGGGTCATTGAATAAGTGGATAGAGGAATGGTTGACAGTCATTGAATCAAAAATTGTTTACCAAACCCAGGCTTAGCGGAGCCAAGACAAAGACAACGGAGTTGACGGAGAGCTATGTTTTAATGGGATAACAGGGTAAATGGAAAAAGGAGATTGATTTTGGAAAATTTGAAAGAGCTCCAGAAATATTGGGAGCCTCCTGACTTTGAGGGTTTGTTGAAGTATTTAAACCTCAAAATACTTTTCCAACTCATTTTTAGTAAAGGAAGGCAGTTATAGTAAAAAAAAAAAAAAAAAAAAATAGTAAGAGAGAAACCCACACCTCTATGAAGCAGAATAAATCGAGTTTCTACAACACTCAGGGTGACCAGTTGGTTGAGGCAAAGCAGAGTGGACGCTCCTGTCATCAGTGACCTAGAGCTATTACAACTTGCTGTCCTGACCTTAAGATGGCTCTGGGTGAACCCATGTGTGGGATCAGAATTGGCCACCCCAAAATGTGTCTCTTTGGAAGGAGGATTATTTTGGGCTAATGAGGATTATTACTTTTCAAAACTGCAGACATGGGTGAAGCTCTTAAAAGTAGAATTTACCCTTTGTAAGAGACATTTACATTTGTAAGGGAAATCTCCATCTGTAAGGGTATCTCCCTCTCTGTACCAGGAAGAAGGGGGGGGATGACCTCATCTCTAGAAACTCTTATCAGTGTGGAAGGCAAGGACTTAAATCTGCTTTTCCAGTAATCTCCCATAACTGACTCCCCCCACCACCAACATCCTCCTTTGTCTTTAGCTGAAGATGGTATTTAAGATGAGAGCCCCCACCATTTTGGTGAGTTACCCAGTTTTTCCTGGGTCTCTCCCATGTATACATGTTATAAAGCTTTGTTTGATTTTCTCCTGTTATTCTGTCTCATGTCAATTTAATTTGTAGCCCAGCCAGAAAGGACTCAGAGTGGGTAGAGGATATGTCTTCCTCCCCTACACTCATAAGACAAGATGTTTTGTCAGACTCAAGTTCAACTATGTGGACCTCAGAGAGTGTACAACATATTGTTTTCTGTTCTTGCCAGGACCCAGGGAGGAATCGATTGTGTGCATGCCTCTGAACACACAGCCACGGGGCTTCTCCAAATGCTAATTTACTAATGAACATGGAAGGAGTCATGAACGCCTGAAGAATGTGTGCTCCTTCTCTTCTCTTTACCTGCACAAGTGCCAGTGTATTAAAAGTGAGAGCAAAGAGGCAGCCTGTGTTTTGATTAGGTGATGAACAAAAGCAATATGTGTGCTCTGCTTTCTGTCCTACAGTACCGAGAAAGGGAATCTACAAACTCAGATGTGGAGAGGGGATTTCTTCATTATGCTACATTCCTAACTTCAGCTCAGCTATCTCATCCTCAGTCCTGAGGGAGATTTCTTACTTGAGTCATAAGGGTAACCTCCAGGCTGTCTCCAGAGGTAGAGGAAGTTATTTTATATTAGCAATGTTTTTTTTGTGTGTCATTTCTTAAAAAATTTAATGCACACCGATTCTTTAGGCTTACTGCTATTGATTTTTCACACACACACACAAAAAGATAATAAAGAACCTACCCTCGAGGATTTTACAACCTGCTTGGGGAGTCAAACATAAAAATTAAATAAGAGCTATATACAGAGCACACTTATATGATTGATTTAAGATAAGATTGGGAGCATTAACATTTATTGAGCATCTACTATGTTCTGGGTACTGGCACAGATACTTTTATTTACACCTCTGATTAAGCTGCCCTGTAAGGTGGGAGACACCATCTGCATCTTACAGAGGAAAGCTCTAGGCTCAGAACGCTTAAGGCACAAGATAAGGGGCTTCTCACCCAGAGTTTCTTGTTAAAAATCCAGGAACCATTCTACCACATCAAACGTGATCATGAATATTCCAAGTTTTTATGAAAGAATGATCACTGTAGTTTGATGCAGCCAGAAAATCTCCTTGGCTTTCCTGAAGAGTGCCGCTCCCAGCTGGGTAAGCAGAAGGCCTTATAAGTACAACTCGTCTGCATTCCATTGGCATCAATCCCGATCAGACAGTCATCTCCCTCTCCCGTTCCCACCCTCCAGCCTTTAAAGAAGAGGTAACTGCCTTCCCCAGGAAACATTTTTTTTGGCCACTAACAAAGAGCAAAGACGCTTTCTGAAAACTTTGTTGCTGTACAGTAACATTTCTATGGAATCATTTAAAAACATAACACTTTTGTGTTTATGTTGACTTGGTTTTCACAGAGTGATCACAAAGCTTAGCTCAAATCTAAGAGTGAAAAAAAGTTAACTTGATGGTAGCTTTCCAATACGACTTCTCATTGTAGTGGCGTGGAACTGTCAGCTTTCTCTCTTGTTTTGTGGTGTGCACTTACAGACTAGATACAGACACGTGGATGTGGTATTTATAAGTGCACATCAGAAAAACAGAAGTTTCACATGGACAAGTTAATGTAGGCAGTGACTTAGCCACTCTACACGTCATGCACGTAATATCTAAAATAGCTCATCCCACAATCATGCTTTGGCTCTGAATTGATCCTTTTGTTAACATTAAGATTAGACAGGAAATATTGTTTTTAGAGTCTGGAATTTTAGCAAGTCTAAGGACGCCTGATGGTCTTATTTATTTTATTTGTGGGGTTCCCAAAAGGAATTTCACAGCATGCTTAACAGCAAGAAGTAAGCATTTTCTTCCTTAAAGCAAAAGTTGATGGACAGAAGTATAGAGTCATTCAATGCGGTAAGCATGGTACAAAGATGTGAGATTGGGAGCGGAAAAAAAAAGTCTACCACACTGGGTGGTGGCACTTAACAATATCAAAAGAACAAACAAGTAAAATAACTGACTCAGTGTAACAACAAGTTGTAGTGGGTCAGGTGTTCTGTGCCTTTTGAAATTAAAAAGAACTTGGGTTCAGGCCAGGGAGGAGAAATTGTAGCCTTCAGGGGTTTTGTTGGCTGTAAGGATATCAGCCCTGCCTTAAATATTGCTCAAAAGCTGAAACTGATTCATCCACAAATATTAACATATAAACACAAAGACATACACTTAAAAAAATGGTTCCTGGGGGCTGGCCCGTGGCATAGCGGTTAAGTTCAGCGCACTCCGCTTTGGCGGCCTGGGTTCGTGGGTTTGGATCCTGGGCGCAGACCTACACTACTTGTCAGCCATGCTGTGGTGGCGTCCCACATAAAAAATGGAGGAAGAGTGGCACAGATGTTAGCTCAGGGACAATCTTCCTCAAGCAAAAAAAAAAAATTTCCTGGAGCAGCAGGGTGCTCTCTTTTAATTCACCCCTAGATCAAGACCATTTAGTTAGTTTTCTAAGTCCTTCTAATGAAAGAACTGAGAAAGCTTACTATATAAAGCGTTTAGTGGTGAGGAACCAATGTGTAGAACTATAAGGTTTCATAGAAATAAAGAACACTTCTGCTGCAACAAAAGTCCTTCACGGTAGATTCATGCTCTATTCAAGCCTTGCGCTTCTGAGAACTTCCTTAAACGAAGGGACCCAAGTATTCATGTGTGGACATACATGGGCCTACGTGCCTGCAGTAGAGGGATGTGAGGGCTGCAGGTCTCCTCTCCTCACCTTCGTTACCAGGTGCTATGTTACAATGAAAGCAAGTCTCAGACTGACTTCGGCCATAAAATAAACATTTGGAAGCCAGCAGGCACAAAAAAGTTGTACAACCAGTTCTATAAACTCAACGAACTCCCCATTCTCCGTCCTACTGGCATTCTGACAAACTCATTGCATAACAGATTCACTTAAGGCAGACGTGACAATATTCCAACAGCAAGATTTAGCTAAACATCTAGTCAGAGTCAGGTGTGAGAATCCTCCTACAGGCTGTGGAGCCAGGTCCCGTTTCAAATCCGAAGACACAGACAGCATTTGGAAGGGCATACATTCTCCATGAGGCTTTCTAGATCACAAAACCCAGTTTAAGCCAGGGCAGGAGTGTCTTGAGACAGTATTTTCAACCAACTCACGTATTCTGAACACCTCTTCTTTCACCAATGAAAATTACTTCTAAGATCCATTGTGCTAAATAACAAAGCCATTGGTGTTGATCTAGAATGAAGATGGGCAAGTGCTTACAGCTGCCTCCAGAGCAGAAGCTTTGTAACAATCTTTCCAGTCCCAGCAAACCTCTCCTGGGGTGTGTATTCATTCCTGAGTAGGGTTCTTCAATATTAACTAATTGCCCCTGGGGGGGGTCAATTAAAAACCCAGAGACTCAGGTCACGCTGCATCTGCCAAAGTTCTTTCAAGTTAATTGCAGTCAGCATAGCATTTTTGTTATGAGGTTGTATTGTTTCTAGTCAGAGCCCAGACAGGAGATCCAGGCCTACAACTGGCCTCTGGACTTAGGAGAGCCCTCTCTTTCCTGTCCCAGTGCTCTGGAGTCTTTTCCAGAATCTGCCCACGCTCAGACGGGTATGCCTGCTTCTCTTGCCTGTGCCTTGGACCAGCCCTATTTACCAGGTGATGGGAACCAGGTTAGAGCTCAGTTCCTTCACAGGCTCATCAGTGGAAGGAGGATGAAGAAATTCTTTTTGCCTCAAGTAATCAATTTGAACACTAACATTTTCTTTCCATAACTCTTACATGCCCTAATGTCTTTTGATTTGCTATAAAAGGCACAGAATATCAGCCCTATTAATACCAGCCAAAACACCATCAAAAATGCTATCTCTGGGGGACCTTTGACAAAGCCTCTCTTACCCAACTTTAGACAGGCCCCTCTGAGCCTTCTTTTTTTTTTTGGTGAGGAAGACTGGCTCTGAGCTAACATCTGTTGCCAATCCTCCTCTTTTTGCTTGAGGAAGATTGTCCCTGAGCTAACATCTGTGCCGATCTTCCTCTATTTTGTAAGTGGGATGCCGCCACAGCATGTCTGGATGAGCGGTGTGTATGTCTGCACCTGGGATCTGAACTCACAAACCCCGGGCCACTGAAACAGAGTGTACAAACTTGACCACTACACCACCGGGCTGGCCCCTGAGTCCTCTTTTTGACTAATCCTCATCCTCGGGCCCTGTCTTTCGCCTCCCTAGTCCAGTTGTAGCAAGAATCCTGCTAAGTCAGTTTAGTGAGAATCCCCCAACCCTTGAGATCTGATCACCCTGGCCTGCCTTCAGTAAGAATCCTAAGTCAGTTTAGCAAGAATCCCCCTACCCTTAATGTCTAACCTTTGTCATTTTCCATCCACCACTCCCCTACCCCCAACTCTTCTCCTTGGCTACAAATCCCTAGCTGTGTGTTCAGAGTTGGGCCCAATCACTCTCCTATTGCAGTAGTCTTGACACCTAGCACAATAGTCCTGAATAAATCTTCCTTACCATTTTAACAAGTGTCAGAATAATTTTTTCTTTAACAGTTATGGTGCTGTGACTCGTATGGGATCAGATTCATCATTGGACCCCTGGGCCTCTCACCCAGGACCCCAAGTGCACACCTTCTAAGCCTTTGTCTTCACTCTTGACTCATCGATCGAGGATCCATTGGTGAGTCTGACTCCTGAGCCAGCGCTCCAGATGACAGTCCGTTGAAGCACGGTAAGGACAGATTTTGATTCTTAAGACTCTGAGGACACTCTCTGAGGCTGGGCTAGTCTCAGGCTTCTTCGTTTGAAAGGTACCTTCTGGTCGGAAGTTCTTCCTGGTTCTTTGTTTCTAGTGGAGATTCACTCTCTGACACCTGGGCTACAAATTTTTCCCTGGCTTTTTGTGAGGCCTCCTTGTTCACTCTATTTGTTCTTGCTTCTCTTATGGGAAGTTCTCAGTCAGCTGAATCTCCTCTTGTCAAATCCCTACACTCCATTACTACAGTGCTGACTCTGTCTGCTTCATTTCTTGTTGGAATGATTTTATTAAGCATAATTTGGAAATTCAATGACTTTCCCAAATTGGCTCATCTAAGACCTCTCCCCATCACTTCCATTCCTCCTTCCTTTACCACCTTTGATCTTCCCTTCAGCGCCCTTGAATCCTTTGATATGTCCTTCTTCAAACCTCTACCTCCTCCATCCCTCTGTCTACCCATGCCAGACTCTTCCTTTCCCACTCCAGCCCCTCAGCTCCTACAGTCACTTGAAATTTAGGCCCCTTCCTGTCCCTTAGGGGCTCTCAAGGAACTTGAAGACCACCCCCAAAAGCAACCACATACCAGGGCAAAAGAAAATCTTAAAATTCTCCTTCACAAATATTGGTGGAAAGTATTAGCCCTCATATTCAGCAGGTAACCTTAACTTGTTTGATATGCCAGAAAGATAATTCAGATTAAAAAAATATAAAGTGGAGCAAAGATGAGAGCCAACTATTTTACATAAACCAGTGAGTTTTGTGTTACCGTATTTATCTGACTCATGGCTAAAATTTTAGAATGTAAATTACAAGGTCTTCATTTGTGTTTGCTCATTTGTTTACATATGTATGCATATACGTACGTATATGTATGTGATATTTTTCTACCTCTGGATTGTATTACCAAATTAATTAATAAAATCCTGTAAAGGAGCTCTATTCAAATTAGTTTAGAGATAAATAAGAGCTTACATAAATTAAATGTTCCTAAAACTCCCTGAAATATAGACACTAACCCAAATATTTTTCAAGTTCATGTGATTTGAGTAAATCTTTGGTAAATAAGTCTAGGTTGATGTTACTAGTTCAGTAAAAACGGGTATATCTTCTGAGTTGTCAGCATTAAGTATGATACATTTTTGTTCTACTTGAGTTTACTAGTCAAATACGGTAATATTATAAGATGTTTAAGATTATAAACATTATAAATTCAACTTAAGAAAAAATGTACAAGTAAAGATGCAGTAAAAATGGGCTGTTTTATATCCATTACTTCACGTATATGAAGTGCAGGAGTAAAACAAACAAAATAAAAAACAATATATGCAATTGATTTTGTCTATTGATTTTATATCCTTTAACTTTGCTAAATTCATCTATTAGTCCTAGTAGCTTTTTTGTGTGAATTCCATTGGATATTCTACATAGAGAATCATGTTGTCTACGAGTAAAGACAGTTTTACTTCCTTTATAATCTAGATCATTCTTACTTTTTTTTTCTTGCTTTATTGCACTGGCTAGAACATATAACACAATGTTGAATAGACATGACGAGAGCAGTCATCCTTATATTGTTCTGGATCTTCAGGAGAAAAATTCAGTCTTTTACCATTATGTATGGTATTAGTTTTAGTTTTTTTGCAGATGTCTTTTATTAGATTAAGGATGTTCCCTCCTAGTTCTAGTTTGCTAAGAGTGTTTTTTTTTTTTCTCAAGAATGGATATTGCATTTCTATATACTAATGACAAACAACTGGAAATTGAAATTAAAAGAAACAATACCTTTAACAATAGGATCAAAAATATTAAATACTTAAGAATAAATATGACAAAACTCTGAAAATTCTGTCCACTGAAAACTAAAATATTGCTGAGAGAAATTAAAGAAGATCTAAACAAATAAAGAGTATATTGTGTTCATGGGAAGAAGACTCAGTATGGTTAAGATGGCAGTTCTCCACTAAATTGTCAGATACTCCTCCATTGCAATCCCAGTAAAGATCTCAGCAGGTGTTGTTTTTGAGGTTTTTTTGCAGAAATTGATAAGCTGATTCTAAAATTTTTATGGAAATGCAAAAGACTAGAATAGCCAAAATAAAGCAAAGTTCTTTAAAACAACTTAAAAAGAAGAGGACTAATATGACCAGACTGCAAGTCTTAGTTTAAAGGTACGGTAATCAAGATAATGCAGTTTTGGCATAAAGATGGACAATAGATTGATGGAGCAGAAGAGAGAGTTCAGAAATAGGCCTACACATATATGGATAACCAGTATTTTACAAAGATGCAAAGGCAAGTCAATAGAGAAATACTCTTTGGTATCCTTCTATTCTATCGTCACTACAAAGGATGCTGGCACAATTGGTTATCCATATGCAAAAAGAACCTCAATCTACACTTCACACAATATATAAAAACTAACTGAAAATGGATCATACACCTAAACGTAAAACCTAAAACTATAAAACTTCTAGAAGGAAAGCTTTGTGATCTTGGGTTAGATCTCTTAGATCCAATACCATAAGCATGATTCATTAAAAACATAAATTGATAAGTTTGACTTCATCAAAATTTAGAATATCTGCTATTCAAAAGACACTATTAAGAGAGACAAGTAATATTTTCAAATACTTTTGAAGAGAAATATTTTCAAAGAATATATCTGATAAAGGGCTTGCACCCAGAACATATAAAGAACACTCAAAATTCA
This sequence comes from Diceros bicornis minor, assembly GCF_020826845.1. Lineage (NCBI taxonomy): Eukaryota > Metazoa > Chordata > Mammalia > Perissodactyla > Rhinocerotidae > Diceros > Diceros bicornis. Next base: position 16,067,662 of record NC_080768.1, read on the forward strand.
ATAATAAGAAAGCAAACCCAATTTTTAAATGGGAAAAAGATTTTAAAAGACTCTTCACCAAAGATACACAAATTGCATACAATTACATGAAAATGTGCTCAACAGCATTTGTCATTAATGTATATTAAAACCATAAAGATTTACCATTATACTATATTAAAATAGTCAAAAAGACTGAATACACCAAGATTTGGTAAGAATGGGAAGGAATTGGAACCCTCATATACTGGTACTGGGAATACAAAATAGTACAACCATTTTGCAAAATAGCTTGACAGTTTCTTAAACATTTAGACAAACACCTATTATATGATCCAGTCATTCCACTCCTAAATATTTACCTAAGAGAAATGGAAGCATATATCCCTACAAAGACTTGTACATGAATGTTCACAGAACATTTATTTGTAATAGCCCAAAATAGGAAACACCCAAATATCCTTCAACAGGTGAATGGATAAACAAACTGTGGTATGTACATACAATGGAATACTACTTGGCAATGTAAAGCAATAAACTATTGCTACACATGACAGCATGGAGTCACTGAGTGAATTACACTGAGTGAAAGAAACTGGAGAAAAAGAACACATAAGGTATGAGTTCACTTATATAAAATTCTAGAAAGTACAAACTAATATATGATGACAGAAAGAAGACCAAGGTTGCTTATGAAAAGGAGAGATGTGGGCAAGAGAGAGAGGAATCACAAAGGGGCACAAGGAAACGAAACTTTTGGTGGTGATGGATATATTCATCATCTTCATTGTGGTGATGGCTTCATGGGTGTACACATATGACAAAACTTCTCAAATTGTACACTTTAAATGTGTGCACTTAAATACTGTCAATTATACTTCAATAAATCTCAAAAAAATTCACCACTTTGCACTCAACACACTATTTCTCCAGTTTGAAAAGTCCCATCTCTGGTACTGCCAACCTTGTTATTGGGTGAGAAACCCAATATTGATGCCAAATTATAACTCACTGCTTGATCATTGGCTCTTCTAAGTGCTTGTTAAGATAGGTCAGATGAGCCAGCCCTAGTGGTCTAGGGCTTAAAGTTTGGTGCTCTCACCACTTTGGTGTCCTGGGTTCATTTCCTGGTCACAGAACCACACCACCCATCTGTCAGTTGCCATACTGTGGCAGTGGCTCACATACAAGAACTAGAAGGACTTGTGACTATGCACTGGGGCTTTGGGGAGGAAAAAAAAAAGAGGAAGATTAGCAACAGATGTTAGCTCAGGGAGACTCTTTCCCTGCAAAAAAATAGAAAGGTCAGGCATCTTCAAGATGCTAAAAGGAGTGAGGAAACTAGATTGGAAGGAATTAGGGAAGCCACATAGATCAGTGGAAAGTGGATGGGACAGATGTAGGTTCAAGTTGATACTTACAGTTGTGTGACTTTGAGCTAGATTTTTTTTTTCATCTTTTTTTTGTGTGTAAGTGAGGAAGATCAGGCCTGTGCTAACATCTGCCAATCCTCCTCTTTTTTTGCTGAGGAAGACTGGCCCTGGGCTAACATCCATGCCCATCTTCCTCCACTTTATATGGGACGCCGCCACAGCATGGCTTGCCAGGCGGTGTGTCGGTGCACACCTGGGATCTGAACCGGTGAACCCCGGGCCGCCGCAGCGGAGCGCACACACTTAACCGCTTGCTCCACCGGGCCAGCCCCTGAGCTACTTTTTAATCTGCCCAAGTGTACTCCTCAGGGGTATTTGGTCACAAGCATCAGAAACTGATTCAGGCTGAGATTTAGAACAGATAAGAACCAGCAACTCCATAAGTCAGTCAGACAGAGCAAGACAATTACCATAGATTTCACTCATATGTGGAAGATAAACAGACACATGGATATGGAGAACAGATTGGTGGTTAACAGATAGGAAACGGGTGACGGGAAGGTGAGAGGGCAAAGGGGCACATGTGCACGGTGATGGATGGAAACAAGACTTTTGGTGATGAACGCAATGCAGTCTACCCAGAAGTCGAAATATAATGATATAAACCTGAAATTTATATAATGTTTTAAACCAGTGTGACCTCAAAAATAAAGAACCAGCAGCTCCAGGGCATCTTGACAGCAGAAACCAAGTCTCAATAGTTTCACCCAGAATTTTCCTCCCTCTGGTCATGAATTGAATTCCATAGACATAGAATCAAATTGGACCAGTTTGAGTCACATGCCTGCCCCTTGACTAGGGGAGGAAGGAGCATCTTGTTAGCAATTACAACAAAAAGGATTTGGGATGCTATCAGCGAAGGAAGGCAGAATAAATGCCTGATGCAAAAAACAACAAATGGCCACTTTATCAGCTATACATTGCAGCATAACAGACTTCATGGCTTAAGACAACAATGATTTATTATCTCTCATAAATGTGTGTGTTACCTGGGTGGTTCCTCTTCTAGTTTTGCCTGGCTCGCTTGTGAAGTTGCATTCAGTGAAAGGCAATTGGTTGGAAGGTCCAAGAAGGCCCCACTCACATGTCTGGAAGTGGGTACTGGCTGTCAGCTGGGGCATCTCCACATGGCCTCTCATTGTCCAGTAGGCCAGGCCTGCTGCATGCATGGACATTATAGGACAATGTTCTAAGTGAATGAAGGCAGAAACTGCCAGACCTCTTGAGCCCAGCTTCTGGAACTCACAAGTCTCTTCTGGCACACTCTATAGGCCAGAGTAAGTCACAAGATCGTTTCAAATTCTAGAGAGTGAAGAGATAGACTGAGCCACTGAATGGGAGGAATGGCTAGATCATGTTGCAAAAAGTGTGCATACTAGAAAGAAAGGGATATATAATCACTAAACAATCAACCAATGCATTAAAAATATTTTATTTTCCTCATATACGAAATGAGATTAATACCTAACTTCTAGGGTTATTATGGTAATTAAATGAAATATGTTTGAAAGTCCAAACATACAACAAACACGCAGTGAAAGGGTATCTATTGTTAAAGTCATTGTGGACTAAGGTTACAGACAGATATCTCTCAAAGGAAAGTCTCTTGTTCTAGAATATTGTCATGTTAACCTCTTCTTGGTGGAGGCTGCAGGGCATATGACAAGGAACTGAGTTTTGTTGTTGAATTTTTGGGATAAAGTCTTGCTTATCCTTCTTTTCTACAAGCTCCAAAATGCAAGTGGAGTAGGGGATTAAAATTTTAATTTGATTTGCCTTCAATTTTTGCGTTTAGTTGGTAGGTGCATATTGGTCAGTGTCCACTCAGCAAAACAGAAACTACAATAGGAATTTCACATCGAGGGGCGTTATCATAGGAAATTGGCTACAGAAGTGTTGAAGGGTTGGCAAAGGAAAAAAGGGAAGCTGAGATCACTCAGAGATTAGTAACTGCAGGAAGCCACTACCATACTAAGGCTGACTGAGCAAAAGAAAAAATGGTAGTATCCAGAATCCACGATTGCTCCATTGCTGAGGCTGCTGGTATACCCACTGTTCCACTGCTGTTGTTGGAACATCTTTCAGGAAGCCCGGAGGCTGACCTCCTACCCACAGCTGCCTGTCACTGCTGCTGCTGCTGCTGCCAGACCCAGGGTCCAGGAATCCTGTGTGCAGAGGCTGCAGGAGTACCCTTAGCCCCCACTGCTATTGAAATTCTGCTACCTGAGCACAAACCCACATTCACTGAGTGCTGCCGCTGCTGCCACTGCCAACCACTTCAGGAGAAATCGAAAAAAATTCCCTTCCACCCATCTTCCGGTCTCCCACCAGTGTCTCCCATTGGTAGAAACTAATTGGAAGCCAGCTGGCTGGGGAGTCTGGGAAATGTAGTTTGCAGGCTTCCAACCCTGCAACTGTAGAGAAAGGCATGGAGAATGGAGTTGAATGGAACTGAGAGCCTACAGACAAACAGCCAGCACAGTGTATGAATTATACACAGATGTGTCATGTAGTGCTGCTGTGTGTATCTCCAGATGTTTTCTCTTTGGGTCTGTTTGAAGCAAAGAGAACATATGTTGAATGTTTCAAGGTTTCTAGTAGAACACTATCACACCACATTTAGCCTTCTGATGATGGTTCCTCCTGGCCATTTATTCCTTTCCTCCTTGGGTTTGAAAGGGGATATATAAATGCTGGCAAAAACTTGTATTTCACACTCCACTTTTGCAAAATACCAGTGGAATCTTTCTAGTCTCCTGCCCGTTATCCACTTGAAAGTACTTCATTAAATACCTGATGGATTGTATACGTTGTATGGGGCATCTTACGCAAAGCGATAGCAGATGCCTTCTTTTCTCTTCAATGGGCCAGAAAGATGTTCCTGGTTTTCTCTTCAAAATTGTCCATAATCCTTTATCAATGATTGCACATGAAGGTCAGCAGAACATGCCACCCCCAAATGTGGCCCTTTGGTGTATTGATTATTTTGAGCTGCAGGAAAATGCAAGGAGAAGCTTGCTCTGAACCCCCCTCATCTGCCTAAAGACAGAGCCTCCAAAAGGAGCTCAATTGTCGCAGATCCCCTCCTGGGAGTTTCATCAACCGGGGAGGATTGACTCTTGTCACGGGAGAGGAGACCAGAAGTCGACACCACACCCAGACACATTTTGTCACAAACTATCAACCTCCCATCTATTCTTCCAAGGGCCCATTCATCTTTCCTAAAAATCATGTCCTCTCCCCTAAGAGGCCTACATCCCCACTCCCCTTTCCCTATGAAGATCGTATTTAAGCCTGAATTCTAAGTCACTTCTTTGAGTTACTCCTTTTTCCCCGGGCATCTCCCACGTACACATGAAGTGTACATGTTAATGAACTTCTGTGTGTTTTTCTCTTGTTAATCTGCCTTTTATTACAGGGGTCTCAGCTAAGAACTAGAAGGGTAGAGGGAAAATTATTTTTCCTCCCCTACACATATGAAGTCTGCTAGATCCACAATAATGCAAAAGGTTATTCTATTGAACCAACAATGACTGTCTCTTATGAAACAAGGTCACGTCCTCTTATGACCTGAGTACTGAGTTCATTAGACTATTCTCAGATTTTCTCTTAGGTTTATGGAGCTGGATTTTTCCTTTATGGGCTCAAGTCATGCTGCTGTCTGCTAAGCAAGCCCTGGAGACGGGAGGTGTGGGAGGGTGTGAGAGTGCAGAGCCACTCTGATAAATGAGGCATGGTCAGGGCTCAGGGGAAACTCTATCCCTACCCCAGAATCGGCTTCCCAGATAAAATCAGGTCACACTGAACAGCGAGGGCAGTCATAAAGATAGAAAGCAAAGCAAGGCTTCTTTTGGAAATGGCGGTCCCCTGGAACCTCAAGTCAGCCTCCACACCTGGCTGAGTCATCCAATGGGGCTTCACCTAAGGCAAAGACAGGGGATGCAGCTGTATGTGGGGGCATCTTGGGTGCAAGGATGGCATACTACAAAAAAGTTTAAAGATGGAAACCAACATTTATTGAGTTCCTGCTATATGACAAGCACGCTCTATCACCTTCTAATTTTAATCCTGACCCCAACCTTATGACATTATCTCCTCTTTAGAAACAGGGAAACTGGGGGGACCTCAATCTGGTAAGCAACACAGCCAGAGTCAATGCCTTGTCTATTCCACCCACACATCAATATGGGCAAATCCCTGTGACTGGCTCCCCCTAAGGATGAGTAACCTTCGTTGAGCATCTGTCGTGTGCCAGGCACTCTGCTGTGTGTTTGGCATACATTAACTACTTTACAGTCTTCCCAAGTAACCTGAATAGTAGGCATTGGTGTTCCCATATGACAGGGTAGGAACGTAGAATATAATGTTATAAATGTGTACAGACAGAGGATTTGAACCCAGATCTGATTTACTCCAAACCCATAATGTTTCCGTGACACCAGCAGCCTCCCAATCTATTTTGGGAGTTAACATGTAAGCATCTAAAGATCAGGGAGAGTGCTGGGCAGAAGAGGACAAGAGCCAGATGACCAGTTTGGACAGAAGTGAGTGGAAACAGAGAGGAGAGGGGAGAGCCCTGGGGGCTGAGTCGGCCACACGCTCGTCACAGTTGTCTCGCTCCTTGCGTCCCCTCTTCCCTGCCAGTGTCTCTCAGACGTTGAGAGAGGCCTGGGCCACTTCCTTTTACTTTTTTCCAGAACCCAGTACAAGTTTGAATTTGGGGTCTCAGCCAAATGTTTCTGCTGATCTCCCCCACCGTGGGTCTCTTTGCTGCCACTCCCTCTGCCTACACCCGGATCTGTTGGGCTCCACAGGGTGAGATTCTTTCATTACACATGAGGCCTCCCCTTTCAAAAGGTTGTAAATACAGCTTGGCCGCTCTTTAATTGGTATCCTTAAAGACCCATTACATCACTGGGCGCCCAGGGGATGACTATAAATACCTTCTGACCCACTGAAAAAACACATTAACCTTTGAGTGGAAAAGTGTGGCCACTGAAGTCCATTTCATGGGCTCACTTTGGGATTTGCAAGCAACATTTTCAGCAACTACAAAGCACGAGGAAGTCAGTGGCACCGAACAAAATGAAAGAAGCTAATCATAAATATATTACCATTTCCTAAAACCTCGTCCTTTTAAAATGTGTCACGAGACAGGATTTCCTGCCTACGCAGCTTGTAGTCATGTCCTCACCCCACACGACATGCTCTCCTCTGAAGAAGAACAAAAATGAAAAAAAAAAAGGAATCTTGTGCTGTTGGGAAATTGCTGGCTAAATATTCCTTCTATCTCAACACTTTGTCCTCCTAACCTACTTCTGTGAAAGATCTCAGTGGTCGAAAGCTTTACACATTTAAGCCAAACAGAACTCAGAAACAGAGAAGAGACAGAAAAAGAAAATGAAATGATCTGAGGTCATAAAATAAGCTATTTTAGCCTAGCTTTCTATTCTAGGTAGATATTACCTATAGAAAAATGTTTTCAAACACCATTTTATGAAAAACTGTTAGTGGGAAGCCATTAACAAGGGATTTCCTCTTGGCAAGGAATGTGGATATGCTTTTATATTTTATATCACCACATTTCCAGCAGGTGATCAGAAAAGCATAATGGTGCTGGGGCAATTCTTCCATTTTTACAGCAGCTACAAGACAGATCATCCCAAGAGTCTGAAAAAATATGTTGCTGGTGATGATGTCTTAGGAGGTTTTAAAGAGAGATTGCTTTATAACTCTCAGTGAACTCCACAGGCGTTTTCAAAATGTCACTTTCCTGTCTTCCATTTAGTTCCTCTTAGCTGTGGAACAGCGAGTGCTGCTGCAGAAATTACCTTCTCCCACTGTTCTGGAGGCTTCAGCACCAAATAGGAATGGATGGATGGATGTGCGTGATACTCTGTCTCTGGGCCCAAGAGCCTGTGCTTGAAGGGCCTAGTTACTTCTCAGCAGTGTCAGATTTCTATTGACTCAAGAATCCACCCAGAAGTCAGAGGAAACATCTGTTGCAGAGTGTGCCAACTCTCCCTCCTCCAGCTCATGCATTGGCTACAACATATGAGAAGGAAGTCACAACTTAAAAATAAAATTCACACACAAGCATCTGGCCAACATTTCAATCTTAATCTGAAGTCTCGCGATGTTCCACGCTGAGCTTTACGCAATGTCATTAACAGTCACACGGATATTTGGACACCTCCGTCCATCTCCTCCGAGCCAGGATCTGCCTGGGAGAGCTGCCCCAGCAGAGCCAGTGGTGTTGCCCTCTGCTGAGAAAATCCTGCCCGTGGCTGGATTTGAGTCCCATACCACACTCATTTATGTTACTGCCGTGTTCATCTGCCTAGTGACAAATTCCCCAGGCTTTATAACAGTGTCCTTGGATCTCCTCGAGTTCCGCTTGAGGAGGATTTTGAAACTTGCCTCCTGGACACTAATGACAGATGAAAGAGCTTGTCACTCAGTCAAAGAAACTTTCATCGATGTCCATGCCCTTCCACAAAATTACCTAAGTAAAGGCTTTCTCCTCTGGAGCCTGCCCCACGTGACAGAGGTCCCCAGGAATGGTCTGGTCACACTCAGAGCCCAGAGCAGCTAGGAGGAGGTTTTGGTGTCTCCACCCGGAAAGAAAGTAGATTTTAATACCTCGAAGTGAATGAACTTCTACCAACTGCCCTTTAGTAAAAGCTCTGTTCCAACTTCTGATATGCATATTTATTTTTATTCTTCAGATCACTTCCGGGTGATAGCCAGGACTCATAGAGATGACTGCCTTCTTTTATAATTCCCAGTTGCCCTCAATGCCTCCCCAAGCCTGTTCCCTGATGGCAAGACTCTGTTACCCAGAGGTCAACGTGAGGCCAATGGCAGAGCCATCTGGCACCGGGGACGGGGAAGTCATCATTTTAATCCACTGATCATCTGGGTCTATTAAGAGGCCTCTATTTGTAGTCTGGTGCTTCATTAGAGAAATTGTTTTTCTGAATGTAGACTTCACACCACCACTCCATACCAATGAAATTAGATCAAACACCTAGCCCCAGTTAGGTCTTCAAAAATTATTACTCTAAGACTATTCATAGACTCAGCCCCTTCCCAGCCCTTCTCCCCACCCTGGCTAACGTGAATTGTGTATTTATTTGCTGACTGAAGTTCTTTCTCTCCTAGTATCACAGAGTCCTCCCCCCATCGGTGTGAGAAGTTGCATAAACAACCTTATCTTTTGGCAGCGACTTTTAAAAACATGTAAGTCCTTTTCTTTCCTCTCCACGCCCTCCTGCTCCTATACTGTATTGTACTAGTGCCAACCTCCTGAGCTTCTCTCTAGAGCGTTGTCCTGGAGTATGACACATGGAAAAATACCGCCTGATAGCTTTGCTAATCCAGTGGGATGATTGGGGTTCAGTGGGTTATGGAGATTGTTTCTCTGTTGTGTTAATTGAAGGTCAAGGTCCACTGTACTTTGTGCCCCTCCTTTGGAACACAAAGGCCAATATCATTCTCACCACACCAGCTTAAAATCAGAGACCTTGGCAACCGGTGGGTGTGGCAGCACAACGATTTGCTGAACCAACTGGCAAGCAAACATTCACACCTGCAGGCGCTGCCCCATGGATGGGGCTGAGGGCCTGCAGGGAAAGTTACCTCCATAACTCTCTCCTCCCCTTGCCTTTAACAAGTCCTCATTAGACCAAGTTTAATGGATCCTCTTTTTAAAGCCTTCTGAAGAAGGATTCATAATTGCCCTTCATAGGGCTCCTTAGTGTGTAATTTAAATCCAATTCATTTACATATTCAGTGTGCGCTTTATCAACACAAATCCATTGCGTGTAGCTCATTTTTCATTGTTATTTCTTGCATGAGTGAAAAAGTTGCATACATGTGTCTCATTCCCACATCTCTTTCTGAATCTTTTTGTGATCATGATAGAGTGAGCACCAGCTTGTATTTCCTTGATAATCTCCCTTCCTGTAGCCCTTCCCTCTTAGGAAAAGTTCAGTGAATTCTGACTGTGTCTTGCTTGTTGTGCAGAAAGAAACAGGCTTCCCACTCTCTGTCCACATTTACAAGTCCCCCAGCACCACACCTTCTTCTCCAGGTTGTGTGGCCTCAGTTTCCCCAATTGTCTTTGTGGCGCTCCTTTGAACCCTCTTAAGGATGTATTTCTCCACCGACAGGGCCTGCTCTGTGACCCAGACATCAAGCGATCACTGAGTTTATTCTAAGTGAACAGCAGGCAGGCAGGCAGGCAGGAGAGAGTCCGAAAATGCTGCAGTGAATGTGCCACCCTCTTGGAACAAAGGCCGAGACCAACCCTGAGTCCACGAGGCAGTGTGTAAACGGACAGGTGCAGCAAACAGCAAGGACAGAAGCACAATACGTACAAAGATCTCCTGGTGTGGACACAGAGGAGCAGCTGGGGCCGTACATGGGGCTCTGCAGCTGCAGCTGGAGCTCTTACAGCTCCTTCCCACGGGGAGTGTCATCTTCACATTTAGAGGGTGGATTTGAAGGGCGAAGGGGAAAAAGAGACATAGAGAGAGAAGCACTGGGGGGGGGGGGCGGCAGGGAGAAAAGAATTGACTGCCTAGGATGTGGAGGATGAGCAATGGACATGGATTAAGTGTGGCTCCTAGGCTGAGAAATGGGTATAAATGCATTGTATATAGGAGGTCCTAATATCTGTGGGGAGGGCTATGCATTTGAAGGCCCACGTGTCCTATAGTTGCTATGTTGGTGAGGCCTATTCTCTCAATGTCCTGTGACAGGCAGAGGCATTTGAAGGACCTTGGCTGGAAAAGTTGGGAAAGTACGCATCTCTAGCACCTATTCGTCCATATTTTTGTTTCCTCCAAGAATGCCAATGCCACAAAATCACAGGAGGCTGTTTTGAAGGGGAAGTTACAGGGGCGAGGCAGCTAGAAGGATACGTGAGGAAGGTGCAGTGTACGTAAGTATGAGCACAGGGGTGGCGCTGCCTCCTGGAGAGAAGCTTCTCAATGCCCACAGCCCAATACCATGAGAAGCAGCCATGTGTATGGGAGGACTGCCACTGCTGGCCATCGTGATTGCACAAGCTGGTGGTACCTGAGCCAAACACAGCCCACCAGGGACACCCCATGTTGAATGGTGCTGCCATTGTTCCTCCCTCCACATGGAAGGTAATCCTATACCCTCCACAGTCTTACTCATTCTCAAGGCTCAGCTCAAGACCACCTCCAACAGGAGGCCTTCTCCACCCACCGCCACCCTTGCTTGCTTGAGCACTCATTGCTTCCACCAGTTTCCGTCTGCTCTTACTCAACTTTCCCAAGCAGATCAACATTTTGAAGCAACAAGCAGCAAGAGTTTTCAGAGTTAATCGAAAGTTTTAGCACTATATGAAAACTTTAAGAAAAAAGAAATCTGAATATCTTGCACAAGTGTCTTCCGTTAGCGCAAGTAGGAAGCTAGTTGCATAACTTCAAGAAATGGACTTTCCAATATGTCTGGGGAAGTTGTACGTGAAGATAAAGGGTTTGCAAAGACATTTCCCCTAGTGTTTAAAAAGAAATGACTGATCAAGAAGGCTATCTCAGGATTGCATTTTTTATTTTAATGAAGCAAGTCACTCTCAGAAACAAATGCCCTTATGAAGAGTCCATTCCCAAGGAGAAAGCATGAGCCCAGGGTACAAAGCTGCAAGGATGGACTGACTGATGTAAACGCAAAGCTAGTGGAGATGAACTGTACTCATATTTTTATTAGTGTTGTTATTGTTTTTATTAGTGCTCTGGGTGTAAGTTCCATAAATTTTTAGTGATCTGCCCCAACCCTACTTTTCCTATAAGCCCAATTATTTTTCGTGCTTTACTTTGCAGAAGTAAGGTGTTTTGGGGGGGGAGGGGCGAGTAAGGAGGATGCATATATGGCAATACAGTAGAAACCCCAGTATTTGGCAATTTCTGGCTTGTTGACCTATGACACTATTTTCTGGATTCTTGCCTCATTTAACTTTGCTCTTTGTGTTAATTTCCTATAGCTGCTGTAACAAATTACTACAAACCTAGTGGTTTACAACAACACAAATTTGTTATCTTACAGTCTGAAGATCAGAAGTCCAAAATTGGTTTTATTGGACTAAAATCAAGGTGTAGGCAGGGCTGTGTTCCTTTCTGCCTTTTCCAGCTTCTAGAGTCTGATTTCATCTCTTGATCCATAGCCAACAATGTCCAGTCAAGTCTTTCTCATATAGCAGAAGTCTGACTCTCTTGCCTCCCTCTTTCATTTATAAGGACTCATGTGATTACACTGGGCCCCACTGGATAATCCAGGATAATCTCCCCATCTCAGAGCTGTGACTTAGTCACATCTTCAAAGCCCCTTTTGTCATGTGAAGTAACATAGTCACAGTTTCCTCAATTAAGATGTGGACATTTTAGGGAGGCCATTATTCTGCTACCAGCCAGTCATTATTTATCTTTCCATGTGTTCATGCCTTGGCACCCACAGTAGATTGGAAGCTCAGTGAGGGGAGGGACTGCTTCTTTGTCTTTTTATTCCACACAGCAATTACCCAATGCAGACACTCAGAGGATATTTTTAAATTTACTATCCTTCTTGCCTCTTGATTTGAATAACACCCAGGGTACTTCTAGGTATGGGTTGTGTTGATCCACTCATGGTATCTTACCTTCTTGCTAGGCTTTGGGGATACAAAGATGATTAAATATTGCCCCAATCTTCAATAAATTTGCCTGGCAAAATTTTCAAGATGACTGGTCAGCACCCAGGGTGTAGGCTTTTTCAAATATGAATAACACACACAACTAAAGATAAAAATGTGTGATAGTGGATCGAGTGCAGTTTTACAGAGCAAGGGGAGAGCAGGAATGAAGAGAGAGGACAACCTGGGAGAAAGAGTCAGATGGGTCCATTCTCTCTACATCTTTAACAAGGTCATGGGAAAATCAAAGCTGTAGGGTGGGGCCAAGGTAAAGCGTAAAAAGACGTAATAGGATAAAAATGAGAACTGAAAAGATAGCAAGATACGTTTATGCCTAAATATATCAAAAAAGCAAAGGAGTACTCACCTTATTTAAAGTGATACAAATAAAATTTAAAAATGTAGAGAGACTACTAGAGGGAGGGAGAGGGCAGGAGGGACTGAGATAAACAGCCTTTCTGGTCCTTCGCTTTGTCAGTCAAATGCTCAAATAAATTCAGTCTCCATCTACATTTCAAGCTTGTCTCCCTCCACCCCTGAGTCCCTCTCCAATACTGTAGGTTCAATGCTGTCGTCACATTTCCTCATACTTTCTTACCTCCCTGTATTAAAAGCGCAGTCTTCTCTGCCTAATGTTCCCTCTTGCCTGCCTCATCTTCCAGATTTAGCTAAAATGCAACCTGATTCATCTCAATGAGAAAAGATTTTTCCCCTCCTGGACCCCCAGAACACTTTGTGTGCAAAGTGCAGAGAGCACTGACTACATGTGGCTTCAAATTCTACAACACAAATCCCCTTACAAGCTCTAAAAGTAGAATCCAGTGGGGCTGACTATATTTTCCAAAGATGAAGCCATCACAACATCTCGCATCCAGGCTCTTCTTGAAGCTGGCCACTAACCCATCAAAACCTAGGGTCTAATTCCCTTTTCCTTGAATCTGTGACTTGATTGCAACCAATCGAGTGCGGTGGAAATGATGCTGCATGACTTCCAGGTCATAAAAGGCCATTGAGCTTCTGTCTTGCTTGCTGAAGTACTTGCACTTGGAGCCCTGAGCTTCCGTGTTAGGAGTCTAACTACCCTGAGGCCGCCATGCTGTGAGGAAGCCACACCACATAGAGAAGCTCTGAATGGGTGCTCCAGTCAACAGTGCTCATCTTCAAATGCTCCCATGCCAGCCACCAAACATGTGAGTGAAGGGACCTTCAGATGATTTTATTCTCCAACTACTGTGTCACCCAAGCTGTCTAGGCCCCAGATGTCATGGAACAGAGGCAAGCCATTCCTGCTGTCTATATTCCAAATCCACAGAATCCCTGAGCATAATAAGATGGTTGTTTTAAGCCCCTAAATTTTGGGGGTAATGTCTTACGCAGCAATAGTAACTGGGGCACCAGGTATGAGCAGCATACATATTTTTACTTGAATTGGCTGTTTGAGAATGTTCCTGAATCAGAGTTATGATTTTAGCCATTATGTTATCAGATAGACTAACACCCAGGAAAACTAGAGGACAGTTAGTGGCATCTCCAGAGTCTCAGATACAGTGCTGGATGAGAGAAAAACACAGGAATCAATTCTAAGATAGGTATTTTACTTGAAGCAAGAAAAAACATTTTGGGGGAGTAACTCACTTTTCTAGAAGAGAAAAGTGAGCAGAATTTGGATACCTAGAGACCACAGAAAATAGGCACACCACCTGCCTGCCCCGGGGATACCCCAGGGTGAACTGCCTTCCCAGGACAGGGTAGACCACCACCCAGCTTAGGCAGGACCAGATCCTGCAGGAGGAAAGCAACAAAGGAAGTTTATCAGACAGGTCAGAGCTGTCCCGGGAAAAGCCGTTTCTGTTGCTTCTTATGTGTGTCTTTTTTATGCCATATTGTTTTGTAGGTAAGACACACACACACACACACACACACTGCACAGTTGAGAGTGGACAGGACTTCCTGGTGATTGGCTAAAGTAATGGTTGCTGGGAAAAGAAGGGAAGGGCATGCTTCTGGTGAGTTTTGCCTTATGTGGCTGAAATGTGAGGAACTTGGCAAACTTCCTAGTCCAAGAAGTCTAGGTGACAGACTGATAAAGGGAAGGAGAAGAATGCTCCTGAAGCAAAAGTAAGCTGTCCATCCCCAGGACCCTTCCTTATATGGGGAAGGGTTGAAATGAAAACAAAACACAGTAGATTTTGTCATATTATCTTGACAGTTAAGCAGTCATCTATAGATATTGTTAAGATATTTAGGAATCCACGTGATTGTTATTTGGACTATTTTTTTTTCTTTGCTTAAGACATCTGAGCAATTTTACACAAACCAGGATGGAAACATAAAGTGCTTGGATTTTCTTCCCCAATTAAATCAATTCATCAATAAATAATTACAGAGCAGGAATTCAAAAAATGTTCATTTGGAGAAAGAAATTCCAAGAAAGAACCTGTAAAAATCTGTAGTAAATGGATGTTTCCTTCTGTATTAGCTGGGGCTTTTTGTGAATTACAAATCTACTTAGCATTCAAAGCTCTAGACTTAAATTTTAAATATCAGGCTTCCTTCTTCTTGTCCTGAAAGATATAAACGTGTACTGAATGTTGGTTTGAGATACATTGGTCTTACTTAGTGAAATCACCTACCAAACACCCTCAATTCTCTGGTCACTACATAGCCAAATCTCCAGCCCACCTGGACTGACATTCTGGGGAAAGTCAATTACAAATCATCTTGTATTAATTAAGATGGTACTAGCTGCTATCACACATGAACCCCCAAACCTGAGAGGCAAAATACTATTATTTATTTGTATAAAATATAAAATTTTATTTATGAAGTTTATTTCCCACCCATGAAGTGTCCAATTGACACAAGGCAAGGAAAGGCAGAGCTCCACCCTACACCATCCTGTGGAGACCCCAGCTGAAAGAGGATGCCATCCTCAATGCATGACTCGCATGCTGCCCATGGCACTGATATCCAGCCAACAAACAGGATAGAATGACCAAGTATTTTGCCTCTCATGCAGGAGGTTCTTATAGGCCAGACCTGGAAGTGTTTACGTCTCTTTGCCTACATTCTGGTAGCCAGAACTCAGTCACATGGCCAAAATTGGATGCAAATGTCTCCAGGAAATGTCATCTCTGGCTAAGCATCCACTTCCTAGCAACACAGAAGGGAACATAGTCCTTTGGTGAACAACCAACCCCTCTCATTTACACATCTCATTTACACTATAGATTCTATCCATCCCCAGGCCTGTGGGATAATACCACAGATTATCAGATCGAGCCCAGTCCCACCAGATCCAGAAGACTCATGCTTTGCTGTCTTGGTCCGTATAACATTTAGTTGGGAGCTGTGCTATGGAGCTGGGAGATGGTCCTTCCCATAAGGACGATGCACAGATAGATGAGGTTATGCTGGCCTAGCTCACACTCAAAGCACAGTATTGCTATGCCCCTTCATGTTTCTAGTGTTCATTCACCCAAGGACTTTTACCAAATGTGGGAGGACCTCGTGAAAGAGGACAGTTTTCCTCTGGTCCTCAGTGATAGATGGACACATAGCCTAGTCCGTGCCCCTAGACCAACTTTGGGAAGCCAGCACCAGGAGTGAAGAAAATTTGCTATGGGACTAGCCCCTGGCCAGAATTTCACTTAGTAATAAATTCTAGCTGTCCTTGTTCTTCTGTGAGCAGATGCTAATGATGTAATGCCCAGGGCAAACAGGCCTGTGTAGAGACCTGTTCATTTGCATAATAAATTGGCCTGTTCTGTGGCCCCATCACCCTCCGTCTAGGTAGATCTAGATTATTTTTAAGTAATGGTAATAAAAACCATCATTTATTGTTATCCCATTATACTAGGCACTGTGAAAACTACAGTATAACTTTTTATCTGTAATAGTAACATTATACTAGACATTATTGTTTTCATTTTAGTAACATACTAGGTAGACATCATTGTTTTCATTTTAAAATAAGGGACCTCAGCAAGGTTAAGTAGATCGTTTAAAGTAAATGATGAGTGACTGAGCTGAGAATCAAGTCCAGACCTATGTAACTCTAAAATCTGTTCTCCTTCCACTGTGCCATACAATGAGTACCAGCAGCTCACCGCCATCACTCCATTGGGTTCTTACCACCAGCTTCCAAGGGCAAATGCTTAGCACATACAAGCCAAACACCAACCCATTCATCCCTCCCTGGCAAGACTCACCCAAGTAAGGCTTCTCAGACTGCTCAGGGCCAGCCTGGCACCTTCACCTTCATAGAGTAACCCCCATGAGCAGGAATTTTGAAGAAAATGTATTCATTGAAAAGTGAGTATTCATTCCACGTAACTGTGCATAACAATAACACATAATCTGCGGCCACATACATTCCTCTTCAGCCATGCAAAGGTAAACTGCAGAGACACAGCAGGTGTTTTGGATTATTGTAAGTGTTCATGTCATTGTCGTACAAGGCCCACTTCCCTTCGCTTTGCATATCTGCTTCTTCTCAGTGAACAGTAAGGTATCCCTCCTCTGTTTTCAGAGATGTTAGAAAAGCAGCATTGATTCAGAGAGTGATCAACTGGTCACCAAGACACCAAGATAGTTACTAAAGCCAAGAATCCATATCACTTGACAGCATCTTCTCCATTGGAACACTTTGTGTGTGTCTTTGGATAATTTAAGTAAAGGCAGAGCATTTTGGTATTGGAGCTTACCACAAAGAAAAGAACATTGTGCATTCTCTTAGTGCCATTATTAAAATAATGACTTCATTTATTGGAATGCTTAAGATTGCCCGACACTATGCTGGAGACTGGACACACATTGTCTTATTCAATCCTCCCGATGATCCCACATAGACTATAATATTATCGTTTCCATTTTACAGAAGAAAACAAACAAAAAAAAACTACAAGTCAGATTAAGTAAGTACATTGCAAATGGCAGTAGAATAACTTGAGCCTGGGTTTGTCTGACAATGTGGTCCCATGTTCTTTTCTCTGTACCAGCCCACCTAGAGATCCCAGAGCTGTTTGCAAAGAATGCCAGCTGGAAATCCCAGCATGCAGTGGGAAGCCTGTGCAGTGCTACGTGGCAGTGTTGTTGTTGTTGTGCAATTGCAAAAAAGGGAACACAGTGTTCTGAAATTGCACAAGGAACGTAAACAAGACAAATGGAATCTCTCGGAATTGGTGCTAATCTCTTGCTGGAGACTGATTTTGGAAAAAGCTTTTGTGTAGCATTTGACTAGATAGCTTGGCCCCCAAAATGCTAAAAGAAAGTAGTGAGAGCAATGATTGATTTCTGCAAGTGTGGATGCATTTAAGGTAGTTTATTTCTTCCTAAGCAAATGATTTCCTTCCTTATATCAGATCTCTAATGCTTGCTGAGCTATTTATGAATTCCAAGGAAGACTGGAATTAGCTTTTATAAGGAAAATCCCATAGCTGACATTTGTTGATGAAAGTAATTTCAGAAGGTTTGATAAAATGGTTTTGGTACTTCACAGTAAATCCTAATGCCATCTATTTAAGATGGGGACAGCAATGGGATGGAGTTATGTGAAGCACCCCTGTCAGCATGTCTCTTCATACTCAATAAACAAATAGATCAAGATCATGAACTCAATAAACAAATAGATCAAGATCATGAACTCCCTAGATGTGCTTCAATTGTTTCAAATGAAAATGCTCACGTGTAAAACTACATACATATTTTATCATATTTTATTTGTAACTAAGACTTTAGGACCTTATAGGTACAAATGAGTTCATAAAATGTACCATTTATTGAGTGTGTCAGGTCCTACACATATTATCTTATTTAATCCTGACAACTGTGAGTTTGTGGAGAAAAAGATTCTCATGTCCGTGTTACAGAGGTGGAAACTGAAATTTAGAGAGATAAAGTGATTTTCCCAAGAACGCAGAGGTGGTAAGTGGCTGAGTCCAGATTCAAACCCAGGTCTCTCTGCTTCCAAAGACAGAGGCTCTTTATCATCTCTTTGAATAACAGACTTGAAGTTTTCTAGCACAATTGTACAACTGCTCATCTGAGAAACTATAGGACCTCCACATCACTTTGAATTTCCTCCAAGGCATCTTAGGAATCCATGGGAGTAGCAAAGGATGATTTGTATGTGTACTTGGAGATTGCTTATTTTTTTACACACATGGCTGTTTCATACCCTACATTGTTTACATGCCAAAGTCTACTCTTTGCTATGTGAAGCGATGCATAATTTCATGGATCCAAAAGCCACTTATTTTGAGCTCCAAGAATTTTCCTATAATTTCCCATATATCGTGGTTCTTAGCTTTTATTATTGAGTCCCTTCACACCCTTCTGATGTGAAAGCTTTCAGCTTTCCAGACTTAAAGATACGACTCTAACATGTAAAAGCATCAGTCCTCAATTTCAAGATCCTCCATCCACTTGATCACACTAGTTTCCTTCTCTGCTTCTCTATCTTCATTGAGGCGATCCAGCAGTATTTCCAGAGTAAGGACTCGTTGATTCTATGTGGGGTCATGCCATCCCTTTTCTGTTTTCTTTGCCCTTTCCAATGACACTCACAAGCCTTGATTCAATCCAGGGAGTATCATGAGAGGGCAACAAGAATCAAAGGGGAAATTATGTTAGATGCAGGGTCTGAGCCTCTTGGCCTCTTTGAGCTTCTCGGCCTCATTCACCTAACCTCATACTGGCTGGGGCTAAGGCAAGCCCACATCATTTTACCTACTCTTGGGATCTTGGAGGCTCTTTCTGCAGTTTAACATCATCCTTCACTTCCTGAAAGATTTTAATGACACCATGAACCATAGACTTGGAAATTTCACTATACAATCCTGTTCCCTAGTTATTTCTGAAAACATTCAATAAAACCAACTTGTGGTGTTCCCAATTACCAAGGGACCACATTGTCAATATTTCTTTGTCATGGATGCATGGAATCGTTTAAAGACAGGAAAGAAATGTTACCTTCCTTGTCCCAACACCCAAGATAACTGTTGTCTTAACAGGCTTCTTTAAAGTTTAAGGACTCAGAACCAGTGTCTCCCCTTTATTATCTCCATGCCTGCTTATTGTCCCCTCCCCCCAACCAAAGAATGAATGAGGCATTCATCCCTTTCCAAAGAGTATGGCCTCCCTCCACATTACGACTCATTCATGTGACAACTCAAGCATTCATTTCATGCTTCAAAAGACCAAACTCAAAGAAAGCATGGCATTAACTTTTTGCCTTGGTCTATAGCTTGAAAAGAGAATAGATAAGGAGCCAAGTTACCCCCTTCTCAGGTCAGGTCTTCAGTATGGAGGAGTAGAGGCAGAACTAACAGAAATTCCAGATAGCTTTGTGCAGATTAAAGAAGAGAGAGACTGGAGTGGATTCAGATTTTATGGGACCCCAAAACTTATATAATTTGGGGTGCCCCCCTGAAGGAAAAGAATGCAACATTATAAATATAAAAGTAGGTATGAAGGTTAATAATTAAAGTAAGAAAAGAACACAAAACAATATATAAATTTAAAACTGGCAAATAACACAAACAACGTGAAGTCCAGAAAATTAAGATTTTTCATTAACTGCTTAAAACACCTCTATCATACTTTTAACATACATTTATTAGCTACCTGTTTCATAATATCATTTTTATAGAGAGAATATAAATATAATACGGCCTTTTCTCTAGCATATTTGTTCAAAATTTTTTATTAGGGAGAAGTTTGGAAAAGTTCCTTCCCCCTTCACAAGTTGTTATTGATAATGTCATATAAATATTTAGGATTGTTTCCAAGTTTTGGGAAACCTCTATGGTCTCTCTTTCATATGAGTGTTGTTACAGGTGTATTCACTGTTTGTAATATTGCTATAGGTTTGCGTCCCATAAACATAGAAACTCTGATAAATTCTATTTCATGCAAATCCTATCAAAAAATAAAAGTATATGGTGAACTTGTAATTGAATACTCTATTACCAAGGTTATTCTCAGTTGAGGAGAACTACCCTTTCAAGGGGGCATCAAAGAGATCCTAAGCTTATACTTACAGTTTTATACTTTGATGACTGGAAGAATTTTCCAGACTAGCCTCTGGCTCCACACATTTCACGCAGTTTCTCCTCCACTCCCCACATGCTTCCAACACTGGTGCAGATTGTTCTCTGACTCTGCACATTTACGTCCCAACACTGGGTAAATCCATGGGGCTGAGGGAGTATTCCTGGAAGTCATTCCTCTCAGGATGGTTATTAATAACTGTATGTGATATTGTTGAAAAACCACATAAATATATCCCATTTAACCCAAACTAAATATATCTCCCACCCAAACTCCACGAAAGCAAATACAAAAAATGTCCAGGGCCACTCCCAACACCAACACAAGGAAAATAGAAACAGAAAGGAAGTCCGAGTGGAAAAAAACAACAGTCTCAATTTGTTGCTTAAATGTCTTACTTTTGCAAATTTTATAAACACATGATTTTACAAAAACATTTGAACACATTCTAAGCACCCTCACAGGGCCTTAGAAGAGGCCCAAGCAAGTCAGGGACCCTGCAGCTTAAGCCTCAATAGCTTCATGGTAAATCGCCCTGGCCATTTCAAGGAACACCAGCAGAAGACAGAGATGGCTTTGGAAATATGCCCCTACTCAGCACGCTGGGCACTGCATAGCCCCCAGAACTCCAGGACTTCTGTACTACCTGAGGGATAAAGGAGGGAGAGGAAGAATCCTCAGATTAGTTTATCCAAAAGAGGCTGAGTTTAAACCTCAATTCTGCCATCAGGTGAACAGAAGTGAGTGACATATTGATCAAATTGAATTGTAGAAAAAAGAAAGCTACTTTTGCCCTGAGCTTTGTAATCTGTTGTAGTGGGTTGAAATGTCCCCCCAGAATTCATGTCTACCCAGAACTTCAGAATGTGACTTTATTTGGAAATAGGTACTTTGCAGATGTAATTAGTTAAGGATCTTGAGTAAATCATCCTGGTTTTAGGATAGGCCCTAAATCCAATGACAGTTGTCCTCTAAGGTGGGGAGAGGACAGGACACAGAGAGACACACACAGAGGAGGCGATATAAAGACAGAAACAGAGATTGAAGGATGCAGTCAGAAGTCAAGGAATGCAGGAGGAGGCAAGGAAGGACTCTTCGCTAAAGGATGCATGGCCCTGGTGACACCTTGATTTTGGACTCAGCCTCTAGAACTATGAGAGAATAAATTTCTGTTTTTTAAGCCACCAAGTTCGTGATAATTTGTTACAACAGCTCTAGGAAACAAATACATCTGTGAAATTTGTTCCCACTACAGTTGAAATGAAAGAAGGAAAAGTAAGCAACACGACTTGCCTCTTTTTTACAGATGGTCCCTAATGTGATTGGTTTGACTTATCGACTTTACAGTGGTGCGAAAGTGTTAGGCATTCAGTAGAAACTGCACTCCAAACTTTGAATGGTGATCTTTTCCTGGGCTAGCAATATGCAGTACGATCCTCTCATGATGCTAGGCTGTGGCAACAGCTGCAGCTCCCAGTCAGCCCCGCGATCACAGGGTGAACAACCGATGCACTTACAACCATTCTATACATGGGCGACCATTCTGTTTGTCACTTTCAGTACAGTATTCAATAAATTACATGAGATGTTCAACACTTTAGTATAAAATAGGCTTGGTGGTAGATGATTTTGCCCAACTGTAGGCTAATGGAAGTGTTCCGGGCACGTTTAAGGTAGGCTAGGCTAAGCTACGACATTCGGTAGGTTAGGTGTATTAAATGCACTCTCAACTTAAGATATTTTCAACTTACAAAACCCCATCACAAGTTGAGGAAGATCTGTACTCGGAGAGATAAGAATGTGAGATTTAATAATAACGCAAGGGAGATAATTGAAAAGAGGTTGCATGTTTCACTTACTTATTGTTGCAGAATGGTGGTATGAAACAGCAACTATTTTATCATTATGCTCTACAAATTCTGTAGGTCAGAAATTTGGAAAGAGAACAGAAGGCATGGCTCTTCCCTGCTCTAGGATGTCTGGGGCCTCATCTGGGTTGACTCACACAGCTGGGGGCTAGAACTCATGGGGCTGGAAGATCCACTTCTCAGATGGCTTCTTGGCTCACATATCCAGTCTTTGGGCTAGGTGGATGAAGGATGGGCTTTGCCGGGACTATTGGCCAGAGTACCTATGTGTGGTCTCTGCAGCATGGAAGCCTCAGGCTAGCTGGACTACTTACATGGGAGTCAGGGCTCCAAGGGCAAAGGTCCCAGACAACAAGGCTGGACTGTATGGCCTTTTGTGACCTGGTCTTGGAAGTCACATGGTATCACTTCTGTCACTTTCTATTGGTCAAAACAGTCACAGACTCAGCCAGATTCCAGGGCAGAGGACACAGAACCTACCTCTTGATGGGAAGAGTGTCAGAGAATTTGTGGTCATGTTTTAAGCCTGCCATACTGTTTGTTGTCCTTTCACCCTTTTCCTACAACCCATCTGGAACCTGCAGGAACTACATTAGCTCTGTCTGAAGATCTACACAGTGACTCTCCTGTAGCTCAGTCCACAGCAGTTCTGTCAAGAGAGACTCTGGTGACGGCACATCAGTAATTTAAAGCACTGTTTCACTGAAATCTTTGTTAAGTGTTTGTCACAAAAAGCCCACAGAGGAACCTGTATCCCTAGAATTTTTGAAACCAAACTTTGCAAAATTTATTGATATCACTTCTTTGTGTGATTATCCTGTAGCCAGAGCACCCGCTTGCAGGCAGCGGTACAGTTCTCCTGAAGGTGGTAACATTCCAACTGTTGATCATCCTGGCAAGAGATCATGTCTAGGACAGGAATTAAGGACCCTGGATTGAGACGGAGGATGCAACTTCCTCCTCTCTGAAGCCATGGCTCAGTTTGGTGCTAGTCTGAGGATGGTCGTGCCCCAAGTATTTCTGGCAGTGGGATGAGCTGTCCTCGGTCACATGCAAGCAAGCCGTGAAGCCAGCATGGTAGTGGTCTGGTGAGAAACCCCAGGGCAGAACTCAGTCTGTGAAATGTTTGTAAATTACTTCCTGGGAGATATCTATATCTATATCTATATCTATACCTATACCTATACCTATATCTATATCTATATTTACGTCTATATCACTCCTGGGGTGTGGGAGGACATGTGTGTGTATATATATATATATATGTATATATAGTTTTCTGTTCCTTCTTTTACCCTTGAACCTCAAGTAAAATCTTGTTGAACATTATGGTGTGGCCTCGCCATGCCATGAGGAATTAATGTAAACCCAGGCCCGTGAAGTTAGTGGGCAAAGAGTACAGAAGAGAGTGGTGTTCCTTCCTCAGGTTGGTAGCAGAAGCAGTCTCCAGAGGAGGCCAGGTGTGCCCAGTGGAGATGAGATCCTTGTGAGGGCCAATGGCAGTGTGACCAGAAGGTTAAGATGGTAGGCCCTGATAGACATAGCCTTGAGTTCTAGTCAGATGAAAACTTGGGAAACAGCCATAAAAGCCAGCAAACAACTGTGAAGGCAGACAAGGCTCACAATAATCTAGCGAGAGGCCCTGTCATCAGGACCATCACTTGGCTTGGTTGTGCCCTGCCGAGGACAAGCAGCCCTGGAGGTGAATTTTGGCTGAAACTCAGCCTGTCCTCCACTTGTGTGGGCTGTGTCCACTTGGAGGAAGCAGGTGCTTGTTTCTGATTTACACAGAGGCAGTGTATGAATGAGGGCAGCCCAAATGCACGGGTGCAGTTTGAGTTATACATTAAAAAGTACAACTCTGGAGTGTAGGTAACAGAGTGGAGTGTGAGTTGAGATGAAGAGAACTCAGGCCCACTTAAGGTTACCGTTGCAGCAGATTTGAGTGGAGAATGGTCATGGAAGATTGAGCAGTGGGCCAGACCAGGCGGCATGTCTCCTGTCACAGAAGAGGGAGGAGAGGTATATACATAGTGCTTCAGCCAGCATCAGCAGTGCAGGGTGCCTTGGGTGGACATTCATGTCTGCGTGCCACAGGATCCAGGAGAGCCACCCACAGTTAAGTGTAGGCAAACAGAGGAAGAAGACCTGTGTTGCCTTGTGGCAGCAGAGAGAACTTCATAAACCTATGGAAGACCCTAGAAACACCTAGACTCCCATGGGTGGGAGTCAAAACAATACAAATCTGTGACTACTGTTAGGATCTTTTTTCAACCCAACTCCCATCACCACCAATGGCATAACCTAGGAAAGATGGCTGACATCTAGGGTTCTGTTGGAAGGTTTTATTTACATACCTGTCTCCCATCAAGACTATAAGTTCTTTGAGTCAGGGATCATGATACATCCATATCCTCCAGGGACTCCTATAGTGCCCAATATACAGTAGGTGCTCAATCTATGTTTGTTGAAGGAACAAAGGACAGAAAGCTACAGGACATGGTCACTGTACAACTGGGCACATCATGTCCCCACTGACTGATTTCTGGCTACATGCTAGTTTGTGTCACCCAGTCTGATGCTACTGCAGGGCTGAAGTGCCCAGAAAAGGCTAAGATGTGGGAAAGCAGCTGCCGCCCTTCTTGGCGTCATCATCTGCCTGACTAGCCAGTCCTTTTGGCTAATGAGCTGGGCATGGTAAGTTTGCTGAGGCAGGTGAGAGAATCAGTGAGGGAGACAAGCGGAGTGAGGGGCACAGAAATCTGAATGTCACAGACTCCATTGGTTTCTTCTAGTCAGGGGCACAATCCAATCTAAAGACAAGAGTGGACTGGATGATCTCCTCTCCAATTCCTTGATTTCATGACCAACATGTCAAAGGAGAAGAAACAGGTCAAGGATTTTATTGGTAGGCTTAGCCACAAACTCCTAGTTTCACCTACAAGTTCCAGGAGACCCAGCCGTGAACTTCATATTTCAATTAAATATCTTCTCCCCATTTAGCCAGGAACTGTGAACAAACTTCTCTTTTTGACATTTGTTCTTTGTGCCTGGCTAAATGGAGAGTTAACATTCAAGTGAACTGACATAAATGTCTGTTAATTCACTTTATGTGAATTCAACAGATGTTTAAAATCAGTAGCTATGCCCACAGCTCAGTGCATCATCCTGGGACCTTTTAAAGTCTGGGAGATCAGGGCCTTCCACTAACTATCTAGTCACAAAAAAAGAGCAGAGCAACTTTGGAAAATATATATATAATTTATAGAAATTCTAGGATATAGAATTTAGCTATACAGAAAAAAGCTAAGCAGGGTCTGATCAAGAGTCCCCACGAGTGGCCCAGTCACTGAGGAGGTCAGAGAAAGGAGCTCACTGTGGGCCAGAAGCTACCTGTGAGCATGAGCCAGACTGGAAAAGCTGGGTGGGTTGAGGGAGAAGAAGAGAAGGGGATAGGCATTCTAAGCAAATGGAACCACATGAGCAAAGACTTGGAGACAGCAAAGCTGATACCCCAAAAATGTTTCTGTTAGAAATAGGAAACAAAGAGAAGTAAGACTGAATGAGTTGGTTGGAAACAGATTAAATGCTCCCTAGAGCTGTGTTCTTGACCAGGCTGGCCAGTATTCTCCCTGGAATACTAGCCTTGTAATCTTTCGTTGACCATGGGAAAAGAGTTCCACGGTCAAGAAAAAGTTACAGTCCCAGCTATCTTCCCACAGGGGATTCACATTGCGCATTAATATAGTAAAGACTCTGAGTAGTCCTGCAGTAAAGAAAGAAATCTGTTTAACTTGGTTTAAAGTCCTATTAAACATGAAAAGATATTCAACATCATTAGTAATTAGGGAGGTGAAAACTAAAAACATAGCACATCTATTAGAATGGCTAAAAGAAAACCCTGGCAATATTAAGTGTTGGTGAGGATGTGGAACAAATGCGCGTCTTGTACACTGCTTGTCAGAGAGCAAAATGGCACCACAGCTTTGGGAAATGGTTTGGCAGCTTTTAAAAATAAAGTCAAATACACACTGTCTTAGTCAGCTTGGGCTGCCATTACAAAATACCACAGACTGGGTGGCTTAAACAACAGAAATGTCTTTTCTCACAGTTCTCAAGGCTGGAAGTCCAAGATCAGTGTGCCAGCCACGTTGGTTCTGGTGAGGACTCTCTTCCTGGTTTGCAGATGGCCGCCTGCTTGCTGTGTCCTCACATGGCAGAGAGAAAGATCAAAAGAGTGAGCTCACAGGTGTCTCTTCTTATTAGGACACCAATTCTATCATGAAGGCCTCATCACCATGACCTCATACAACCCTAATTACCTCCCAAAGGCCCCATCTCCAAATACCATCATGTTAGGGGTTAGGTCTTCAACATACAAAGTTTGGGGGGACACAGATGTTCAGTTTATGACATTCCAATCTTGGCCTCTTCAAAATCCATGTCTTTCTCACATGCACGTACATTCATTCCATCCCAACAGCCCCAGAAGTCTTAACTCATTCCAGTATCAACTCTGAAGTCCGAAGTCTCATCTAAATATCATCTAAATCAGATATCGGTGAGACTCAAGGTATAATTTATCCTGAAGCAAAATTCTTCTCCAACTGTGAACCTGTGAAACCAGACAAGTTATGTGCTTCCAAAATACAATGGTGGAACACTCCCATTCCAAAAGGGAGAATAGGAAAGAAGAAAAAGGTAGCAGGTCCTCAGCAAGTCCAAAACCTGGCAAGGCAAATTCCATTAGATCTGAAGCCTCAAGAATAATCCTCTTTGGCTCATGCTCTGCCCTCCAGGCCCACTGGAGTGGCAGTGTCACCCCCATGGCTCTAGGCATGAGTCTCACTTCTGAGACCCTGCTGGACCAAGCCTGCTCCCATGGCTCTGACAGGTGGCCCTGCCCCCAAGGCTTTGGGTGGAGGTTGTCAGGCCTGTTGAAACCAAGGCAGTGGCCCTGATGATCTCTGAATTGCGTCATTTTTCCCTTTTCTTGAAGAAAAGTGAATATCTGCAGCTGAATAGCTTTATTGTCCCCTCCTGCAAAAATCCATGGAGTTCAACAGCCTTCCTTCGTATTCTATTGTCTCCATTCCTTTCAGTTCAAACTGGCAGTGTTTCTGCTCATATAATCCTGTAAGCTCTTCATCGAGTGATGGTACAGCCACACCGTTGGTGTTCTCTTCAGAATGTGCTTTCTCATTTTTTGCAATATGCATAGGCTGAGAATTTTCCAAATCTTGAAGTTCTGGTTCCTTTTTGCTTAACAATTCCTTCTTTGATTCATATATCTCCTTTCACATTTTACTATAAGCAGTCAGGAAGAACCAAGCTGCCCCTTCAACACTTTGCTTAGAAACCTCCTTAGCTAAATATCCAATTTCATGGCTCATAAGTTCTACCTTCCACAAAACAGTAGCACACAGTTCAGCCAAGTTCTTTGCCACTTTATAATAAGATCACCTTTCCTCCAGATTCCAATAACATGTTCCTCATTTCTGTCTGAGGCTTTACCAAAATTCCCCTTAATATCCATATTTCTGGCATGCACCTCAAACTCTTGCAGTCTCTACCTATGACCCAGTTCTAAAACCTCCTCTGCATTTTTAGGGATTTGTTACAGCAGCACCCCACTTCTCAGCACCAAAATCCGTCTTAATCAGCTCAGGCTGCCATAACAAAATACCATAGACTGGGGCACTTAAACAACAGACATTTATGTTCTCACAGTTCTAGAAGCTGGAAGCCCAAGATCAGGGTGCCAGCATGGTTGGTTTCTGGTGAGAAAACCTTTCTTCCTAGCTTGTAGATGGCTGCCTTCTCTCTGACCTCACATTCAGTCCATAAAATACACTTACCCTATACCCAGGAATCTCACTCCTAGATATTTATCCAAATGAAATAAAAACTTATGTTCACACAAAAACTAGAACACAAATGCTTAAAACATTTTATTCATCATTACCCAAAACTGGAAACTACCCAAATGTCCTTTGAAGGAGACCAGAATATGTCACCCCCCGATATGCCACTTTGGCACAGGATTATTTTGAGCTGTTGAGAAACAACAGATGCAGAAAGAAGCCTTCTCGGAACTTCCCTTATCTGACTAAGGGTAGAAACTTCCGAGAGATGAGGACTGCCATAAATTCCCTTCCCTGGGGGGAGTTTTATGGCCACAAAGAAGCTGGAAAGTCAGCACCAAGATGGGTCTGCATAAACAAACTTTACTCAACAACCCTCATCTTCCATTCGTTTCCCCACATATTTACCTTCCCACAATTTACCACTCCTAAAAGTTTAAGCCACTTTTCCTTTGTCTTGTCACTTCTCCACAAATTTATTGTCCTTTTGCTAAAATGATATATAAGCTTCCAGGTCTTTGGGATTTTGATTTCTGTAAGACCTCTCCTTCTGCGTATGACATAAACCTTGTTTTCCTGTTAATCTATCTTTTGTTGGTTCAATTTGCAGGGCTCCAGCTACTAAACCTAGGAGGAAAGAGGAAAAAGTTTTTTCCTCTCTCCGCCTTCAATGGATGAACAAATTGTGATACATCCATACAACAGAATACTACTCCACAGCGAAAGAGAATGAACTACTGATACGCGCAATAATATGGTCGAGGATCGTATACATTGTGTGAAAGGAAAGAAGCCAGACTCAAAAAGCTACACATTGTATAATACCATTCATACGACATCCTGGAATAGGCAAAACTTATAAAAACAGAAAGCTGATAAGGGCCTGTCAAAGTTGGGGAGTGGGGGAGAGGATGACTCCGCAGGGGCAAGACGGAAGGAAATATTTCACGTCATGATTGTGGTGATGGCTGCATGGCTGGGCACTTGTCAAAACTCATAGAATTGAATACATTTAAAAGGTTAATTTTACTGCATATAAGTTATAGCTCAATCATTTTTTAAAATGAAGATAAAAGAAAAATGGCACAATGCCAAACAAATAAAAAAAAAAAAGAAAAGCCTGTTCACATCCTGTGGAACTATTTTCACATCCCATGGAACATAGTTTGTAAATGGGGTTGGAAATCATGGATTAAATGTTCAGACAGTTAACCAGGATCCATCATTTATTCATTCATCTCACAAATATTTGGTGAGTGCCTACCATATGCATTGTTCTAGACGCTGGGGCATGTAAGGGCAAACGTGAATTAAAAATGAGAGGCTTAGTTCTCCCTGTGGAAAATAAGGGAAGAAACATTTCTCCCTTCTCCTTGTTCTTTTGGAATTTTTTTCTCTGTGCTTTTCAATGCTATGGGGGAAAATTCAGGGAAGGAGATCAGAAAATGTGGGAAGTAGGAATTTGTAATTGTTGATATAGTGGTCAGAGAAAACCTCACAACAAAATAAAAATTTAAGCAAAAACTTAAAGCAGATGAAGAAGAAAGTCATGTGGCTACCTAGGGGAAGAATGTTCTGGGTAAAGAAAACAGCAGATGCAAAGGCCCTGAGGGAGATGCATACCTGACCTCCCCAAGTGACAATTCCTGGAACAGAGTGTTGAACAGCTGGGAGCTGGTCCCCTCTCTGCAGACTATTTCTGCCATATGAGCCCGTTTTCATCATCTGTTAAATGAAGGCATTCACCAAGGATGTGACCCAACTCTCTTCCTCTTGAACTTTGGATTCTAAATACTCAAACGTCACCACCTCCTCTTCTTTTGAGATTGCCACTTGCTGATCTGACCGCTGTCATGCTCACAAGCCCAAGACCCACCCTGTCCCCTTCCACTCCAAATAGGTTGAAGGAATCTGAACTTCGCTTGTGTTTATCCACCCTTGACTCTGCTATGGTGATTCCATGCCTTCAGCATCTTCTCTGAAGAGACCCAATAATCTCACTTGTTTGAAATCATCCCCATCCCTTCATCCCTCAATGGTTCACTCAAGCAGCCTGAAAAACACCCTATTCCCTCAATTCAGAGATGCCATTAATGGTAAGATGCTCCATCAATGAATAGAAGCCTTTTGGTGGGAGAAAGAAAGGAAAGAAGGAAGTGAGAGAATTTAGAAAGAAAGGAGGAAGGGGAAGGGAGAGAGAGAAGCTAAATTTACTGTGCATGGCCTTAAATGACTTTAGTATTCATTTATCTATGCAATTATATGTTGCTATTGCTTTCCTATATACCAGCAATGAACAGTGGAATTTGAAATTAAAAATACCATTTGCATTAGCACCCCACAAAATAAAATACTTAGGTATAAATCTAACGTAAAATGTACAAGATCTATTTGAGGAAAACTACGAAACTCTGATGGGAGCTATCAAAGAAGAACTAAATAAGTGGAGGGACATTGTATGTCCATAAATAGAAAGACAAATATTGTCAAGAGGTCAGTTCTTCCTAACTTGATCTATAAATTCAACACAGTCCCAATGAAAATCCCAGCAAGTTATTTTGTGGATATTGATAAACTGATTCTAAAGTTTACATGGAGAGGCAAAAGATCCAGAATAGCCAAAACAGTATTGAAGGATAAGAACAAAGTTGGAGGACCAACACTACTCAATTTTAAGACTTACTATAAAGTTACAGTAATCAAGACAGTGTGGTATTGGTGAAAGAATAGACAAATAGATCCATAGAACAGAATAGAGAACCTAGAAACAGATCCCATAAATATAGTTAACTGATTTTTTTTTTTTTCCAGGGAAAGATTCACCCTGAACTAGCACCTGTTGCCAATCTTCCTCTTTTTTGTTTTCCTCTCCCCAAAGCTCCAGTGCATGGTTGTATATCCTAGCTGTAAGTCTTTCTAGTTCTTCTATGTGTGCCGCTGCCACAGCATGGCAACTGACAGATGGGTGGTGTGGTTCTGCGACCAGGAAACAAACCCGGGCCACTGAGCAGTGAGAGTGCAAAACTTTAACCACTAGGCCATCAGGGCTGGCTCTATAGTTAACTGATCTTTGACAAAGGAGTAAAGACAATACAATGGAGAAAAGACATAATCTTTTCAACAAATGGTGCTGGAACAACTGAATATCCACATGCAAAAAAATACACCCTTCACAAGCCTATGCTGCTTTCATTACCAAAGTTTAACTCCTTATTTCATTATCGGAGGCTAAATATTCTTCCAAATCATGTTGGACACCCACAGTTATCCACAGCCTTGTGGGAACATGCTGGTTTTCAGCCGTGCTTCAGAGTTTGGCCTCTTTAGCACACTTAAGACTGACAATGTAATTTGAAGACATCACGGAGAATCCTGAGTTTGTCGGCATTTCCTCTTTGGTTAAACTTATAATTTTGTTTTTCCCTTTTTAAAGATAAACATTAAGCAGCTCCTATTGAAAATCACTAGAAATTTTTGATAGATTTTGGAGCCTGAATAACACTTTTTGTTATGATGCATGAAGTGGTCACCACAATTTCCCCTAGCTTTGAGAATTTTTTAATTTACTCTGTGACGAAGCAATTTGTAATGCTTGGCATGTGCTAGGCATTCGTATGCACACAGGGTGACATGTGTTTGTTTCAATTCAGGAAAGCAGTGTAATCTTTGTGAAGACATTTTCAGTGACCATTAGGGACACAAATCTAAGTTAACACTGTGTGGTGCCACCAATGCAGATAATGACACATTTGTGGCAAAGTGGATAAAGAGATAATTCTACGCTGGCTAAATTTGTGTGGCCATAGGCAATGTCAACCATGTTGGCACCTTACTCCTCTGCCCAGCATTTGGCATTACAGATCCCAAGCTCATAAATGTTAACATATGGAAAAATAAAGTGAGTCTTAAACTAGAGGAAATGCGGCAGTTTTCAAAAATCACAAGACCTCGAGAATTCTATTTAGCATGTAGAGCTGGAGTTGTGTCCACCAGCTAAAAAGTTGTGTCTACCTCTACAGTTTCTGTCTTCCCGACTCCCCCTCCAGCCCCAACCCTGGAGATAATAGAGTTCAAATCACAGCTTGGAGGGAAAACCAATCTAAAAAGGAAGAAGAAGACAATAGTTATGCTTATTTTAAGTTTCCTGCCTGAACTACCACTAGGTTAATTTCTGTTAGATCAGACTTCATTTCCTGAAGTCTCATAGGCAAATGTGTATTTTCATGGCTGTGCTAAGATATGAAGGCTCCCTTTCCTAGGGCTTTGAACCTCATTTGAATTAGGATGGACCTGTGGCTATTGTGAAACCCTAACTCACATCTGATAAAGGAACCAGAAATTAATCCTATAAAAGTATTTTGCAATTTTGTATGTTCATGTATGTGGTTATTTTTGCTTTGAGTGTTTTTTGTTTCTTTCTTTTTAATAAAGTTGTCAAGCAAAATAACCTTTTAATTGTGATAACAAGCTCTCACCCAGCAAAGCCCCTCCCTTCCTGTTTTACCAGTAAGAGCCTTGCCTTGCTGCCTCTGAAAAAATTCCCAGCTTTAAAAGAAAGAGTGAGTTCTCCCATCTGGAAATACGGGACAAGAACTTGCACCGGAGGGCAAAGCCAAACCAAGCCAAGGTGCAGGTGTGTGGAAGGAATTTACATGAAGCTCTGGGAGAAAGAGTCACTCAGTGGCCCGCTCACTCAAAGCTAGCCCCAGGGTAAGAATGAATGTGCCCTGTGTATGTCTTGAGTAGCCACGTGCCCCTGCTGCTGCCTGCAGCCTTACAGACCCTGAGCCATAAGACAAGCAAACAGGACCCCAGGCCTCTGCTCCTCCACACCCCTCCTCCCTGCCAAGCAGCACTTGGTTGCTGGACCGGAAAGAGAAACATCTCTGTTGGAGCAGCTAGAAACCCATTCCTCCCATTTCTGGCCATGGAATCCGCCACAGTTTCTCTCCTCACCCATCACGCAAGCTTTCAGATATATCTTACGTATTCAGGTTAATTTTTTTTTATGGGAAAAGGCCTCATTTTCCATCACTGACTGTCTCTGCATGGACACCTGTGTCGACACAAATAATCCATAATCAATCTAAAAATCAAAATTGGGGTGAGTTTATTATGAGCCAGGTCTGAGGACTTTAGCCTGGGGGCTTCCTTCCCCAAGGAAGGAAGGACACCAAAGACGTGGGGTGTACAGAGGGTTATATACTGTCTTGGAACAAAGAGCATCCATCACATATGACAGGAATGTCTCTTTTACCACTGTCACGAGATGCTTAGCTAGCACAGCAGGTCAGTGGTCAGCAGGTCAGTGGTCACAAGGTGAGCACAGCAAGTTGGTAATTAATCCTCAGTTTCTAGGAAGAGATGCTTATCCTTAAAGAAATGCCAATATGGGGGGAGGCTACATCCCTATCTTTAAGGGCATCGTTCTTGTCTTTGGGACATTGTGAATATTTAAAGCAGATGTACAATGCAGGCTCAACAGGCCACATCAGACCTTTTTGGAAAAACAAGGTCAGGCTGAATTAGTTTTAAACCAAATGGCTTCCTCATATACTCCAGTATATCCTATTGCTTGTCGCTTATGCATCACTCAGAGGACCTGGACTTTTCCACCCACTGGCAGGGCACAGGCTGAGCAGCAGTGCAGTCCTGCTAGAACCAATGGCCCTTGACTGGGACACCACTGTTGAAAATGAAACAATTCAGTTAGATAAACAGACATTTGATCTAAATAAAAAGTCACTACCACTTCACAATGATACATAAATGCATCTTTTGCATCTGCTTATGTTAAATAGCCATCTTCAAGCACAATCTTCTTAAAACAACTACTAACTTTAGCAGATTTTGTCTACATGTTTTTTTGTGGTCAATGACATCACCAGAGTCCCTTGCTGGATGGTAGATGTCTACAATCATTTTGTGCAAATTATATATTCATCATCAACTTCCTAGAGAATCAAAAAGATAGCAATAATTGTTTCATTAAGCATGCCCTTTTTAAAAAACCATTGTTGTCAAAATAAATAGTTGTGGATTTAGACCATACAATAAGTGGCAAAACCATTGTAGCAAGAGCATTCAGGGTACTTTGTACATGCTCTATGGAAGGAGTGCTCAGCTTTGTTTTTTGCACCTATTTCATGCACAACTAATGTATAATTTCCCATGTTTCCCACTGACCTTGCTGAATGGCAATGTGATGACATTGAGCATCTCACAGGCCATAGCACAGCCCACATGACACAACTGACTGGTACACCGAGTGGCCTGCAGGGGCAGCAGCATCAAATACCTCTCCAAAGGCCTGGAGACTTGAAGGAATTATCTATCCCTAGACATTTGTGTCTGAAGGCATTTTATTTTAAGCATCCCACACGCTGTCCTTGAAGAGGAGCTATTAGTTACGCTGTGTCTGGAAAGGGTCAGGGATACATGTTAAAGTGAAAATAGTTCTCCCTGCACATGCATCTCACACTATGGGATAAGATCACGGAGAAGCTACAGTAAAAGCAGAGGTCTACCAATCTTATCCAGGTTAATTTATTGTGACCATAAATATGAATATATGATTGATCAATTTTTCAAAATGATCCATGTTCATTACATTTTAAAAGAAGATATAATCTCTATTATTAGGGCATAGTGTTGTATACAAATGCATACATTCTACCTTGTTATTTACTAAATTGTTTAAAACACTTATATCTTTATTTTCTTTCAGTTGGACCTGCCATGCTGGGTGCGGTGTATTAAAGACTCTTATTACTACTCTATTTCTATCTATTTCTATTCTCATCTCATGTAATTTCTGCTTTATATTGGTGGTTGCTATATTATTTGGTGCATAGATGTTTATAATTTACCTTCATTGTGAATTGTGGTTTTCAGCTTTATCTAGTTCACTTTTTTGTCTCACTTAAAGCTTTTTGCCCTAAATTCACTTTGCAGGATATAAGAATCACTACCCTGCCTTCTTATTGTTTTTATTTTTCTGGTATATCTTTGTCCATTTCTTTATATTTGGTTTTTTCAATCACTGTGTTTGAGGTGTGTCTATTAAATATAACATGGGGTCAGATTTTGCCTTGTGACCCAATTTGAGAATTGGCTCATTTGTCACTGTAACAAGAAAAGAGAAGAAATCAGCAAAATCTATTTCATTTATTGATATGACTCATATATTTGGTCTAAAGACTGTCACATTATTTTATGTTGTAATTACTGCATGTGTCATATTTAATGTATTTCCTTCTTTATTTGGCATATTTTCTTTGCTATTTATTTTTTCATTTCTTTTGGCATTTCGGAATGTTTATATGTTTGTTCCAGTGGTTGTCTTTGTATTTATTCCATTTATTCCATAAAATGGAATAAATCTCATTTAATATCTTTTCTTTCCTTGCTGAAACTTTACTATCCTGTATGTCCATTTGTATTCATCTCCTTTACCTATTATCTATACAACTGCCAATTTTATTCTTCTGCCTTCTGGTTTCTCTCCCATCCCCTCTCTCTTTTCAGTTCTGTTATTTTTACTTTTCCGGAATATATAATATGTAGATACTACTCTTCAATTCATGTCCTCACCGTTGTTTTAGCCATAACTATATAATGAAATATATTACAACTTAAATAATAGAAAATTAATTAATTAATATAATGTAATAATATATTACAAAAAATTACACCATAAAATACATGTTCACCCCCAGTCCTATCGCTGGTTTTTCCAGTTATCTCACGGTTAGATAGAGCTCGTCCTCTAGAAGAGTCTACTGCACACGTATACGGTATTCCCTGAGTTGCTGCGTGTTGAAACTCTTTCCTTTAACCTTGGTACTTGAAGGACAGCTTGGCTCACACTCTTTGTTCTTGAGTCTCTTAAGAATGCTGCCCCATTATTGACTGGCTTGACCAGTTGCTCATGAGAAGTCTGATGCCAGTTTAATATTCTAACCCTTATAAGTCATTTTACCGTTTTGCTTGGAGGGTCTGTAATGGATTGAATAGTGGCCCGAAAAAAGATATGTCCATGTCCAAATCCCTGGAACATGTGAGTGTTACCTTATTTGGAAAAAGGGTCTTTGCAGATGTAATTAAGCTAAGGATTTTGACATTAGATCATCCTGGATTATCCAGGTTGTCCCTAAATTTAACGACAAGTGTTCTTATAAGAGAAAGGCACAGGGAGGTAGATGTGAGAGGGACAGTGGAAGAACACACAGGTTAAAGAGGAGAAGGGAGGAGGGAGCTCTCTGGGGCCTCTTTTTTAATGTTAAGACACAGGAAGAGATTAGAGTTATGCTGCCACAAGCCAAGGAATGCTTGGAGTCACCAGAAGCTGGAAAAGGCATGGAAGGATTCTCCCCTAAAGCCTTCGGGGGGCATGGTCCTGTTGACACCTTGATTTGGGACTCCTGGTTTCCAGAACTGTAAAAAAATAAATTTTTGTTGTTTTAAGCCACCAAGTTTGTGGTAAGCTCCTACAGCAGACCTAGGAAATTAACACAGGCCCTGAAGATTTTGTATGCGTGTGTGTTTGTGTGTGTGTGTCTTTAAAGTTTCATAGTTTACTAGAAAATATCTCAAAGTTGCTCTTTCTAGATCAATTTTTTCTGGCTATACAGTGGGCCTTTTCAACATGTGGATTGCATTTTCACTTATTTCAGGGGAGTTTTCTTCAGTTATAGTTATGTTTCATTGCTTTGTTTTTCTTCTTCAGAAAATCCTACTATATGTATGTTGGACTACATTTGCCTCTCTTCCATTTCAATCACATCTCTTTAACTCTGTTTGCATCTTTCTTTGTTTCATTTTCATTCTCTTGGTTATTTATCTGCTCTTCTTCAATGTCAAAATTGTTCAACATTCAAATCTATTTTCCTTCGAGCACCTTGTAATTTACTCTTCATTTTTGAAATGCTTTTGTATTATTCCTCAAGTTATTTTGCTAGGTCAATCAACTCTTGTTTCATTTTTTCCTATTTTGTGCCCATGTGGGGTCTTAGCTTTTAAATTTCTGATCTGGGTTTTTTCCTAAATATCTCCAATTGTTTGAACATAATGACTTCAGTTTGGAATGTGGTTGTACAGTTTTCTTCTGTTTTGTGGTTGTTTTCGGGTGGAAAATTTTCATCAATTAACCTGTTATGATTCTCATTTTC
Source organism: Diceros bicornis minor (assembly GCF_020826845.1). Taxonomy (NCBI): domain Eukaryota; kingdom Metazoa; phylum Chordata; class Mammalia; order Perissodactyla; family Rhinocerotidae; genus Diceros; species Diceros bicornis. Next base: position 16,104,730 of record NC_080768.1, read on the forward strand.
TGTGTTCTTCTAATAGTTGCTCTTTATGGAGTTAGGTGTTTTCTTTTTTTCTTTTCTTAGCATTTGTGGACAGAGTTACTAATTCAAGAATACCCTCTCCTGTCAGTGCAGTGAAGTGAAATGCCTTTAGTGGACAGTAATGGAGAGAGGAGTCATCATGTCTTATTTCTTTTTCATTTCTGCAAGATCCTCAATTTTCTCCTTAGTTCCTTCTTTCTCTTCACTGCCAGATCTGTAAGGGGCACCATCCTTTCTTGGTTTATCTGGTTCTCCAAGAAGCAATGCTTCCTTGAAGCTGCTACTTCTGGTCTTGTTCACTTTCAAGCTCCTTCTCTCTAACGGTGCTGTGAATGTGTCACTTAGTATTGAAAGTTACACTCTCTGTGGATGATATTGTCTATGCTACATCTAAGTCTTTCATGCCTCTTTACTCTTTTTCCTGGAGATTTTAAGTCTCCTCTCTCTCACACTCTGTACCCAGCTTATAGAGATAAGTGACAGGACCTCTCTTGGAATGTGGTGTTGATTTCTCTACTTATTGGTAATTTGAAGTTTGTGACATTCTCTGTCTTCTGTTAACACTGAAGACATGGGTCGTGTGTGGTTTTTTTGTGCTCCTGTTGAATTAAAGGGTTGTATGAAGAGATTCGATTTCAGGTGGCTACACTTATCCTCCAAACCTGGAAACTCCCTTAGATTAGTGTTTCTTAATCTTTTTGAACCCATTTTCTCTTTTCATCACATGAAAATTCCATACACTATTAAAATGTTTATAAAACTCAAAATAGATGAAATAGTATAACTAAAAACAAATCAAGGCAGTGAGACAAAGTACCATTTTCTTTCTAGACACACACTTTCCCCTCTCCAGATTCTGATGTGTAAATATTTCCTCATCCTTTCCTCCAAATCATTGAACTGAGTAATTTCCAGAGCCATTGTCTTAGTCAGTTTGGGCTGCAATAACAAAATACCATAGATAGGGTGGCTTACAAACAATAGAAATTTATTACTCACAGTTCTGGAGGCTGGGAAGTCCAAGATCAAGGCACTGGCAGATTCCATGACTGGTGAGAACCCGTCTCTTGGTTCATAGATGGTCAACTTTTCACTGTGTCCTCACATAGCAGAAGGGAGGAGGGAGGTCTCTGGGATCTCTTTTATAAGGGTAGTAATCTCACTAATGAGGGGTCCATGCTATGACCTGTCAAATCCCAAGTCTCCATCTCCCAATACCATCACATTAGGGAAATAGGCTTCAACGTATGAATTTGGAAAAACACAAGCATGCAGTCTACAGCAGCCGTAATATTGGATCAAGATATTTTGTCATAGTTGTTTTGACACAGAAACATTTTGACACTTCTGAATTTATACCTTTTGTAATACCTTGGCCCTCTCTTTTTCATACTTAACTTTTCTACTGTCTATTCTATCCATTTTAAGTAGTATAATTCGGTTCACACCCAATTTCTATTGTCACGGATATTATTCATTATATCAACAATATAATTATATGAGAGAATGAATAAGGAATAAGGAGAGAGTTGCCCCTTCTCTCTCCCTTCTCCTAATGTCATTTAGTTGCGTTCTTTCCACTTTGCCAGAACGTAAAATGTTTACATACTATTACTTCAATCACATCCCCACCCTTGTTTTAGTCTTAGATATACAATTAAGTACGTTAAATTTTCATCATCAGTTCTTTTCCTGAAATTTCCCCAGTTATCTTTTGCTGAATACAGCTCACCCTTCAAGAGAGTTCTCTAGAAGGACATGTATGTGTGGTATATATTCGCCCTGGGGTGTTCAAGGTGAGTGACGGTAGCGGCCTCAGAGAAGCGTCACTCCTGGCAGAGAATCAGATACATAGAGAAGCAGTGGAGCTCCTTGCAGATAGTGAAGAAAAGAAGGAGAGGAGAGGGGAAATTTTGAGAATCTTGAAGAAATGAAAGAAATACATTTTTACATCATAGTGGTCACGCTATAGTGAAAAAATTCTGTTTTTATGATCCAATTGTAATTTGAATGTCCCAATGTTTCCCAATCTATAGGTACAAATGATGCCATATTAATGTAAATACTAGCTGTCCTAAACTTGAAAGTTCAACCTATGCAACCTCAAAAATTAAATAGCAGAACCTCCTGCCACTGCTACCACCTGTTTTCGAGGTCACCTCCACCTCTAGTATCTTAGGTTCTCTGCTTTGTGTGTAAGTCCACTAAGTCCACTTCTTCCGTCCCTAGCCTCGGAGCTGCTGCTTCCCTGGGCCTGCTGCCGGCTCCACTCCCTTTCTGCTTTTAGCCAAATTCTCATTCCTTGGCTAAGGCTGCCACATGCTCTACTGATGCAATCCTACTCCAGAATGTCTGGAAACTCCTACTGCCTCTGCCCTCTCCAGTGGTTCGCATCATTCTACTTGATCTGCCACCCAGCCCCAGGCCCCTGCTCATCCAGCCACTAAGAAATAGCTAGGGACATAAGAAGTAAACCTCCGTTTAAGGAGGGTGAGAGTGTCCTGAGGTGGCAGCTTTACATGCCCTCAGCCATTCTCTACCCAGGGTGTGTGCGCCCCTCAAGGGTGGCCAGGCATCTTTATGGGCTCAAGCAACATCCATGACACTGCTGAGGACAACTCCTGCTCCTTTCAGAGTCTTATTGGCTCCAGCTGGTCCCATTCTCAGGCTCGATTGTCTTCCCAGAATCTGGTCTCTGACACGCTCTTCTAGCTCTTTTCCCAAGAGCCTCTCAGCCCCTGTGCTAATCAGTTTAGGCAAACAGATGCCCTGGAAGGGCATGCTCACACCCGGCGTATGTTTCAGTTCTGACAAAGCACGTGCCACAAAAGCTCCCTTGTCCCATTCCTGAGCTAGGATAAGATTCTAGGAGAGGGTAGGAATATCTTAAGAAAGCGACAAAAGCTTAATAGTTTGTTAGTCTGTTTTATAAGTATGTTGAAACTCATCTAGTTTCGAAGTTAGGAGTCAAATGTCACGCAGTCCATGAATCTGGTGGGAATTACGGTGCAGACTGGTCTACAGTGGGAATTATATTGCCGACCCTGAGTGAAGCTAATTAGAATTACCTCAATAATCGAAAGTTAATTTAATTCCACCTGGTGGTTTTATAAGGCATTTAAAAAATTTGTTTGAGCCTATGTTGTTAAAAATAAAGGTAACGGGCCAGCCCTGTGGCTTAGCGGTTAAGTGCACGCGCTCCGCTACTGGCGGCCCGGGTTCGGATCCCAGGCGCACACCAACGCACTGCTTGTCCAGCCATGCTGAGGCCACGTGCCACATACAGCAACTAGAAGGATGTGCAGCTATGACATACAACTATCTACTGGGGCTTTGGGGGAAAAAAACGAGGAGGATTGGCAATAGATGTTAGCTCAGAGCTGGTCTTCCTCAGCAAAAAGAGGAGCATTAGCACGGATGTTAGCTCAGGGCTGATCTTCCTCACAAAAAAAAATAAATAAATAAAGGTAACTACCAGCAGGTTCTGATCCCCTTCAACTTCTACCAGAAAGGAATACAGTATTTTCTTAGCTTCTTTTAAGCCCACTCAATAATAGAATTAGCCTTGCCCAACAAAAGATGGCCCAAGATCTAGGGGGAAAAAAAAAAAGACCCACTAATTTTACATAGAAATTGGGGTCACATGTTTGAGTTTTGGAACCCTCAGTGGTGAATCCTTGAATTAATGTGAGTCTAGGAGCGAAGGGTAATTTGGAATTAGTGCTCCATAATATGGATCTTAGCTATTTTATATACAGATTATACGGTTAATAAAACTGTGTGTACAATGAGCCCCGTACTTTCGTAGCATTATCTTATTTAATTCTGACAACATCGTTGCAAGTAAGATGTTAATACCCCATTTTATACACAAAGAAACCACTTCGCATAGATATTAAGAAATTGCTCAAAGTGATCAGCAAGTAAGTGGGAACTGAACCCAGGTTTATCTGATTTCAAAACGTAATCTTTCCCCACTACACAATGTTGCCTTCCCACTCCACACTGGAGTGTTTTGGATGAAGATTCCATTCTTTTGATATTCTTACCTTGGATTTTTTTACTTCCCCTGGAATTCTTGGCAAAGAATGGTTTCCTCAAGGTGTATGGATGTCCTACACAGGTACTTGGTACCCATTCCCACCTCCTTCTAGTGTGCCTTCCTCTACTGCAGAGGTTGGAAATCTAGAACTATATTTTCTAGTCTTTCTTGCAGCTGGGTTTCTAACTGTGAATTAGGTGCAACTAGTTGTATGCACTTGCATAAGACTGGAAGTCAGAATTGAAGCAAAAGCCACCTTCTCACTAATTTGGCTGTAACCGTTGGCAAACGTGGTCATGAGACATTGGGACTTTCTAAAGCAGTGTCTCGCTGTTCAGTCGCTAATTTAATGAGTGTCAAGAGAGAGTTAGGGTGGGGGTGACAAGCACTTCCGGATTCTCAGATTTCAGCTAAAGAAGCGTGTTCCCACAGTCAATACTTCCAGTGACAGCCTCCTGATTTCCGACCTTCACGGTGGTGGCAGAGATAGAAGCAGCCCTAGAGTTGGCTCCTCCAGCTTTCCCACCAATGTTGTAAACACCTGCTTCTCTCTATTCAATGCCTTTCTGCCTAAAATAGCTAGCGTGGTTTCTGCTTCCTGCGACTGAACCCTGCTGATACACACAGTTTTCCTTTTTTTCCCACTAACTGCTGGTCTTCGCAACTGCCAACCCTTCAAGCGATCCTTTAAGCTCTAAAATGAAAGCTTTGAATATCTCCATCCCTATCTCCCTTACCTGGCTTTATTGTTCTCCATAGTATTTATTGTCACTCAAAGATTACTTCTTGGTTGAATGTCCACCTCTCCTAGAATTTTAGCTCCATTAGAACAAGGACTTGGGTTTGTTCACTTCTGTACGGCTCTCCAACACTCAGAACAGTACCAGCAAACAGTGGGAACTGAATAAATAGTGTTGAATGGATATATCTACTTTTCTTAACGGAACACCACTAAATGAATGCATTAGGAACAGACTCATCAATAGTACACCCTCAATAACACCTCCTCATGAAGCTTTCACTTGGGTTGAGAAAAGCCCCAAAGAACACAAAATAACATGCGTTCTCCAGATCTCAACCTTAAATTTAGGGTGAACAACTCCTCCCAGTGTGCCTGAGACTTTCTTAGTTTTAGCACTAAAGTCCCACATCCTGAGATGCCTTCAGCCCTGGCAGAGCAAGCTAATCGGTTACCCTAATTAAATTCATGAGGTGCTAAAGAAAGGCATTTAGAATTACGTTGCTTTCAATCAATCTTGCAAATAAAAATTCACAAACACGAATCTGTTAAACCAGCCTGAGGTTTCCTTCCCATGTCACAGCCATGTTGCAAGTGGTCCCTGAAGCCATCAGATGAAATTTGGACGATGGCCTTACATTTTTACTAAAGTTTCTTTTTTGTCTCTTCCCTGAGTATGTCAGGGCTCAGCCTGTGAAATCTCTTCTGTATTTCATAGTTACATTAAAAACACGATACACAATGAGCCAGCCCTGGTGGTCTAGTGGTTAAGATCTGGCGCTTTCACTGCCACGGCCCTGGTTCGTTTCCCGGTCTTGGAACCACACCACCCATCTGTCAGTTGTCATACTGTGACGGTGGCTCACATAGAGAACTAAACTAACAACTAGGATACACAACCATGCACTGAAGCTTTAAAAAAAAACACGATACACGAGCTTCCCAGAGAAAAGACTCTGCAGCATTTATAGTACTAGATCCCGCAGAGAAGGCAACAGAAGTCTAAGTTTATAATCTCGTTGGGAGACAGAAGAGTGAACTCTGCAGAGAACATTTATCAGTGTTAATTCTAAGAGTGAATAAAGGCTTAGCCATCACTAACCACAAGGAACTCGCCCCCTCTAGCTGCTAACCTTATCCTGAAACTTCAGACAGCGAGTTCAAGCATAACTTGGGGATTTGAAATGTCAACACCTTAGAACTGGTGCATTAGAGAGAATTTGGGGAATACGAACACTCTCAGATCTACAACCCAAGCTTCGGGCAGATGGAACCTCTTGGGGATTCTTGTTCCCTGATGATTCATGCGGATGGATGTTTGAGTGTTTAGATTTTAAAACGTTCTTCCCGACCAAAACCGAAACTTAGAGATGCTATCACCCTGGAATTATTTTTGGCCCTGCAAAAACAGTTGTGTTACTAAAATCAACTGTTTTTTGCTGCACGGGCTGTTGCGTGTGACGGTGGTGTCTCTCCAGCCACGTGTGTAAGGGGTTAACCGGGCAGCAGTTGCGCAATCTCAGCACAATACATTCCACAGAGCCAGCCATCTCTGTTTGAACGTGTTTATAAAGCAGATACAGAGAAACTGACCAAACCTCCCAAGGGCAGCTTGTTTAGGGGAACAGAAGCGCACATGCTGCTTTTCTTCTTAAGACATTGGTCAAAGGACTCCAGAAAATGCTCTTTTCAGACTGTGTGAACTCGGAAATGTCCTGCATCTTGATCCACAGCATGACTCAAGTTCTTGGACAGACTTCACATTTTTGCTAAAACCGGCTATTAGGCCTGGCCACTTCCTTCCTTCAGGCACTATTTTCAGAAGCAGAGACACAGAGCCCCTGCACCTGTTGTTAGTGCAGCCACAGAAGGAAACCTCCACAAAACCCTCCTTTGTCCACACAGCAGGGCCAGCGATGCCCAAGCCGAGGCAAGGGATGGTATCACTGTCCAGAGGGGCTGGTCAGGGACCAGAGGCTAGGCAGCTTCAGGAGGGAACATCTGACCCACCATCTTCTTGCATCTCCTGACCCAATTTGCACAACCTGGGGCACTCCTCTCCAGGTCTGTGACTGGCCACGTTCCTAAGGGGCGCAGCTAAGGGCCCCAGCCCTGTTCTCTTTCTTTTGGTGAAGAAGATTAGCCCTGAACTAACATCTGTTGCCAATCCTCCTCTTTTTGCTGAAGAAGACTGACCCTGGGCTAATATCTGCCAATCCTCCTCTTTTTTTTTTTTTGGCTGAGGAAGACTGGCTCTGGGCTAACATCCGTGCCCATCTTCCTCCACTTTATATGTGGGACACCTGCCACAGCATGGCTTGATAAGCGATGCCGACCTAGGTCTGCGCCTGGGATCTGAACCTGCAAACCCCAGGCCGCCAAAGCAGAGCACACAAACTTAACCGCCATGCCACCGGGCCGGCCCCCCAGCCCTGTTCTTTTGACACTGGTATGGTGGATCCCAGGGGAGGCGGAGGAGTTCTTGGAGGTGACTGCCTACTATGTAGCTAACCTCGTCCCACACATTGGAATGCAAAGGTGACTGAGACACAGCCTCAAGAAGCTTACAGTCCCATGGACAGTGATTCCCTGGGGGATGGGTCTCCTGCAGCCTGGGAACAGATGGAGAACTGGCTCCCAGCCCCCTTGTCTGGCCAGGTTCAGGTCCTACTGGCTCTGACCATCCTGGCCTTGGGTATGCCACAGGATGAAATTTCAGGACGAAGTAGCTGAACAACACTACATAAAAGCCAGTTTCTGCCTCCATTCTCTTTCCAAACCAAAACTGGTCCTGCGACATTGGATAGCCAACACTGACGGCCAGGGACCTAGCTTGGCTACCTGTTTGCCAGTCTCTTCCTAGCATGCTTTTTGTCTTTCTTCAGTAGAAATTTGGCAGAATCATAGGGTTCTTATTTTCACCTTTTATCTGGATCTGTTTGTCCATAGCTAGAATAACAGGGTCTTTTAAAACCTAATGAATGTAACGGTCAAAGAATGGCCTCAGGCAAATGGAATGTCTAATGTTCCATCTCTCTGGCTGAGGGCAGGAGGCCATTTGGGGCTTAACAACTTTTTCATTCACAGGCAAAATACTTCCAAAAGCACAAGTTTGAAAACTCACAATCCTGAAACCAAATCACTAATCTTCCTCATTCCTCACATTTTTATCTCGGTAGTGGTTACTTGATAGTTTAATACACTTTAGATTTGGGGGGAAAGAAAGAGATGCTATTTTGGGGTTTTGAGGTCCAATGGATTTGTGTGTATTTCTTATCCACGTATATTTCTTCTTCTCTATAAATATATTTAAATAGACTAAACACCTCCTTTGGCAGTTACTTCATCAAAACATGGAAAAAATGCTATGGCTGAGCACGGATTTATTTAGAGACTTGCAAATGGTGTTCTGGAAGTCTTTCGGGGTTTGAGGATGTGCTGGGTTCTCTCAACCTTCTGACTGGGCGGAAGTTCCTGTCACTGGATTCACAGTTCACAGCTGTACAATGCTCCTGGCTATCAAGGGAGTGAACCAGGTGTTGGCTGCAGAGAATAGAGAGAATTGTTCCAAAGGTTGTTGCACTGGACTTGCTACTTAAATACGCACACACACACACACACACACCCCAAGCCCATCATAAAAGCATATCAGCACACACAGATGCCAACCAAATGAAGCACGTGTCACTGGTACTTCCTCTAACTGACAACAAAGTCTGAGGCTTGAGTCCACGAGATGCCCCATCTCACTGGTTTTTCTTCCTCATGTCAATCCTAGGCATTGTGTAACCAGCTTGTTTTCCTCCACTACTGGCAAGTAATACCTAGAAACAGTACAGCCTTTCTCAGAAATAATTTAAACATGATTCTGTTTTTCATGGACTTATTGGCAATGGATCTTTAGTACTTCCATTGGGCATTTCCAAATCTCGAATTTTCTTTCACCTGGTAAGATTCTGTAAGTCTGGTTACAACCACAGAAGTGGAGGAAGCAAGTGAGGATGGTGCGTGGGACCTGTAAGCTGCTGAAAGGGGCAGGAAGTGAGCTGGGTGCTCCGTCTGTGTTTGGAAGAGGGTAGGGAGACAGGGAACAGGATCCTCAGGCCATGTGACTTAGGGGCACTTTCTGTGATTGTTTTTTTAATTTATTTTAAAACACAATGACTAAATGTTGTGTATTGGTTTGATTTCATATCCACTTGTTTATGACTTAAGTGAAGTTGTTTTAATCCACTTGTTTATGACAAAGACAAACAAATGAAGTTGAGGTGAAGTTGTTTTGATATAGGAATGAAGTAAGTTGTGTGGGGATGTTATCATCTCATCTGTTGTCATTGATAAGAACACTGCTGGGGGCTTATCAGTGAGAACATGTGGAGAAGCAACTATAGCAAGGAGACATTTAGACTGGAAATACCCAGAGTGTGTAAGAATTGTTTGAGTTTCATTCTGGGCAAGACGACACTTTGTTGGCCTAAATAAACTCTCTGATGACCTGGGGGCATTAGCTCCTACCATAAGGACAACTCTCTTGGGAGTGGTGACAAACCACACACCGGCCCCCTTGAAGGAGATCAGCCTACCCTCCAACACCAGTGCCATCATTCCCTGGCAACGTGCTCTAGAAATAAGGGACTTACTTTATGCTGGCAGCTGGAGGTCAGCTCTTGGTTGGGTTAGCCCTTGCCTACTCGTATGAAAAGGGACACCTCGATTAAACTTGGACTTTATTCCTTTTATCTCCCCTTGCCTGGAACAAGAGTGTGACTAATCTGTCATTGCTCTGGAGTATGTTATTTCTTTATTGGCTTATTAAGAGACATTATCCTGTGTGCTATTGGCTTGTGAAACTATTATAAATCCCACAGTGAACCTGTGTTAAATAAAATATTGGCAAAGACAAACTCAGTCTCTGAGCATAAATTTGCCCCCCAAAACAAAACATTAAATAAAAATATTTAGATATAAGTCACAAAGAACTGGGCTCATTTATTTGAGACCTGGGAGAAGAGTAGGTGATGTTGAAAAACAAAATTCAACCGAGTAAATTTGAAGATCTAATTGGCTTTATTAAATGTTTCACGAATTGGGTGGCATCTCCTCTAGCAAGTAGAAGGGTGTTCCGAGGGGTGATACAAAATGGAAGGTTTTTATAGGAAGAAGAGTGGGGCAAGGGAGCTATTAGCGAAAGAAAAGAAAGGATTATTTTTAGGCCAGGCCATCTCCTCTTGGGGGAAGGGACCAGCAGAGCGCTTTATCATGCAGATTGCCTCTTCTTCTTCTGGGGGATGGAGAGGGCCCATGTGACAGATTACCTGACTGGTACTAGACCAGAAAATTCCAGACTGGTCGATTAAGATTACATTTCTGGGAGGGGTTGAAACTGCAATTAGGTCAAGTATCAAATCCAGGTTTGGAAGCACGGGCTTTAGCAAGAGTGACGCCATTTTGGGCCTGTGGTTTTCTTTTTAACAGTCTTAACCGAAGAGCATAGTGCTAAGGAAGCCAGGAGCATCTCTTTCCTCCTTGTGACATCTCTTTTCACTGAGAAAGTGAGGTTTTCCTGAGAAATTGAGGTAAAAACATGGTCAACAAAGAGGTCCTCACAGAAGCAGTCAACCATCAACATGCAGCATTTCAACTACAACACATCAACCAGTAAAATGCTTCGGTTAATTTTTGTTTAGGGTTGGATAATTTTATGACCACTAATTATACCTGCAGCCACAAATGAAGAAAGGCATAAAAATAGCCCTTTGTCCTTTCATTGAAGGAACCTTTTCAAATATTAACTTAGCCATCTCCTCCACAACCCCCCAGAGGCAGTAGGTAGGCAGCTGAGTCTTACTATTCTGATTTTAAAGACATCAGGGAAGCTGGAGAGGTTAGTGCAGTGGCCTTCCTCAAGATCAGGACAATACCTTGAAATACCAAATGGGCGATGGAGTCTGGGGTTCTTGAATTCACATTTCTCACTTGAGAAGACATGCCCTAAGTTCTGAGGGCAGGTTCTGTGTCTAAGGCCCCAGGTCCTAGAAAGAAGACTGTCATAGAGTAGAAACCCAACAAATGTTTCCTGTCATTGAAAATGTCTTATCCACGGGGCTGGTATGTGACATAAACACAAAATTTTAGTCACACACATAGCCTATGGATGAGAACAGGAGAAGCACAGAGACGGGTGGCATTTGCTCAGAGTAGAGAAATAGAATAGTGAAGTGGGTAAAAAGATTCAGCCCATAGTCACACCAGACTTGGGCTTAACTTGTGCCCTTGACTCTTACTACCTATGTGACCTTGCATAAAGTCTTTTCATTTTAAGTCTCTGTTTCCTCCATGTTTAATGGCGATAGATCCCTATCCTGTGCACACCTGGATGCGGGAAGAACGTAACTCATGTAAGACATTCAGCAGAGAGCCTGGCTCAGGGTGAACACTTAGTAGAGGAAGCCATTCATATCCTCACAGTAGGAACCCTCCAGGGTTTCTTGTGGTAGAAAAGGGAAAAAGTTTTGGTCCCCAAAAAGAAACATTATTTTGTCAGTTCTGTCTCACGATTGTGTTCTAAAGTAGACACAGACAAAGCCAGGCATGACGCCCATTAAAAATTTAACTATATATCATATTCATTTATTATCAATCCACAGGATAATTTGATTGCTACATGAGCTCATAAAAGCTTTTTCACTTTTACAAAATTAAAAAAAAAAAAATGTGCCACAAGGGTGTAATAACAACTGCTGATAAACAAGAAAAGGAATCTTAAAATTATAAATTTGCTGTAGAAAAGATAAAAAACAATTATATTTTCTTTAGAATTTTACCTTGAATAAAATATTCCCCTGTATAAAAAATAAAAAAGCTTGCTCTGGTTAGAATTAGAGTGTTTTCATCTTCAAATCTGGGAATTTGCATAATAGCTCCATGATAGTTTTCCTTTGTACCGCGTGGCATTCAAGCATAGCAGATTAGAAAGATTTTCTTTTTCCTTTTTTTTCTTTAAAGCAGTCTTACAATGGGACACCAGGGGAGAAGTTCATTTTCTTCTTCTCCTCCTCAGGGATGTGGAATACAGCCTTTGAGGGGAGGAAGAAGAGGAAAGGAACTGGGTGGGATGGGACGGGAGGCAGGATGAAGGGCACGAAAGGGGGATGCTCAATGTGCTGTGCTGTGAAATAGAGCAAGGTGAGAGAAGGTCTATCTGTAAGTGCTTTAAGATAAGGTGCAGAAGCAGACTGCAACGTCGCTAGTACTGCCCTATGTACATATTCACAAGAATAAAAAATTCCAGCTAGTTCACATTTTCTCATCCATTCTGAGACATCCACTCCACCATGCTGGCCTTGACCGCAGGCAACGCAGCACCTCACCGCCCGTGTGGGTGTTGGTCCTATGACGTCCTTGAACTTGAGGGAGCAGCCCTGGGAGATCCAGCAGGCTCTAGAGATACACGTCTACCAATGGGCTGGAGTCCTGAGTTAAAAAGAAGCTCCTTGTACTGGAGTTGGACACAGCAATCAATGTTCTATTGTCAAGGCTGTTTCCCTTAGATTTGTCTAAAATACATGTCGGAGAGAAAAATAAAATACAAACAGACAACAAAACAAAGCCGAGAACGCCCAACAACCACCGGGGGAAGTCAAAGGCTTAACAGCTCTTGACTCGGGCCTGGGTGATATCTGACGTCTTCTTGATGACGCTGGCCCGAGTCTCCCGGTCCGGCCGACTGCTGCTGGCTGCTGGGGTCACGGAGGGAGTGTGGGGCAGGTCCGGGAAAGGGGGCCAGGAGCTGTTGTAAGGCACTGGACAGCTCTCCTCTTTGATGGTGACCTGGAGATCAGGCTTGTTGGAAGTGACGAAGGTCGCCATGCTGGGCAGCAGGTAGGTGCTTCGCGTCCCCATGTTGCTGAGGTACTGTTTGCCTTCAATGTTCCTCTTCCTCCAGTGTGGTCGTCCCTGTCAAAGAAAACAATTAAGACACATATTCTCTTTGCCTTCTATTGGATGGCTTTTAAAAAATGCACCACGGTTCCCACATGTTGGTGTTTTGACTGAGTTTCTTAAGAGTCGTGGAATGAAGAGAAGCTTGGCAACTCCACATCCCTCAACTGAAATCCATACCCCAAGCTGCTCATACCCCAAGCAATGGTTTCTCTTCCCTTTTTATCAATTCCCATTTGCTACCTCCCAGAAATATAGCCAAGACTGTTCTAAGAAGGCAGGAAAGCAAGGCAGCAACTTGGTTTCTAGTTCTCCTCCACTATGGCTGCCCAGCCTGATCATTAGGTAGGTTTCAGGCCATGAGGGCTGGTTTGTCACGGTGACTTGGTTCCTCACTGACGGCCCAATCCGATCTTAGAGTCAGTCTGCATTTTCAGAGGGAGGGAGGTGAGAAACTCAATAACGGCCAATAGGTGGCCTCAAGGGCGGCTTCATTCAGAGAAGGAGCTGGAATTCTGACCTTGAAGAAACAGGGTCAGAATGTAAGCATCTACATCCACTGTCTTTTCAGAATGCCTGGACTATACTTGAATGTATTTAGCACACTGGGAAATCACTAAGTCAAACAACCATTAGTCAGTCAGCCTCTCCGTCTCCCCCTCTCTCTCAAACACAGACACAAAGCTGGGAGGCGGTCAGCAGGAATGCTGTCCATCACCATTACGGCCCTTTCCTGCCATTGTGTGAGCCCAGCCGAGAGGAGAGAAATCGGAAGCAGGTCACTCAGAATCAAGACCGAACACACGCCTGGCCTCTGGGCTCGGAGCACAGAGGGAAGGGGCCCCAGGTACATGTGGAGACATTGTTACTTTGCACTTTCTGACACTTGCTTCTGGTCATCGCTTTGGGCCACCTGAACATTCTATTTCTGCTAGGGAATTAGGATGTTTATAGTGGTTAAGAATATCAACATTTCCTGCCCTCTCTTCAATTTCCTTTTCCTGCTGTCACAGCCTCTCTTTCTATGGTGACATCTTGCTCCCTTTCCTCCCATTCAGTTCCCAAAACTTCATTTTAAAATTTAAAATCCAAAAGTATGGTAAATTTTATATTATGTATATTTTACCACACACACACACACACACACACACAAATCCAAAAGTAAAACTGGTGATCAAAAGAAAAGAAAGGTAACTGGCAGCAAGGAGACCACAGTGCTGGTGGGGTTGTCCCCCCGCCACCACCCGCACCTGTGGGGCTGGCAGCCACACTTACCTCGGTGCTCTCTTCATCGCTGGGCACACTATCGGTAGTTTCGCTTTCTGTTCACAGAGAGAAAAACACAAGGCCATCATTTCTGCCACTCAAACTGTTTTGAGGCTCAGGCAGTGTTTAAAAAACATATCAGCACTTCTTTTCTCAGAAGAGAGAAATGGGTAACTAAACGCATAATTCCGTCCCCTCTATAAGGTCAAATCTTGTACTTGGGAGATGCTAAAGGGCATTTGGTTGCTCTCATTTGGGCCCTTCAGAGAAAGGATTCAGGGTTGAGAAGGAGCTCACTTCCCAAGGGCCAGGCTATGTTTACTCACGGCCACTACTTCCCAGGATGGTGTGGGTCCCCCCAAGCCAATCTGCTTTCTGCTCTCCATGCCCTGGGCTCACTCTTGCCTCCACATCAAGCCCCTTCGTCATGCTGCTCTATCCACAATGCCCCACACTGGTCCTCTTTTCCAATCCATGACCATTAGTTCATTTAAGTCCCAATTAAGAGTCTTCCTAGGTCACCCCCAGTCTACTCAGATCCTCCTTCACCTATATCCCTTTAGCACTTAGATATCTTGGATTCATAAAGTCGCATCTTCCACCTGGGTTACTGCGGGTGGACAGATTCAAGGATGGCTCCCATAATCCTCAACTCCTGGTGTTTATTTCTTGTGAGATTCCCTCCTCCAAAGGGTGGGTGGGACCTGTGACTTGCTCTGAACCAACAGAATGTAGGAAAGGTGACTGGACGTACGTGGTTACATTATGTAAGACTGAAACCTGTCTTATGAGGAGACGTTCTCTCTTGCTGGCTTTGAGGAAGCAAGCAGCCATGTTGGGAAAGCGTGCATGACAAAGAACTAAGGGCTGCTTCCACCCAACAGCCAGCAGGAAACTGAGGCCCTCCGTTTGACAACCTGCAAGGAACTACATTCCGCCCCAAACCACGTGAGCTTGGAAGCAGATCCTCCCCATTCAATCCACAGATGAGACAGCAGCCCTGGACCACACCTTGACTGCAGATCTGTCCAGGGCATACCCTGTGCAGAGGACCCAGCTAAGCCATGCCTGCACTCCTGACCCTCAGAAACAGTGGGATAACAAATGTGTTTTGTTTTAAGCCACTAAGTTTATGGTTATACTGTTAAGCAGCAATAGATAACTAATCCGGCAACCATCCTGATTCAGCCTGCCGGCTGTGAAACATGAGCAAGGTACTTAACTCCATGCCCTGAGCTGCAGTTTCCTCATCTGTAAAAGGGGAGTATGAACACCTTCCAAAGAGGATTATTGATGACTGAGTCCAAGGGTGTGTGGGAAAAGGCTGAGCAGGGCCTGGCACACAGCTCACACTCAGTAAATGTTGGTGCACCTCTGTCCTGAGCTCAGCAGCCTTGTTCAACATGGGATTTGCACAACCTGCTAGATTAACAAAGTCAGAGTCAATAGCTAGTGGTTACATATCACCTATCCATATAAAGCAAGATTTTTTTAAGTAAAAAAAATTTATATTTTGAAGTAAAAAAAATTAGATCTTTTGAAGTAAAAAAATTTTGATTTTTTTTTTTTTTTTTTGGTGAGGAAGATTTGCCCTGAGCTAACATCTGTTGCCAATCTTCCTCTTTTTGCTTGAGGAAGATTCACCATGAGCTAACATCCATGCCAATCTTCCTCTATTTTGTATGTGGATCGCCACTTCAGCATGGCTCACAAGTGGTGTAGGTCCATGCCTGGGATCTGAACCCATGAACCCGGGCCACCGAAGCGTAGCACACTGAACTTAACCACTATGCCACAGAGTCAGCCCTTGATTTTTTTGAAGTAAAAACATTTTGATTTTTTTGAGTAAAAAATTGACGGTGTTATGTTCTTCAGTGTTCACAGCACTGAGAAATGAAAGCACGGAGGGTAGAACTTCCAAAATACACAGACCCTTAGAGATTCCTGAGTCTCGGGCATTCATTTTACAGACAAGGCTGAAAGAGGAACCGTAATAGTGAACATCCACGGAGGGCTGAGTGCCAGCGCTAGGCCAGCGTCTCTGCACGCCGGTCTTGTTTAGCTCTCACAAGAATCCTGAGTCGGAAAGCAGCTCCCATCATCCCCCCATCATGCAGAAGAGCTCATGTGGCCTTCTACCCACTTCCATCCCAAACCTGTTGAGGGACTGGCCCCCAGTCTCACATCTTGCTGGTGGCACTGCTGGGACCAGATGGCTCCCAGCCCACAGTAAACCTTTTTGACCACTCAGATCACTAGCCACAGACCAGGCTTTTTACAAATTAAAGGCTAAAGAACAAACGGAAAAACTGAGCCACGGGTTCGTTCCCTAAACAAAGAAGGGGAGAACGTTGACCACACTGGGCCCACCCTGGGGCCTTTCCGCACGTTTCTTGGCCACTGCCCTCCAGTAACCTCACCCAGGCACGAGTGACAGCCGAGGGCTGACCACGAGCATGTAGAGGATGGGCTTCCCTTCTCCTCAGACGGAGTAGGCATCCCCAAAGCATTCCTGACTGGGAGCAACAGACACCCAGAGAAGGCTTCGGCCTCGGCTGACAGCGACCCTAGCTACCCAGACAAGCTGACCAAGCCAGACACGAGAAACGTTTCCACACAAACACAAATTACAAACAGCAGAAAAGGAAAACTCCCCTCCTCACATAACCCTCAGGCTAGCTCAGTATCCCGAGCAAGCAGGAATCGGGATGGCCACTCCCAAGAAAAATGAGGAACAGAGATGTTGAGAAACCTGCCAAAGTTGTGGACTGAGTCAGCAGAGAGCAGAGAAAACAAAACAGCACTTCTCATTCCAGGCTGTGCCCTGAACACAGCATCTGCTTCCCGAAGCACTCCCGCTGCTGGGTCTCTGACGCAATTTCAAGATCCCCTTTCCATTTTTATGCTTAGCTTTCTTTGTGCTCCGAAGCCAAGGTTTCTCTTCCTTTCATATATGTCTAGGCCCCTCCGCTCCTAATTACTCTTCATAAATACCATCATTTTCCGTTCCTTTCCCCTTCAACTAAAAACAAGCAAACAGATGCCACCAGGGGGGCTGGAAATATGGGAAAATGAACAGTTAATGCCAAGGTTCTAGGATTCCACCACAGTCCAAGTCCAGTGCCGAAGAATTTGGAAGGCCACCCTGGGTACGACTCCTTGGTAAGACCTTGCACAGGGCATGAACAGGATCAGAATGTTAACTGCCCTTAAGTACCCAGTTTTCAACTTCGGGGAAACTGTTTGAGACAAGAAAAGACACACATGTTCTGAACTGATGTTTTCAGCTGACACAAATGTTAGTTGAGAGCATCGTTTCTAAATTAAGATGAACTACTTCTAAAAGTAGTTATGAAGACTGTCCATATTAGCACACTGAGATTTCTAATTTTTACTGTTTAAAGCCTGGCCTTGAGTGCCTTCAGCCTAGGAGCAGGAGATGCTTGAAGCTCCAGCCTGAGGACCCAAGATCCTTCTAGAATAACAGTGGTTCTCCCGGCCACTCCTGAATCATTGGCTCAAAGTGCTTGCTGGATGTAGTCATGCCCATTTTCCTCTGTTTCCTTGGTTCTACTTCACCATTGCCATTTTCAAGATCCCTCTTATATGACAAATGAGTTCACTGCAGCTGCCGCTTCCAGATCCAAGTTACTGCTGAAATATCAACATAAGTTGTTATTTCATTTCCCCTTTTTCATTAGTTTGGATTTGGTTTTTTCTTTACTTTGAGTACAATGGAACAAAAAAATTTGAAGTTGCTTCTCTAACATGCATGATCTGAGTAAGTTCTAAGTGTTTACAGAGTAATAACAGGTACATGAGTAGTTTGTTTCATCTTTCTGGTCTCAGTGTCCCTGAAAGCAACTGGGGTCAGAAGGAAGGGGAGGTTTGGATTGGATGATCACAAAGGTGCTTCCTCCAGAGCTATAGTTCTAGAAGGATGCTCGTCTTAGGTCCACACTCCACTGCAGCTCAGTTTTTATTGTCAAACCATCACAGGAACATTGTGGGAGGAAGATAATATGTTAAAGACTTCTTGCACTCTAACATCCTGGTACATTTTCTGGAAGGCTCTTGTTCAACAAGTTTTATTAATAAGATTGGCAAGGATTTCTTTCCTTCAGTCATTTCCTCAATTACTTTCACTAGAAGTTTCGATTAAAAGGTTCAAATCAGAGTCCTCTTCATCTCAAAGCACTTTTACCTTTGCCCCACCCAACAAAATGCAAGACTGCCATGGTTTCCATATAGACCCAAAGTCTTGACTGCTGGTCGCTGGTCAGTAGGCAACCTCCATTCTCTCGGTTACAACCAATTAATCCTTGATATTATGCTTTCTTCTCCAGCTAATCTCCATTCTCTCATCCAGCCTTCTCCAAAACACTAGTGTGGCTGTCTTTTACTAAACCATCAACAACCTAATAAAATCCTGGTGCCACACATCAGGCCAGAGGCCACTTTATGGCAGACCTTTAAAAAGAAAATGATTCTCCTATAGAGTTTCCCAAGGTTGGGCTTGGGGACATCCCTCCCCAGAGTGAAATTTTTACGAATCCAACTAGAAATTGACGTTGTCTTAAAACACCCAATGCAAGTACTTTCACTCAAAGAAACTGTCTCTTTTCTTGCTCACCATAATATTTAGACCATAGAGAAGACCGACTTGCAAAACTGAACGTGGTTTTGTAATCCGATTGGGATTATATTTCAACGATCAGTAGGGGAAAAAAATAGCAAACAGCAGCCTCCAAGTACCAGTTTTCTAAACAAGGGAATGAAGTGGTTAGAGGAAGCTGAAATTCAGTTGAACAGTCCAAACAAAGGAATCCTGTCATGAAAAACAGGCAAACAGCCTCTCTTCTATTGGGGAACATACAGTTAGAAGGGTGAGTAGAACCAAAAAGCTGCCCTTCCTAGCAGCATGCTATAAAATTCCCGACTAAAATTAGACTGAAGCTAGTCAGGGTCAGTAACAGATGAATTACGTGTCTGTAAGCTCTAGAAAAGTAGCAGTGATGAAACATTTTGGCTCCATCCATTAAGCTTCCTTCCAAAAGGTTCTGGAGAATTCAGACAATGAAAACAAGGGAAAGAACCAAAGGCAAGACTGAAAAGCCAGGCTCCAACAAACCCCCCACTGCCTGCCAGCCTGGCCCTGAAATCCTTCTTTTCAAATGTATGCAAATATCCTGGAAAGGGTAATGAAATTTTTATTTCCCTCTGCATGGATCAGCTGTTCTTAGGATTCTTTTGCTAAAGCAAAATGCCACTGCTGGCAGAACAGCAAGAAGAGGTCTTTCCAGAATTCCCAAGAAGACTTCAGAAAGTCTTACTCAACAGATAAACAGAAAAGTCTATTCTAAAGCTCCAGCCCCTTAAAAAAAAACCCACATGGGATGTAATAATGCCTGCAGCAGCATGATATAGAAGAAAGTCACACATTTTTAGCCATAGCTATGTGAATATAAGCAAAGTAGCTTAGTGTTTCAAGCTTCAGTTATCTCAACTGTAAAATTAAGGCATAAACATTCTGCTCTGCCTCCTTTGGTGGGTCATTGAGATCATGGGATGCGGCTGTGTTCTGAATGGCAGAGCCCTGGGCAGCTATCCAGGGCAGCATTATAGTGAAAGGGTTAAGAACAGGCCTTCGGCATCAGCTACGTGTGGGTTCTAACTGTGCTACCACTTGTCTATCCCTGGACATGTTGCTTTACTCACATTGGCTTTAGATCCCTAGTGTTTAAAGAGGTAATAATGATGAAACCCAAGCTGACAAGCTTATTCTCATGATAATTAAATCAACTGATTCCAAGCGTTGGGCACAGTTCCCAGGGCACAAGAAACATGCAACAAAGAGTAGTTATCATTACTGAGGATCGGCTAAGGACAAAGAGCGACTGGTACACATAGGAGTTCAAAATACGTTTGATGAATAAATAACTGATGACAAGCTTATCCTGTTTGACGGATTATAAGCTTCTTGTAGCCAAGATTTGCTCTCATATTCCTTCTATGTTCTTAGCACAAAAAGAAGTTAGGACCTTGAGGACATTATGCTAAGGGAAAGAAGCTAGTCATAAAAGGATAAAAGGACAAATACCTTATGATTCCACTTGTATGAGGTCCCTAAGACCTCAAAGAGACAGAGGTGAAAATGGAGGTTGCCAGGGGCTGGCAGGAGGAGGGATGGGAAGTTAGTGTTTGAAGGGAACAGAGTTGCAGTTTTGCAGGATGAAAAAGTTCTGGAAATGGATGGTAGTGATGGTTGCACAGCAATGTTAAAGCACTTACTGCCACTGAAATGTATACTTAAAAATGGCTTAAATGGTAGGGGCTGGCCCGGTGGTGTAGTAGTTGAGTTTGTGCGCTCTGCTTCGGCGGCCCGGGGTTTGTGGGTTTGGATCCCGGGGGCAGACCTACACACCGCTCATCAAGCTATGCTGTGGCGGTGTCCTACATACAAAATGGAGGAAGGCTGGCACAGATGTTAGCTCAGGGACAATCTTCCTCACAAAAAAAAAAAGAGCTAAAATGGTAAATGTTATTTTAGGTATATTCTACCACAATTAAAAAAAAAAAGTTAAAAAAAGGAAATTGGGGTTCAGGAAATACGAGGTTAGTTTAGTGACTGATACTTCGCAAACAAGCTGGCATCTGAATCAACCTAATTCTAACGTCGATTCTGTGCCAGTCGCTGACGTGGCACCTGAACTGAAGGACATTCTATTTGGCAGCACACAAAAGACACTGGGAAGAATTCCCGAACCATTTATTAGAGCTGAATCACAATGAGACCTCTGCTT